>NW_022196913.1:64340231-64352273 GCF_008632895.1 Mastomys coucha
GTCTAAAGCCCTCCACAGCACTGCACGACATCTAAAGCCCCCCCCAAAGCACTGCACGACGTCTAAAGCCCTCCACAGCACCGCACGACGTCTAAAGCCCTCCACAGCACCGCACGACGTCTAAAGCCCTCCACAGCACCGCACTACGTCTAAAGCCCTCCACAGCACCGCACTACATCTAAAGCCCCCCACAGCACCGCACTACATCTAAAGCCCTCCACAGCACCGCACGACATCTAAAGCCCTCCACAGCACCGCACGACGTCTAAAGCCCTCCACAGCACTGCACTACGTCTAAAGCCCTCCACAGCACTGCATGACGTCTAAAGCCCTCCACAGCACTGCACGACGTCTAAAGCCCCCCCACAGCACTGCACGACGTCTAACCCTAACACAACACACTTCATTTCTGAAACTTCATTTCTGGACCTATAAATTAATAAAAACACATACACACAATATAACCTTAAGGTACATATACTCAGACACCCATATATATCCCAAGACAGGAAACGATAAAAATAACATGATTTGGACAAAATAGAAATGTATAACTTATAGAGCAGTCCAATGGTGAGAAGAAGGAAACAGTCATTAAAAGTTTAGTGTAGTGGGTGAGGATTAGAGTAGGCACTCAACAAAGGCCTCAGGGAATGACTCTGTAAACAGCCAGCTCCCCTCACAGGATCTACCAGCATTCACAGTCATCATCTTTAAAGTAATGTACTTAATAAACTGAAATTTTCTAACTTAAAGATTAAGCTTCTAATTAAGGACATATTTGTTATAAGAAATGACTATTACTAGGCACAGCGAATTAACCTGCTCAGGTACATAGCAAGGCAGTGAAGCTCAGAATGACTAAGGACATACTTCCACTCGCATCAGAACATTTACTCACTTCATGAGAGCCGAATTCTTCTTACTGAATGGTCCAATGATTTTAAACATCAACTCCACAACTCCATTTTTACCTAAAGATACTGAGTTCACAGCTGAGAAACAAGAAAAAGACACAAAGTGATTTAAATCTTAGTGATGAATCCAAAAAGCACCCCGAAGTATTTAGTCCATATGAATGCAAGCTACCCGGGGCACCCTCAAGCTCCGCTGCAGGGTTTGCTGGGGGGCGGGGAGGTGGTAGAAGTATACAGGCTCTGCTCTAAGCAGCCGGAGATTAGTGAGCATGGCAGAGAACATAATTCTTTTTTTTTATTTTGTTTTGTTTTGTTTTTTCGAGACAGGGTTTCTCTGTATAGCCTTGGCTGTCCTGGAACTCACTCTGTAGACCAGGATGGCCTCAAACTCAGAAATCCACCTGCCCTGCCTCCCAAGTGCTGGGATTAAAGGTGTGCGCCACCACTGCCTGGCCATAATTCACGTCTATGTTATTTTCTAGATGTAAAAAGAGTTGTAGGCTGTTTTATTCCACTGGGCACCCCCACTTCAGAGTGAGACATAGGGGTTTCTGGAGATAATGATGCCTGAGCTCACTCAACATGGACAGGAGATGGTGTAGCAGGAGCTAGGTGGAGGTAAGGATGATTCTACAGTAGCTCAGGAGGTGTGCAGAGATGCACGGTGGACAATGTTAGCATGAAAGCCGTGGTATGAACATGTAGGATGGACAATGTTATTAGCATGAAAGCCGTGGTATGAACACGGGACACGGCTGCAGGTGGAAGGGTGAAAAGAGAGCAAGGGCTTCCTGAGTTACACCCTCATGCAGCAATGCCCAAGAAACAGCGAAGTACACGTGTACTTCAGCCAGCCAGGGCGGAGCTCAGGGTGGAGCTCAGGGCACTCTGCAGCATCTGAGCTAGTGAGATGCAGGCAGGACTGTCACTAAAGCAACCCTGAGGAGCCAAAACAGCAGCATTCTGGTCCTCTATAGAAGAGGCAGTGGGAGGACTGTGTCCAGTACTTTCAGTGCTGGACAAATGTTACTTTAAAGAAATTACACAAGAACAGGGTGTAGGAGCTGGCTGGCTTTAGTCCCAGCACTCAGGAGGCAGAGGCAGATGGATCTCTGAATCTGAGGTCAGCCAGGGCTGGAAAAAAGCATTAAAAAAAAAATTGTACAGAACCCTCTGCCAGCCTTCGACTGGTTACGTCAATAAAACGCCACCAAACTTTGCAGCTCCTGTGTCACAGGAAAACGTTCACTCTGCTCCATCGCCACGAAAGCTCTCGCTGACAAACTTCCAACACCTTCTTTCTCAGTTGACTGCTATATTCAAAATTATTTCATTTTTAATGCAAATCAAGTTTTAATTTTTCAAAAAATTTTTCTCTTTCCTAATTCATGTTTTTCTTTTCTTTTTGTTGTTGTTGTTTGCTTTGGTTTTAGTTTTCAAGACATTGTTTTTCTCTGTAGCCCTGGCTGGCCTGGCACTCGCTCTGTAGAGCAGGCTGGCCTCACACTCAGAGAGAGGTCGGCTGGCCTCTGCCTCCTGAGGGCTGGGATCTAAGTCATGTTTTTCTTTCTTTCCTTTCCTAACTCCTCCCTCAATTTCCCTGTTTCTGTGTTCTTCTTCTTTTTTTTTTTTTTTTTTTTTTTTTTTTTTTTTTTTTTTTTTGATTTTTTCAAGACCGGATTTCTCTGTGTAGCCCTGGCTGTCCTGGAACTCTGTAGACCAGGCTGGCCTCGAACTCAGAAATCCACCTGCCTCTGCCTCCCAAGTGCTGGGATTGAAGGCGTGCGCCACCACTGCCCAGCTGTTTCTGTGTTCTTAACTCTGTTGATTAAATACTAAGTTTTTCCATTTCCTTACATCCTTTTTAGTCCTAGGTGTTTGTTCCTTTTCTGAGCACACCTTCAATGAAACTGTCAGTGTACACACATACACACATGCACCGGAGCATATTTTTTCACAGTCTATACTTTCTTTCTAATTTGGGGAGGGGTGTGTGTGTGTGTGTGTGTGTGTGTGTACGTACACGTGCACATATGAGTGTACCTAGAGGCCAAGGGTCAATGTCAAGTATCTTTTCTATAGTTCTGCAATTTTTGACAAGATTTCTCACCTTGTATCTACAGTTCAGTGATTCCATTAAGACAAGCTGGGAACAGGCTCCAGGGATCCCCCTCTCAGCTCCTCCCCTATGCTAGGGTTATGTGCGGAGGACACTAGGGATCAAAGTTCAGGCCCTCAAGCTTGTACAACAAGCACTTTTCTAACTGATGAATCATCTTCCATGGTTTATTCATTTCACAGTCGGAAACCATACAGGAAATGTTTGCCTCATAGGTTTGAGACCTCAGATAACAAAGTGAGTGATGGGTTTGGACTTACTGGAAACCATCCCTAGACTATCACTCTTGTCTCTAGCTTGCTCAGAGACTGTAGCAACAGTCTGTATATTCTACAGCCTCCCTATCATGGGATAATAATTCAACACTGCTGGTGAGACTATGTTTCTTTCTTCTCCTCTTTAATCTGTGAACATACAGAGTATCTATAGTGGTTTAAAAGAAAATGGCCCCCAAATTCCCAGAGGGAGTGGCACTATCAGGAAGTGTGGCCTTATTGGAGCAGGTGTGGCTCTCGTGACAGTGTGGCACTAGGGGATGGCCTCTGAGGTCTGATATGCTCAAGCCAGGCCTCTAGTGGCCTGCTTGCTCTTCCTGCTGCCTCGGGATCAAGACGTAGAGCTCTCAGCCCCTTCGCCAGCACCATGTCTACCTGCATGAGGCCATATTTCTCATCATGACAATAATGGACTAAACCTCTGAACTGTAAGCCAGACCCAATTAAGTGTTGTTCTTTGTAAGAGTTACCATGGTCATGGTGTCTCTTCACAGCAATACAAACGCTAACTACAACAGTATCTTATCATTGTTTCCTGTTGTTGTGATCAAAATACCCTGACAGAAGCAATTTATGGGGAAAAGGCTTTATTTTTAGCTCATATCCAGATAATAGTCCATCATAGCCCAGAATCAAGGCAGCAAGAGCCTGGACTAGCTGGTCATATAAACCATAATCAGGCAGACAGAGCAATGGGTGCACGCACGCCCTCAGCTCACTTTCTCCATTCTTACACAACTCACAATCCTCTGCCTCGGGAATAGTGCCACTCACCAGGGGAGGATCTTCCCACCTCAATTATCACCCAAGGTTCTCACCATAGCAATGCTCATGCCAATCTGACCTAGACTGTCCCTCCCTCAGACGCCTTCCCAGGAGAGTCTGGGTTGGGTTAGATTGAATTAAAATCGCTGCACAAACAGAAGCATGTCCCAGTTGCCAATACTCTGTACTCTTCCAAGGGAGGCCTCTCCTCACCCAAGTCCTTTACAAGTTAAGGGAACTGGTAACCATTCTTAGATTTAGTCACCTCACCTTCTCACTCCACGTCCCTTTTGCTGAGTTGCATTGTTTACTTTTGCACAAATTCTAGAGATTTTGCAGATTTTAAATTGTTTTAAAGCGTTGTCTTGTGTAACGTCAGACCCGAGTATGTCACGCCACTGTTCAGTACTCACAGTTGGTAGAATATACCCGCAAGAGCTGGAGACAAGGCAGAACCAAGCGGTAGTTCTGAAAGTGCTGCTTGACCAGATTCACAGTTACATTCAGTGCCCCATTAACTCTAGCTTTCACTCCAAATTTTTTATCTGTTTCAAGAAAAATTATTCAAATAAAACTTTTGAACAAAAATAATTTAAAAAGCAATGAAGGCTAAAGATATAAGTCAATGGTAGAGGTGCCTAGCACGTGTCCTCAGTACAAGCACTAGAGCCAAGAAAAGCAGAGACACATGAAATCTCAACTATACACGCATCTAAATGTAAAGTTGACATGAGATAGTCAAAGTTATAGTAATTTCTGCATAATTTCTAATATCCTGATCATTCTGAAGCACATCCTACAACAACGTATCAAGGAATAGACAGGAGAATAAAACAGGGAAGGGGCTAAAGTAGCCCAACATGTACGGTCCCATGAGAGGAGGCATAACTCATCTATACTCAGTAGGTTTAACTCAATAACCTCCCACGAATACACACAGGTGAAGGAGTAAAGAATCTAAATGTCCAGTATTATTTAATATGAATATATTATTGTCATACCTATAAAATAGCATACAAATTAATAAAATATGAATATCCTAAATAGAAAATAATGTGGCAAATATGTCAAACAAATTTCTAATGAGGATCTGGAGAGGCGGCTTAACGGGAGTGCTGCTCTGCCAGGGGACCCAGGTTCACCGCCAGGACCCACAGCAAGCACTTCACAACTACATTTAAGTCCAGTGCTGGGGAGGTCCAACAACTCTGGCCTCCTCAGGCATCTTCATTCACGTACATACATGCATGCGCACATAAACACACGTGTACACACATGTGCACACATATACACACTTTAAAATGATCAAGTTTTTTTTTTTTAATTTATGAGGAAGTAGAAGAGATACTGTGATGTTAACTCAATACATGGTATGGCATGTAACAACCAAATCAAGGCAGTTAACATTTCCATCTTTTTTTTTATTTTTAATTTTTGATTACATAATGATTATACTTATTTGCAAAATACAGGGTAATATTCTATCACACATACATTTAACATGTGCAGCTTTTCCACCTCATAGCATTACTGTGTCTATAAAGAAAAGAAGTTCTTAATTTTTTTTTAAAAATTACTTATTTTATGTATATGAGTACACTGTAGCTGTACAGATGGTTGTGAGCCTTCATGTGGTTGTTGGGAATTGAACTTAGGACCTCTGCCAGCCCTGTTCGCTCTGGTCAACTCCACTTGCTCTGGTCCAAAGATTTATTTATTATTATACATAAATACACTGTAGCTGTCTTCAGACGCACCAAAAGAGGGTGTCAGATCTCATTATGGATGGTTGTGAGCCACCATGTGGTTGCTGGGATTTGAACTCAGGACCTTCAGAAGAGCAGTCAGTACTCGTAACGGTTGAACCATCTCTCCAGCTCACCAAAGTTCTTGATTTTTATTCACACAAACAGATCACAACCATTAAAAATAATACTAAGTAATAAGAGCTGAAGAATATGAAGATTTTAAAAAAGAAATAGGAACAGCAGAAGTAAATCATAAACAACAGACATTTTAAAGCAGAAAGGGAAGTTACTTGCATTTAACAGGGAAGAAAACAGAAAATTATTCAAGAAATTAATGTATGACCTCAATGAACTGTACAAATAATAATGGGGAAATCACAGATTTAAGATGCAGTATAAAGGCTGGAGCGATGGCTCAGCGGGTAAGAGCACCGACTGCTCTTCCAAAGGTCCTGAGTTCAATTCCCAGCAACCACACGATGGCTCACAACCATCTGTAATGAGATCTGATGCCCTCTTCTGGTGTCTCTGAAGAGAACAGTGGTGCACTCATATACATAAAAAAAAATAAACAGTCTTTTAAAAAAAGATGCAGAATAAAATAATGATGGCCTATGTAAACTAAAATGGAAGAAATAAACACATAAATATCTTAATGTCATGGGAAGAAAAGGTAATTTGGTTGTAATTAGCAGAAGAAGAATATACTAGCATATTTACCAGTAACTAGAACCTTCTTATTTCATTTTCTAAAAATTTCAAAAAAGGAACTCATGTTCTCAAATACAGAAGTTAAAGAAAGATCAGAGCCAGGATAACGTGTGTACTGCATTTAGTCTCAAGGTCACCACAGGCTGCACTCTTTAAAACACAACCTGCTAAAGGTCTGAATTAAACACATGCAATGCTACATGAAGACATACATGCCTACATACAAAGTCAAGCAGCATGTTCACGGTCAGATACATCAAGATTAAGGCATCATGATGCAGTACAAGGGCAAATTTAAAGTGCAGCTGCCCCTGTCCCCAGCCCACTCTTCTTCCCAGGCCTCTCTGCAGCCCTGACTCTCACACGTCTCCTTTGGTCTTTGTAAAATGGAAGTTTCCACAGCACTGAACTGCACACATCGCAAATGTGGTCATCAGTGAAACACACTGTCACCACGCATGTTCACTTCCATACACTTGTAACTTCTGAATACAGCATGTGCATTCTCTACATACGTGGGTATACACATGTATTAAATGCACATACATGTATGCACACAAGCACGGAGACACACAGATGCTGCCACTTCTTCACTTTCAGCACATTCAAAACAACTCATTACAAACCTTGGAGCCTCATTTCTTGTTAACTGTAAAAAACATTCCACTGTTAAACCCAAGAAAAAGGAATACTTTACAGTTCAAAATTTAAGTGGTTTAAGACAAAGATTCAGAGTTACAAAGATGGCTCTAGTGTCAATAATCACAAAAATAGGCCTCTTACCTTTTGGTCCAATCTTGGCAAGAATGGAATGAGTCTGCACCATCACCTCCTCGTGTGGGGGAGAGTCTTTGCTGGCATTCATAAGCAGCTGCAACAGTATCTGTGAACCACCTTTGGCAACTAAGAAACTCGCTCTTCGACCTCCACCTAAAATGTTTTTAAAATACAGTAAACAGCATATCTTCATGTAGTGGGCATTACAATTAGTTAGCATTCAAGAACTGTTTCAACCACTGGCTTCTAAAACCAAGTACTATCAAAATCACAGTTTGAGTCTTAGTACCAGGTCACACTAGCCTTCCAATTTGGGGTCTCCAGCCTTGCCAATGCCAAAAGGACAGGCAGGTGCCACCACATTCAGCTCCTCCTTAGTTCACTAACAGTGAAACACTAAAATGCAGCACACGAAGTATCAACAAAAAAACGGTACCAAAACTCTAGGCTCAAGGTGCTGCATGCATGAGTAGGCAGGGAGAGTGTGAGGGGTATCTGGAGATATCCAAATCAGGCCTTGCACTGCAGAACTGCTCTGCAGTCATGAGGCAACCGCAGCAGCCATGTCATAAGCTGGGCTCGGTCTCACAGCACCGTGGGGACCAGAGACAGGAACATCAATGGGGCTTGCTGGCTACTAGCCCGCCTTAAAACCTTAGGCTCCAGGTTTGGATTCCGCCTCAAAGGAGCCAAGTGGTGGGTAAGAAAGGAAGACATCCAATACCTTCTAACACACACACCCAACACCCTCACCTCGTCTCTCCCTCCCTCTTTCCCCTTCCCTCATCCCTCATACAAAAAGCAACAACAGGAACATAACATTTCATTCCCAAATTTTAATATCAAGAAAGTTTAAATGATGGCACTATTTACAAATACACATCAAATCAAAGTGAATCAAAACTCACCAGATGACACCAGCTCAATGAGAATGCTCAGGATATTAAGTACAGTTTGAAGATCTTTCGTGTTCTGAAAGAAATAATTGATTTGTCTTATTAAAACTAAATTTTGTATTTCAAATGTTTTATCCTGCAGGTACTGGCCTATGTCTGACAAATGACCTTTCTGATCTCTCTAGACACAACTGCATTGACTTGCACTGTACTCTTACTAAAACTTCAGTATCTTCACCATTTTTCTCACATTAGCTTATTGATTTATGTATTTGTGTATAAGTAGGTAACATGGAGTTCATGGGACAAGAAGCAGGCATAGGTTCTCCCTTTTACTGTGTAGATCCTGGGACTTGAACTCAGGTCATCAGACTTGGCAGCAGGTGCTTTCACATCCTGACCCCCCACATCCAGCAGCTCACCAGCACCTCAAACTCCAGTGCCAGAGGATGCAGCACTCTGGCTTCCATGGGCACTGCTCTCACTGCACATACACATAGGTACACACAGATAACTAAAACAGTAAGAAATAAGTTCTTTTTTTAATAAAAAAGATTAAGATTTGGGGCCTACCAGATGGCTCTGCAGGTGAAGACGCTTGTCACACAAGCTTAGGGCCTAACTTTTATCCTCAGAACCCATCTAAAGGTGGAAGGAAAGGGCTGACCGCATGGAATTGCCTTCTGGCAACCACATGTGAACCACACCCTCCTATACAAACACAAATAGATTTTTAAAATATCTAAGTCTTAAAAAAGTTTTGAGCTGGGCAGTGGTGGCGCACGCCTTTAATCTCAGCACTTGGGAGGCAGAGGCAGGTGGATTTCTGAGTTCCAGACAGGGTTTCTCTGTATACCTCTGACTGTCCTGGACTCACTCTGTAGACCAGGCTGGCCTCGAACTCAGAAATCCGCCTGCCTCTGCCTACCAAGTGCTGGGATTAAAGGTATGCATCACCACTGCCTGGCTTAAAGTTTTAAAACTTTAAAAAAAGTTTTAAAAACACGTAAGATTAAATTTTAGTTATTATAATCATGGAAAACAGATGTTTACATAATACAAATTAGCACATTCATTTATGTATTCACTTCAATATCTCTCCTTCTGTGAGTGTGTGTCTGTATTGTGAGTGTGTGTCTCTGTATGAGTGTGTGTGGTGTGTGTGAACGTGTGTCTGTGTGAGTGTGTGAATGCGTGTGAATGTGTGTATGTATGAATGTGTCCATGTGAGTGTGTGTGTGTCTATGCATGCGTTTGTATATCTGTGTTCACTTTGGCATCCCTCCTGTGATAGTAACACCAGTGAAGGCTGTGAGAGGCATACCTCCAATGTTGACAACAGAACTTCCATGCCCGTAGAACCTTTGGTTGTCATTTCCCTCCTTGTTTTTTCTGAAAAGTAAAAATAATTTCTTTAAACGTGAACCAAAAAGAATTCATAATATTTGCTGCATATAGCTAACACTGAGAACAATATAAGCTGGCTCCTGGATACTCATCCTCTAATGCTATTAATTCTATTTTGTGGTTATGATCCTACTTTCAATTAATAAGACTTTCTCTTCTTAACTATCATGGACTATCAAAGTCCCTGTTGATCCTTCCAAAAATCTTAAAGTGAGAGCTGGCAGTGAGCTGTAACAGAGGCAGACATCACAGCTATGAGCAGAGCTGAAAAGCGGCTCCTCACCACAAATGACAGCCAAATTTAAGGCCATGCTCAAACGTGTCCATTGTATTCAGTACTAGAGCAAACTTCTGAATCACGTGATTGAACAACCTAAGGAGAAGCTGAAGGCGCCGCCACTCACATGACTATCCTGCAGGTGGGACGGGGACTGTGCAAATACTTGTATTCCACTTGGAAGTTCCTGCACCCTCACAAGTCTTTGATTCACAAGAGAGAGAAACGCATAACAAGAAGAGACCCCACCTTTCCTATCTTGTGTTCTGTCCTACACTAACTCAGTCCCCACCTTTAGCTCTCCAGCCAGGGGTCTATACTGAGGCACCGCATGACAGAATGAAGCAGACAAAGCGGTCCTAGTGCTCAGAATGCAGAGATCACTGCCTCTACTAACTGCACACTTGTCTAAGAGGAACGGGACCACTCTGACAGTCACAGCATTCGGGGTTTGGATCTCTTCCCTACTTTCTCAGACTTGACTATAATGCCACAATTGTGTGGATGCAGGGGATCATGACATCAACATTTTGAGAGCTAAAAAACGAAAGACAAAAGATCCACTCTCAGTGTAGTATATATAATTAAATTTCAAGAAAAGGAGGGCTAAGTCCAACATTTCATGTGGAGAAAATCATGGAAGTTTAGGAGCAGAAGCCCACATGGGAGAAGATGCCAACAGAGAGGGTCCCAGGGAAAGACTCAAATCAAGCCTTTCCCTAAGTACCATGCCTCCTTCCATCACCTTCCTTTCCTGCCTTCCTTTGTGTTGATTTTTTTACAAACTATGAACAATTTAAGTTCTCTTCTTGGTGCTTCCTATTAGAATGAAGTCCTGCGTACTAGCGTGGTCCATGTCCGCTCAGAGCAGATGTGCTAATGCAGGGCTCACTGGAGTGACAAATGCACATGCAGGCTGAGCTGAGAGTATCAGTCGCTAACAGAGACCTTCTCCTCTCAGGCATCATCTCATACCAGTCCATGTGACTGTCACATGCCGTAAAATGTCATGAAAATGTAAAACACCCCTCACACCAGCTCACTCTTGCATCCCGCTAATGCTAACCAGCATGACAAACTCATCTATAGACAGACTGTGTTCTTAAACTAAAACTTTTTTTTAATGTATATATTGCTTTGGAAGTCTTATCTTTTACTCAGCCCAGCTGCCCCCACCAAAAAATATTAAATCTTACAAGAAAACAAAATACTACTTCAAAGAGCCAGTACATTCTTGGAATGTAAAGTAGGGCTAGTGCCTTGTATAGCCAAGTCACTGTAGATATTAATGTTACAGATTTAATCAGAAGACACAGAGCTCTGCATCACTAATGAGCCACCAAATTCTCAGGTTCAGATAGTGGAAACCTGTGTGCCTGTGAACGCAGTCCATGCAGCCTCAAGTCCCTCATCAATCCCTGCATCATCCTGTGCTTCTGGACACTGACTGAAAACAAAGCACTGACCCACAGCTTTCCACTCTACTCAGGGCCTCCCATCATCTCGGGAGACTGTAACGTTCAGATGGAAAATCCACTTAAACACCATAGTTCCTTGGCCTCCTTATAACAAAAGGTCTCCTGTGCTCTAATTTGTCAGCCTGTTTAATGACCATTCTCAAGACCAGAGTGATACATGAAGATAGAAACCCCAGAAACATGAACACCTACTGAGGAAATCAGCAGGCAGAAAGCGGAGACCCCAGCGAAGAAAGCGGGTGGGCTACAGCTGAGATCACTTGAGGGTCAGGCTAACACCTGCACATGTCCATATGCCATGGAGAAGCAGGCCTTAGAGTTACCAGGCTGGGAAGGAAACCCGTCCACTCACTGTGTGCTAGCTGCATGGAGGTCTCCCTGGGTCTCACTGTAGCTCACAGCTGAGAGTCTAAGTCCCACTCACTGTGTGCTAGCTGCATGGAAGTCTCCCTGGGTCTCACTGTAGCTCACAGCGGAGAGTCTAAGTCCCATAGGAGTCTTTGAGCTGGACTTGGATGCCATACTGGAGTTGTTCAAACTGTTAGGGGTGTGGTTATAAGGGCCAGTGAGACTGTGTGAGATGGAATTATAAAACTATGACCTTTTTGGAAATTAGGGTACAAGGTGTGTTTTGATGCTCAGTAAGCAGGATTTTTTTTTTTTTTTTTTTTT
>NW_022196913.1:64352744-64354308 GCF_008632895.1 Mastomys coucha
TGAGCCTCTACTTCTGTATTAGTCAGGTACTGTCAGAGCCTCTCGGGAGACAGCTATATCAGGCTGGAGTGCCCTTCCTTCAGTCTCTGCTCCATAGTTAATCTCTTCAACTCCTTCTGTGGGTATTTTGTTTCCCCTTTTAAGAAGGAATGAAATGTCCACATTTTGGTCTTCCTTTTTCTTGAGTTCCTTGTGGAATGTGGGTTGTTCTTCCTGTATTCCGAACTTCTGGGCTAATAACCACTTATCAGAGAGTGCATGCCATGTGTGTTCTTTTGTGACTGGGTTACCTCACTCAGGATGATATTCTCCAGATCCATCCAATTATCTAAGAATTTCATAAAATCATTGTTTTTAATAGCTGAGTAGTACTCCATTGTGTAGATGTACCACTATTTCTGTATCCATTCCTCTGTTGAGGGACATCTAGGTTGTTTCCAGTTTCTAGCTATTATAAATAAGGCTGCTATGAACATGGTGGAGCATGTGCCCTTATTACATGTTGGAGCATCTTCTAGGTATACGCCCAGGAGTGGTATAGCTGGGTCCTCTGGTAGAACTATGTCCAATTTCCTGAGGAACCACCACACTGATTTCCAGAGTGGTTGTACCAGATTGCAATTCCACCAGCAATGAAGGAGTGTTCCTCTTTCTCAACAACCTCTCCAGCATCTGCTGTCACCTGAGTTTTTTATCTTAGCCAATCTGACTGGTGTGAGGTGGAATCTCAAAGTTGTTTTGATTTGCATTTCCCTGATGACTAAAGATGTCGAACATTTCTTTGGGTGCCTCTCAGCCATTCGATATTCATCAGTTGAGAATTCTTTGTTTATTTAACTCTGTACCCTGTTTTTTAATAGGGTTATTTGTTTCTCTGGAGTCTAACTTCTTGAGTTCTTTGTATATATTAGCCCTCTATCAGATATAGGATTGGTAAAGCTCCACATCAAACCAGATACACTGAGGCTAATAGAAAAGAAAGTGGGGAAGAACCTTGAGCACATAGGCACAGGGGAAAATTTCCTGAACAGAACACCAATAGCTTCTGCTCTAAGATCAAGAATTGACAAATGGGACCTCATAAAGCTGCGAAGCTTCTGTAAGGCAAAGGATACTGTCAATAGGAAGCAGGATTTAAACTGAGATGCCTGGGAGGTGAGCAGAGCCTATGGCCAGCCGGCCGCACCTGTGAGAACTCCAGACGCACAGACTAATGTGGAGAACGTGAGCAACAGCAGTAATGCGCTGGGGTTTCTGACAGAAAAACTGAGGGTCGCCATGCATGCAGACTGTCTTGTTCCCGGCTGACACTGGGGTGAACGACTTGGCTGCTCCACACTCTCCCACCACAGCATGCTGCCTCCTAAAGGACCAAAGACAATGGAGCCACCTGGCCATCGACTGTGGCCTCTGAGGCAGAACCAAAATACATGTTTCCTGCATAAGCTTTCTCTCAGGCACCTTATCTGAACAGGGATCAAATCTAACAAGCACACTGTACTGGCTGGTTTTGGGTGTCAACTTGACACAGGCTGGAGTTATCACAGAGAAGGGAGCTTCAGTT
>NW_022196913.1:64354587-64364511 GCF_008632895.1 Mastomys coucha
CTTGTGAAATTTCAGAGGAAAGATTAAAGACTCTTATCAGGGCCATGTTGTTTTGATTGTGAAGATTCCGTGGTTCTGATTAGCTGGGGATGAAGTATCAGCTGTGATTAACAAGATACCAGAACTACTAAAGCAAAAACTTTGCATTACTGGGACTATCGATGCTGGTTAGCTGGAGCTAAGAAATTAGCAGTGATTAAGAAGAGACCAGCATCATTGAGGTGACATCTTCTGGGAAGTGTTTTCTGAGAGCACAAAAAGGCTGTGTTCCAGAGCTAGCCAAGGCTGTACCTCATGCTGCAGCAGGACTTGGTAATGTGTAAGAGTCACCCAGGTAGTACTGGTTTTGACAGCATGAAGGGGTCATGGAGAGCAGCTGAGGCTCGGCACAGTGAGAGACCACAGAAAGCCATTGGTGAAGGTGCAGCCTCAGTTGCAATTGATGGCCCAGGACTGAAGGTGTCATGTAAAGGAGTTGAGGCTTGGCACCGTGAAGACAGTCTATGACAGGCTATTGGTAAAGCCTAGTTACAGCAGTGTTTTGGGAATGCCAGTACCATGCAATGACCACCAAGGACAGCAGCAGCAGTGGAGTACAGGCATCTGGAGCCCAGAAGACAAGATGTGTGCTACAAAGGGCAGAGCTGGAGAAGTAACCAAAGCCCTTAGAGGAGCCCAGAAGATCATGAGTTGGATCCCAGACATTGGTTTTTTGATTGTGACTGTGCCCTGATATTTTTCCCTCTTGAAGGAAGAATGTATTTTAGTGGAGCTCACAGTTAAGAGACTTTGAATTTTAAAAGATATTGGACATTCTAAATTGATTGAACTTTTAATATGTAAAGACTGTGGGACTTTAGATCTTGGGGATGAATAAGAAAATAAGGGTTGAGGCTTAGTAGTGATGTGTTTGTGTGTCAAGTTGACAAGGGGTCAATTGTACTGGCTGGTTTTGTGTGTCAACTTGACACAGGCTGAAGTTATCACAGAGAAGGGAGCTTCATGAGATCCAGCTGTGGGGCATTTTCTCAATTAGTGATCAAGGGGGTAGGGCCCTTTGTGGGTGGTGTCATCCCTGGGCTGGAAGTCTTGGGTTCTATAAGAGAGCAGGTTGAGCAAGCCAGGAGAAGCAAGCCAGTAAAGAACATCTCTCCATGGCCTCTGCATCAGCTCCTGCTTCCTGACCTGCCTGAGTTCCTGTCCTAACTTCCTTTGGTGATCAACAGCAATGTGGAAGTGTAAGCTCAATAAACCCTTTCCTCCCCAACTTGCTTCTTGGTCATGATGTTCGTGCAGGAATACAAGCCCTGACTAAGACACACACTGAGAATCAACCTCCTCCAAAGGCATTCAGTCTCCTACTTCCATCTAAACATCAAAAACTAGAACACTCTTTATATCAAAAATCAGGACACTCTTAGTATCTACTTTGAAAGAACTGAAAAAGTATTCCATAAAACAAGAAAGGGACTGGGGTTTACCTTGACTTTGAGCCAAATGAAGAATTTTGGATGTAACACATCTGGCAGTATCTGGCTCTGTGGAATCCGTATTGATCTTCTCCAGCTGAGCCAGGAGTCCCACAACCCGAGAACTATTGGTAAGGCTAAAAAGAATATTACTCTCCATTAGTGTGGATTCTGTGCCAACCTTGAAGAGAATGTTGCTCACACAGATCACTGTTTAACATAAATATTAACTTCCATGCCACAGTCTCTCTCTGCCTTTATAAAACTGTTAATTTCTGATGGAGATATACATTCTATTTCAGAAAGCCACAAACAACAAACACCCATTCACCCGTCCAGGAATCTTCTATCACCCCTGCAAGGTTTTCTCCTCCAAGCCTCTGTATTTCTTCTGCTCTTCTCACAACTGAACCCCCTTCCTCCTGCCCCGTCCATCATCATCCATTTCACACCCGAAAAATTGAGTACGAATGCACTCCACCAGCCGCACCCCAAAGCCATCAGGCCCTGTGCTCTGCCCTTTGTGCCAATGTGTACACACCTGTCCTATGCGGCACCCTCTCTGTGCTCTCACATCACCTGGTTCTACTCTTGCCATCTGACTTTACTCAACACCCCACAAAGCCTAGGGCAGTGACCCCTGCCTGGAAAGCCAGAACTTGGAAGACTGAGGCGAAAGGATTAACCCAAGTTCAAAGCAAGCTTATACTACAGAGTGCATTCCAGGCCACACTGGGTACAGAATAAAATATAATCTCAAAAGAATAAAATAAAATAACCTGCCTCATGCACAAGTCAAGTAAGTATATCTGTGTGCTACAAGGCTTTTCAGGAAGTGGGAGGTGACCTGGAGGGGAAAGCAGGATAGAGAAGCTAATGGTTATCAGAGGAGGACTGACTGTGCGGGTAAGCAGTCTCCATGAGCATGGTTATCAGAGGAGGACTGCTCAGGTAAGCAGTCTCCATGAGCACCTCCTTAAAGGTACCACTTAAAGGCAATTCTGATAGAAGTAAGACAACGACCCCCTTAAGACTGTGGCGGAAAGGAGTCACAACCACCAAAACTCCAAGACAAGCACGTGTATGTGGACTCTGAGGTGGTAAAGTAGCTGGAAGAGCTATGACAGCCTGCAAGAACGGCAGTCAGAACGGAGCGTACACATGGGAATAAGCAAGGAAGAACCGCCATTCAGAAGCTAAAAAGCCACTCCAAGGGCTTGGGTTCTCCATTTCTTTTATTTGGATTGAGTTTTGGTAGAAGAGCAATGTATTCTCTTTCCTTAAAAGCTCTCTTTTGAGAACCAATTCCACAAAGTGTCCACTGACTTTCTCAGTGTCCACATCACAGCATGGCTGCACCTCACCTGTTCTGCCCCACACACATCATACACACAATAATAATAATTGTAAATCTCTCTCTGGCTGGTATGTTGGAATTGTGTCTGATCTGATTAACCATCTGTAAATAAGAATGGCTGCCAATCACAGAATGGCCCCCAAAGGTTCATAAAGTTTGAAGACTTGGTAAAACTATTTGGGAAGGATTAGGAGGTGTGGCCCTATTGGAGGAGGTGTTGTCAGTAGGGACATGCTTTGAGGCTTCACAAGATCTGTCCCATCCACAGTATACTCTCAAGTCTCCTGCCTGGAGTTCAGGATGTGAGCACCCATCCTGAACTCCAGGATGTGTGTCCCGACTGCCTGCAGCAGCTATTATGAACTGGATGGAACCAGAAGCTCAAAAAAAAAAAAAAAAGCAAACTTTCTTCGGTAAGTTGCCTTGCTCGTGGTGTTTATCATGAACAACAACTGAAACCCTAAGACACCATCTGCCAGGGTTACACAAATGACTCTATGTCGGAGAGAGAGAGAAGGGGGGGAGAAGGAGGAGGGAGAAGAGGAAAAAGAGGAAAAAGAGAAGGAGGAGATGATGATGATCCCTTCAACTAGACCACATCCACCAACACACGTCAGCTAAGATCTTCTGCCAGCTGATCCCATTTCTCTGTTAAAAGGATATTTGTGTCTATCCTTTCCCTTTTATAATAGATGCTGCCTGTTTTAAGACACGGCCCTACCTTCCGGAAATCAGAAATGGCCTTCACTTCATTCCACTAGCTCCTCAAGCAAGTCACATACCCACAAATGAATTTTAAAGAAAAACATGATTTTAAATGTGCCTGTGGTGGTTAGTTTTAAATGACAACTTACCACAGCCTACAGTTGTCTAGAAGAGTGGTAATAGCAAATTATCTAGACGGGAACGTCTTGTGGCCATGCATGTGGGGACTGTCTTAACGGTCAATTGAATAGGAGGGCCGAACCGATCATGGGTGGCACCAATTCATAGGCCGGGCCCTGAGCTCTCTTAGGAATAAAGGAAGTAATCGGAATAGAAGCAAGTAAATGAGCAGGCAGCTGCTGTGTGACTCCCTGCAGTTACGGGCTGGAACCTGGAACTTAAGATAAACTCTGTCCACTACATTGTTTTTTATCAGGCTATCTCATCACAGCCACAGGAATGAAACTGAGCCAGTGCCCAAAGGAAGAGACTCAGACACTATGACCAGTCCTGTGACTGCCACACTAGAGAAGACCATAAATCTAAGTTCTAGCCAAGTGAGTCGTGGGCACCCGTGAGACAGGCAACTTATCTATATCCTTTCCCAAAGAACGGAGAAAATGCTTAGAGACAGGAGCAGTAATGGGAAGAGAAGGGCCACTCTGGCCTTTAAGCATGGCAGTAGCACATCTGAACCTCTGCTCCGAATGCACTTGGATCTCTATCAGCTCAGCCTGTACATGACCTCACACAATGCTTTATCAGCTACACTTACTCTTTCTATAAATTTAACATTTGTATGCTTATTCAGGACTTTCTAACATTTATTTGTCAAGGTCAGAAGACAACTTGAAGCAATTGGTTCTATCCTTCCCCTATGTGGATCCCCAGGTTCTAACTCAGACTGTCAACCTTGCTGCCAACTACCATTACATTCTGACCCATCTCACCAGCCTAATATTTATATAACGACATCCATTACCAGTGCAGTAAAATGACACACATTAATAAAAACCTTAACAGGACACAGAAAACACATCCGTCAGATTATCAGCAAAGATAATCTCTCCCCTGAAATACTCTTAAACACACGGAAGCCCAGAAGAATGTCTATATTCCAAATGCTACCCTACCATTTATCTATCAGTCAACTAAGGTTAACGAATTTAACTCCTTTGGGAAACTGTTACTACTTCCAAAGCAGGTGTCTAATGCTTTCCTTACCACACTCAAGATATTCTGCAACCTCAATTTCCATTTCCTCCCACAGCATAGACTTTACTGCCCACCAGCACCTCTGTGAGCACACAGCCAGGCAGAGGCAGACGCTTCGGGAGTCCATGTATTCAATCATACTGCTCCCTAAACACTGGCAGCTGAAAAGTGTTCTCAACTGATCATCTATGTGTGCATCTTGGCATCCTCGCAGTTCTCTGAAGCCTGCCACCACCACCAGGCAAAGTCAGATGTGAGCACTGGCACCCAATGGCTCTTCCTAAATAACCTTGACCTCAGTGGGTGTGGCAGCACGTCCTGCCACAAGCACCACCGAGCCGCAGAGCCCTCGACGAGTCACTCAAGGCAAGCATGTCGACAGGCAGTTTCCTGGCAAACTGTTCCACTGCAGACACTGTGGTGGTGACCCAGCGAGCCTTCTGCCTCCCAGCCTCGCAACGTTACTGTGAGAAGAACCCCCAGCAGCCCTTGAATGAGGACACTGGAAGGAGTACACAGGGTGGATGAGTTTAGCTCCATGGACACGTCAAGCACATGTGGCTAGATGGGATGTACACGGTCCCACCCCTGAAGCTGTCCTGCACTTTACTCTTTTCCCCATTTGCTATTCTCTCATGGGTATTTTATGTCTGTCATAAGCAGTAGGCGTTTTCACAGCTTCCCATTCCCTCAACAAGGGTACTCTCCTGCTGTCACGCCTTCCCTGTGTGTGGCCCGTGGTTAAGGTTAGTTAGTAGGAAGCTGTTTTCAAGGGCACGGGCAATTTATGAGTAGCTATACCATTAAAGAAAATCAGACTCTTTCTCAGCCACTAACTCCTCAGAGAGAACAGGCCCTGCTGGTTCTGTCACTCTTCTGTGACAGAAGGCTGAGAGCCCAATCCTATGAAATCCTGTGCAGAGAAGAGCTGGAGTGAGCTCTTGAATACAATAGCTGTGCCGTGTACAAAGGCTCAGGCTGCGCACCTCTCGTTTATGATGTTCCGCGAGTCTTGGAGAGGGAGATGCAGGGTCCCATTGGAGCTGCTGCCACCTCCTCTCTGTGCCCTGGCTGGTTTAACTGGCTGAATGTAGCACTAATCTCAAATGTGAACAGAGCTGGAAGCACTCTCGTCTTTTTCTGTTGACTGTGCTAGAGAGCACTCACTACACTGCTCTCTACCTTCTGCTCGAGAGCATGCTCAGAACACGGCCAAATGCAAACATGAAAGTTGATGGGTAGTTTAAAGCCAAAGAACTACTCAAGTTTGTGCTTCTTTTCTTTAAACATAATGGAACAGGTGTTATCATGGTCTTCCAGGCGTTATCAAGACTGGGCCATCCTGCCTTATTTCTTTAAAGAGCTGCTTCAACTCTGGGCATGTGGCTCAGCTGGGAGTCTAACGTGCTTAGTGAAGGGAGTCCAAGAGACTCCCAGAGCAGCATGCTCTTGCTGTTGCCCTTGGGTGCCTCCCAGAGGTGGAAGGTGAATCCCTACCGCTGAAGACACATTGCACTTCAGATGTAGGGCCCAAAGGATCTGAGCTGGATCTGACCTGAAAACCCCTCCCTGAGGACTAGCTCTCGTGGTACCAGAAGGAGTCACACAAGCTTCCTAGGGAGGCCAGTAGCCAATAGTCGCAACGGCAATCCCCACGTCATGGCAAATTCCTGAGTGTGAGATGAGGCACTCTGGTGGTAACCAACAGCTCTCTAATTGGACTTAAGGTTCTTTTAACAAGAAAAATTGTACCTGGTATTGGAAACGTAGCCAAGTACTCAGAGATAGTGAGGTCATGGATCCTCATTTTACTAAGCAGCTTAATTCTTAACCACATGCTAAGAACTTACCCTCACACCTTCAACTGAGTGTCTTTCCTCCCTCATCACAGACTTCACTCTGCGACAGCTAAAACCATTCCAGAAAGCCACATCTGATCAGAACCAACCAAGGCATCTACAACCCAACTCCTGCTCCCCAGACTCAGGGGCACTATGGGAAGGAGGTGGAGTGACTCCAGCAGCAAAACAGAATGTCTACTGTGAGGTCCTGTCTTCTATAAATGACAGAGAAGCCACCTAACACCCATGAGGGCTCATCAACATGGCTGCCTGAACAAGACCTGAGGAAGGGCAACACCAATGGGCATGCAGCATGGAGGGCAGGAATCTCATGGGGCTCCAACCCTAGACAAGGAATTATGGGCAACTAAGATTGCTCAGAGTGGGAGATGCAGCCTTCCCCTGGAAGAACCCCTCAGTTGGCTAGCCAATCCCAAGTGGTCAGCCTTGAAAATATATATTGACAAGTAACATTATATGGCCTAAGCGGGCTGTATTTGTACATTTAGGAATAATGTCAAGAAATAAAAAGAAGGCATGAATTTAAGAGAGAATACAGGGTGTTCATTACATGTAAGAAGTTGGAGGGAGGAATGGAAAGAGGAAAAAGTGTGTAGTTGTACTATAATTTCAAAAGTAAAATATATTTTAAAATAACAGAAGGAAAAGAATAGTTCCTTGAAGAAAAAGTATTAAGACTAAAAGTAAAACAATGAGGGAATGAGGGCTGGCTTGGTGGTTAAAGAATACCACCTGCCTTGCAAGAGGACCTGGGTTCAATCCCCAGAGTTCACAGAAGTGCTCACAACTGTCTATAACTGCAGCTCAGGGGACCCGATGCCCTCTTCTCACCCTGGAGGGCACCAGGCAATTACATGGTACATATACATACATGCAGACAATCACTCACACACATAAAATAAGTTTCTAAGTAAACTAAAATGATGAATATATGTATGTATATATGTATATAGAAAATTAAATATATATGCATATGAGAGAGAAAGAGAGAGAAAGAAAGACTATTAATTCTAATTGGTTAAATGCCAGAGTGGCTATATTAACATCAGACAAACAGACTTAAGAAAAAAACCACAACCAGTAATAAAGGGTATTTTGTAATGATCAATTCCTTGATACATCTTAAGTGTCATAATATGTTCAAAATTTATGAAGCAAGATTTACAGAACATAAGACAAAGCACAGGAATATTGTGATCACAGAGATCCCAATTTTGGACAGACAGGCAGGAGAGTCATGAGGTGTACAAATGGCTTCTTGCGTATTTCCCCAGGTAGTGCTGGCTCCTGATTTGCCCTCTCCTGGTGTGCAGGCATATATGCAGACAGGAGACAAAATACATAAAATACATCTATAAATAAGCAAATCTTTTTTAAAAAATAATGTTGAACTGAACAAAAAACCATCAGAATAGGATGTATAATGCAATGATTAGTGAGAAAAGTAATAGCAACAAATGCCCAAAGAGCAAACAAGTATCTCAAGCCACTTAGCTCGCAGCATATGTTTTCTTAATGTAAGGAGGGAGAAACTACGGTGAGTAATCAAAGGTCAGGAAATTAAGAGAAAACAACAAAAAAGGGCCAGATCCCCCAAAGTCACCAAAACCACAAGTTTGGTGTTTTTAGAAAATCACTAAAACCAATAAGCTTCAAGCCAAACTGTTCAAGCAGAGAGAGGGACAGAAAGAAAGGGGGAGAGAGGGAGAGAGAGAGAGAGAGAGTGAGAGAGAGAGAGAGAGAGAGAGAGAGAGAGAGAGAGAGAGAATAGACAAATTGTCAGAAAGAACAAGAAACATCCCGACGGCCTTTATACATCTAAAATAATTACTTTGAGCATGTTCGTTACCATAAGTTAGACAACACAGAAGAAATGGGCCTGCCTCAAACAAAACAAGATGGAAAGCACCAACACTCCAGCACTCAAGTGTGTCCTCTCGCCTGGGTGTTGCGGCTCAAACGTGCCTACAACCAAGACACAGACATGGACACACACATGCACAACAATGTGTGTGTGTAGACTCACTTTGTGGTCATGAAATAAATCTTAAGAGGTGAGAATCCACAAAAGCCTCTGGGGATATAAAACATACAAAATGAATTTCCTATGGAAACTGTAGTGGTTTTGACATAATTCCCTGAGATTGTTACTTCACTCATTCAGACCTTTGGAGGATACAATTTTGAATTCTCAATCTCATTATGCTACACACACATTCTAAGACCTCACAGACACCCAATTCTGTGCACCCGCAACTTCCTTATGTAAGCTCCCACCTTATGTACTCCGCATCACCTCTAGGCTGCTCGCAATACCCACTACAGTGTAACTCAAGTTTGAGTCTTCACTAGTCTCCAGTTAGGAAACAATGACAGGTCTGCACATGCTCAGTGCAGACAGCAAACGGCACTGAACCTGAGTGTAAAAGCTGCTGACACTGAGCACAGCTGCAGCCTGCACCTTGTAGGCTCTCCCACAGAACAAGATGAGCAGTTCCCTGGGTTGAAGAGACGATGGACTTATGATTTACACGATTTGGCCCCAGGGTTGTTGCTACTTTAGAAAGCTAGGGGACAGCTTACCCCTATCTGTTGGATAGTTGCTGGGCACGTTTTCACAGGCGTGTTATCTAATTGTCCTCTACCACAGGCTCCAAGAACTGTAACTTTCTACCACATTCATGGGGCCAGTCACGTGAACTTAGCACGGAAGCTGTTTGCCAGGTGTTTCATCCACAGCAATGCAAGAAGCAATGCAGTGAGCACTGATAGGAATTATACACTGATTTAGTACAGTGAAGATTCCTAATGACTAAGCCGCCTAAGACAACAAACAGTAAGTACCTAGTACAGCTCATTTCAAGGAGTAAAAACAAGCTGATATGAGAACCTGTGCTTTACAAACTGTATGAGTAGTGTTCTAGAAATTACGAAATTTAACTAATTCATGAAAACAAGCTAGTTATTTGACCTGTTCAGAAAAGTAAGGCCTGGGGCCAATGAGACGGCTCAACAGGCAAAGGCAGTTGTCACACAAGCCTCTGACCTGAGATCAATCTCCAGAACCCAAATAAAGGAAATAACTGACTCCCAAAAGTTGTCCTCTGAGCTCCATGCACAATATGGCATATATGCCTCTGCACATATACCATGCATATGCACACAAAGGAAGGAAAGAAGGAAGGGATGGGGTAAGCAGGGGAAGGGAGGGAGGCAGGTGGAAGGAAGGGAGGTAGAAGGGAAAAGGGTTTTTTTGGGGGGGGGGTTGGTTTTTTCGAGACAGGGTTTCTCTGTATAGCCCTGGCTGTCCTGGAAC
>NW_022196913.1:64364605-64366052 GCF_008632895.1 Mastomys coucha
ACTCAGAGATCCACCTGCCTCTGCCTCCCAAGTGCTGGGATTAAAGGCGTGTGCCACCACCGCCCGACGAGGTTCTTTTTTTAATATATATACACACACACCAGTGGCCCTGACTAGCTTCCTGTAGAAACTATACAGTTAGTGAGACAGTACAATTTATGATAGTACAACTGTGCTGAAATAACTAGAAACCTAATGATTTAAGAAATAAACATCTAGGCAGGAGAGATGGCTCAGAGGTTAAGAGCACGGACTGTTCTTCCAGAGGTCCTGAGTTCAAATCCCAGCAACCACATGATGGTTCACAACCATCTGTAATGAGATCTGATGCCCTCTTCTGGTGTATCTGAAGACAGCAACAGTGTACTTATTTATAATAAATAAATAAATCTTTTTTAAAAAAGAAAGAAACATCTAGTAAGTTGTACATTTTCCCCATAACACATTAACTATAAAGGCAAAACCATATACATGAAAACATAAACTGTAATATTGCTAAGTAACACTGTCAGCTAAGTGACATTCGCCGTTGACACACAGTCACATTAGTCATCTTACCCAAGAGAATATGGGCACAACAGAGCTAATGTTTCAAGACTGCACAGCTAATCTACAATTAGTAAGGTTTTCTGATTTTTAAGCATAAGAAACAAAACTAACAGAAATGACATAATGTGCTTGCTAAAGCATGCGGCTCCAGCACATCCATGTACAATCCGTCCCAGTGCCTGCACTACGTATCCCTGCACACCGCACACCAATATTCACCACACACCAATATTTACACACATGAGGCTGCGGTACCTTTTCTCTCCTACCACTTTTAGCTTGCTCATCTTGAGTTACTTCATTCCAGCATTGCAGATAATCTGAAAGAAAAATGTTAATACTATCAGGCGCCTAACACAATTCTGGTTTTCATGCATTAGGCATTATAAAAACCATACAATGGAGATGATAACACTGGAAAACAAGTAGTTCTACACAGTCAAGTCCATCCGGGCAGTTTGCCATATATAACTATTAAAATATCCAAAAACAGCATGGAAAATGTTATCAAAATTCTAGAGCTACAAAATGCAGAAAGCAAACATTACATTGACTATAGTGGGAGTCTGAATAAAGTGTACCCCACAGACTTGTGCATTTCAACACTGGGTTCCCATTTGTGGTGCTGTTTGGAGAGATTGTGGAACCTACAGGCGGTGCAGCCTTGCTGTGGAGTCATGTAGCAGAGGGGGTGATTAGATCCTTGCCTATAGTCCTGTTTCTTGTTCCCTCTACCCCTCCCCTTCTGAACCTCCCCCTCACTTCCTGTGTATGGATGAAGATTTAGCCAGCTTCCTGCCCTGACTTGCATGCCATGCCTTCCCCACCATTAAAGACTCTGGACCTCTGGATGCCTCCAGGAGCCTTTGGAACTGTGAGTGAAAATAAACTTTCTTCC
>NW_022196913.1:64366062-64408661 GCF_008632895.1 Mastomys coucha
TCGCTTCTGCTGAAAAGTAGCTCATTCAATCAGTACTTGGCTTTCTTCTGAGACAGTGCTGCTCTGCCTCAGTAACTCTCAAGACAGCCAGAGCTTTCCATGATAAGCTGACCACTGTCACACAGGAGCACCAAACTGGTAAATGCATTTCTATAGGAAAACACGTAACGAAAAACAAGTTGTTTAAACATAGTAAAGAGGCTTGCCAAGCATAACCTTTGTTAATGTTTTCATTTTTATAAAGTCCTTATTATGTAATTTAAACAACCTTCCATCTTGACTTGCAACTTTTTAATTTTCAGATTGTACTTTAAAACTAGTTACCAATAAATAAATAAATACCCTGGATATCTTTTGATTTTATACACCAATGCTTAGTGAAACCCAATTTTGTCACATCACTAGAAAACAAAACAATAACATTATACATATTTAGTAATACTATATTTCAAAGAAAACATGCAAAAAGTAAGGTTTAATGTTTTATTTAATGTATATATGCACATATATGCATATATATTTATGATGTAAAAAACCAAGTGGACTGTTCTTAAGATCGTTGACAAATTTGAAATTACACTTTTTTCCTTTAGTTATTTCTCTAGGTTGTTAACTATATGAAGTCAATTTCCAAGATAAATAAGACTTTACACATACAAAGGTAGCAGAAAACCTCATATGAGCTTTCAAAGTCCCTATCGCTGCCCTAAGCAGAGGCTGTCCTGGCCAGCTTAAAGCTAAATATGGAGACATGACCTACAATCCCAGCACTTGGGAGTCAGACGCAGTATGCTGTTCAAGACCCTGTCACACAGAGGTCAAAGTCAGCCTGAGGTAGCAGACCTTGTCTCTAACCAACAAAAACCACCCAGGGCTGGAGGGTATGGTTCCGTTAACTCCAGGCAGAGCCAGGGCTGGAGGGTATGGTTCAGTTAACTCCAGGCAGAGCCAGGGCTGGAGGGTATGGTTCAGTTAACTCCAGGCAGAGCTTGTACCACCAGAACCAGCAATCCCAGCACTCAGCGCGGACAGATCGGAAGTAAGCAGTGTTCCTTAAAACTGTGTTAGCAGCACATCCAAAGAAAAGCCAATCACATTCTGGTTTTTATTTCCTGAGATGAAATTCCCACAAAGCAGTCCAGCTGGCCTGGACCTCTAACCTCCTGGTTCACCCAAGAGCTAGAATTCAAGTATGCATTCCACACCTCACCCTTACTGTGAACCTGGGCTGGGGGTCTTCACAAAGAGGCATCAGAAAGACTGTAAGAGACAGAACTGTGGATAATATTAAAGAAACTACTTTTGTTTTCCTAACACAATGGGGCAGTTGTACACATGAGCTCACAGCCATTGTGACAGCAGACATAAGACCTGTACAAGCTCCAAACAGACAGAGTCCCAGCATAGACAGTGCAAGTAGGCATAACTCCCCCCACTAGTTATGTCTCTAATGGCATTTGGCAGCCACTGGGTAAGGGAGAGTCATTTGTCTTTAATGCTGTGACACCTCATAGGTCAAGCACATGCCAGGGTAGCTGGGCAATACAAACTCAATTCAATGGAGGTCAAAAATAGAATGAAAAAGATCTCGAAGCTGGATAGGAAATGATAAGAGAGTGGAGAGGGTATGAGTATGTTCAAAATATATAGTATGAAATTCTCAAAGAATAAAAGTATTGCCTAAAAAATATTCAAATCTATGGTTTACAAAATAGAATATTATAAAATATTCAGCTTCAGGCATGTCCCTACACTCTCTATTAGGGAGTAAAGAAAAAAGTCACTTTTATTCCCACAATGACAGAAAAGAAAACTGAGAAGCAAAAGAGACTGGGTAACCTGCCTAGAAGAGCCCAGGGCCCTGGGGACCAATAACTCCACAATGACTCTCATGGGCCACCGTGAGCCGCAGAGTGTAGGCTAGAGGACAATGCTCACAAACCACGGTGAGCTATGACCTTTTCTTCTTACCACCATAATGTCTTGTTATTCTGCCATGAGGAGAACAAGTCCATGGTGCTTTCTGCAATCCCACTCCTTTGTCACACCTACCAACACAGGTCTTGTCATTAGCACTAAACACACCTGGTAATTGCCAGTCAGCTTACTTGTTCACAGCTCATGACACAGGAAAAGGCCGTCATGGAAACACTCTACCACACTCTGGCCTTCTGCCCAGCCTTTACTGGAAGCACAGGACTTGGGTGTTTCTGCCCTCTTCCAACTCTAGACTTGGTAACATCACCTGGCTTCAGAGCTAAACATCTCACTTGACATTAATTAAGGACAGACACCAAAGCCAACAACCTTCCTCCCACCTCTGCCTGCCATAAACTACCTGACTGTTGTCCAACTGTTCTCCCTGGACTGTGGCATCATCACCCTTTCTCCTCTCCATATCCTTTTCCCATATCCAGGTCATAAGAAAGTTGAGGTCATTGTACAGAGGACACATAAGATGGCTCCATATATAAAGACATCTGCAGCCAAGCCTGATAACCTGAGTCTACATCCAGGGTTCACATGGTAAGGAGAGACCTGACTTCAGTTGTCCTCTGACCTGTATATAGTGTAGAGAACACGTTAGCAAATAATAGTAACATGCACACATCCAAACTCCAATCATCCCATGTCCTACCATCACTAGTCTCCTTTCTACATTCAGCTACAGTTTATTCTCAATACAACACCCTGCAGGGATACTTGCAAAACCCTGGCAGGGAACAGACCACCATGTAGGAAGCCTGCTATCACTCAGCTCAAAGCTCTACACAACTTTCCACTTCAATGACACCAAAGTGCCTACAGGAATATTCCCAGCCATTTCCTTCTATGCACAACAGGAATGTTAGCTGAGAGCAGCCTGGCTTTCCACCAACACACCAGGTTCAGTCTTACCTGTACCCTCACTCACGGCGGTAGGAGAGATGGCATGTCTTAAAGTTGTCTTCTGCCATCCACATGCTTGCTATGGCATACTCCTCCACCAGTAAATAAGAAAACTTTTAGTTTTTAAAAGGTACGGCTGTTTAGCCTGCATGCACATCTGTGTACCATACACCTGCAAGAGTGTGCGGGAGCCTCCCAAAGCCAGAAGGGCACCAGAATCCCAGGAACTGGAGTTATAGTTGGTTGTTAGGCTTTATCCTGGTCCTCTTGAAGAGCAACTCAGTACTGTTAACTGCTGAGCCAGCTCTCTAGCTCCAGAGAAATATATATATATATATATATATATATATATATATATTGAGATGGTTTCTCTGTGTAATGGGCGAGCTTTGCACGACTTTACTAAGTAAAAGGGAACTGTGGTGCTTCCTGCCTCTTGTTTAGTCATTTGTTATGGCCTTATTACTAAACTCTAGCATCTGTAATTTATAAGTTGCTAAGTAATGTGGCAGTTTGGGAGATGCAGTATACAGAGGACCCACACACACACACACCAGCCAGCCACTCCAGGACATGAACAGTGAAGATCTGTGCCTTGACAATCACTGCACTAGCACACCAAGCACACGCCAAGCCAAGCACACACACCAAGCACACACCAAGCACACACCAAGCACACGCCAAGCACACACCAAGCACACGCCAAGCCAAGCACACACCAAGCACACGCCAAGCCAAGCACACACATCAAGCACACACCAAGCACACACCAAGCACACGCCAAGCCAAGCACACACACCAAGCACACACCAAGCACACGCCAAGCCAAGCACACACACCAAGCACACGCCAAGCACACGCCAAGCCAAGCACACACACCAAGCACACACCAAGCACATGCCAAGCCGGGCCCTGTCAGTTTACACCTGTGGTGCCCAAACATTATGGAAATAGAACCAGAATTAGAGATTACTTCACAGCCAGGGTGGCTGTCACTTTGTGCTGGAGAATACTGGGTGTGGGTGAGGCTGTGTAGGAATTGGAGATCTTGGGCACCATGTTTAACTCTCCTGAGAGTCTTTGCATGTGCTTATTGAACATTTATGAATCTTTGGAGAAATGTCCATTCGGGTCTTTTACTGATTTTTAAATTAAGTTGTACTTCAACCTACAATTCCACTCCACTCCTCGACTTCCACTCAAAATAATTAAGTCACTTTAAACCAAGGTGAGTGTGTGTGTGTGAGAAAGAGATTACTCAGTAGCCAAAAATAAATAACCTAGATTTAAAATTAACCAATAACCTAAATTAAAATTTCTACAAAGACATAAAATTTGATTTGATTGATTGAGAGATTAGAAGTATTCACATCATTCATTCTGATGTGAACCACAATTTCTGCAAACCACAGTTTCACTTCACACCTGTGTTAGAATTAGAAGCTATTTCTAAAAAGACAGCAGAGGGTCAAAAAAAGAGTAAATGGGGGCAGACTGGCCTGGAGTAATGAAGGCCAGAAGAATGGATGGATGAATGAATGAATGGCCACGTAATGTGGCATGAGGCAGAAGACTATGTGGGAGAAGAAAGAAGACGGACAGAGGGGGCAGCCAGGGGAAAGGTTGTGGGAGGAGAAAGGGGACGGACAGAGGGAGAAAGCCTGGGGAGCCTTTGTAGAAGAAAGGGGACCAACAGAGGAAGACAGCCTGGGGAGAGACATTGGAGGAGAGAGAGGGAGACCAAAGAGTGATGATGATGTGTGTATGAGAACGACAGAGCCATCCATCCGAGTGCCAGTTTGTCTATTTTACATATACGCGTGTATGTGGAGACAGACGGACAGCCTTGTACAACACTTCAAGTACCCCCCGGGTCCAGACTGAGAAGGTGCCATCCCTGCTAAGAGCCTGGGGGCTTCTCAGTCACGAGGCAGCTCTTCCCTGCCTCCCTTCCCTAGGTCTCAGCCCAGTGTCTAGAAGCTGCTCCCTGAAGTAAAGCTCAGCAGGACCAGCAGTACAGCTTGATGCATCAAGTGACTGACTTTCTGTCAAGCCTGACAACCTGAGTTCAAACCCCAGGTCCTACAAGGAGGAGAGAACCAACTTTCAAAAGTCTGTCCTCTGATCTCCATGCCTGCTGTGGTGGGCACATGTGTGCTCATCCACACAGGTACACACATACATTCATAGTAGGTAAATGTGATTTTTTAAAGGATGGATTTCAACCTAGAATCCCTTCAGATGTCCAAGCAATACTACAAGCCCTTAAATACCTATGCCAGATATTTGACTCACAGCCCTTCATTTCCGAATTCATCCTTTTGATCAGCTCTGTAGAAATCTGCTCTATATGTATTTTAACCAGCTGGCATGATTCTAAGCTTTGCTGGTACAGGCAGAGACACTGCAGGAGAAAGGCTTGACCACTACCCCCAGGATGCTCACTTGGTGTCTACAGGCAAGGTCCACTGCATTATTAAGGCTCCTGTGACATATACAGCTTCCCCAAGAGCACAAGCAGACCGCCTCTACTCGGCGCCAAACATGGAGGTGGAGGCCCCAGCACGTGACAGGATAAGCATGCTCTATCCACCAGTCGCGGCCTGTGCTTATTAACACATAGTGCTCTCGCCTGGTAGGGAAGAAGTGTGCTGCCGCCATCATGGCGGGAACTGCTGTGCTCTGTGCTCATGCTTTCTTCAAAACTAATCTCTACTTCTCGATTTCCATCCCACTCTGAACATCCCAACAAGCCCTTCACCTTGTTAACAACCATAGTAAACCCTCTCTACACAAGGTGAGGGCACCCTTCATCTACAACTGACCCTCCCCATTTTCTTCCTATATACCTGTGTCTGTCAGGGAGAGTAGGTGACAGAGTGCGCTCAGAATCGGACAAAGCTACAGGAAGATCGGGAGTGGCACTAACCATGGATAGCCAAGAGAAAGATCTGTTGGCAGTGGTCTTAGGTCAACCTAGTAAACACTTCAATTATAAAACTAACTCCATTTTAGAATGCTGTCATTTCTGCTATGCTGAATCCATTGTAAAATTCAGTCTTCACTTTATGAGCACTCAAACGGCTGTAATAGAGAGTAGGGGAGGCCATAACAACGACAGATGAGAAAGTGGAGAGACTGGACCCTTCCCCTTCGCCAGCTGGGATCTGAGAGTGTAGCTGCTCTGCAAGCAGTCCAACAGGCCCTTGGCACAGAAAACAAGTGAATGCGCAGCTCAACTAGTCCACTCTTTTTAAAATCTTTTATTAATGTGTGTTTGTAACTTGGGTGTGCAGGTACACGGTGCCACACTGCGTACGAAGGCTAGAGGACAGCAATGCGCACGCAGCTGGCTTTCTCTCCTTCCACCTGTACAGGTCCTGGGAACTGACGCTGGGTCTCCAGGCTGCTGCAGCAAATGCCTTTGCCTGCTGAGCCGTCTTTCCAGAGTTCCGATTTTTGCTTGAAAACTCAAGTGTTAGCAGAGTCCCAAATGGAATATCATTTGTTTACTTCAAGTGAAGGTACACTTACTCTGTTCGTTTCTGTGAAAACCTTTGCTGAGACACCAAAGTTTAAATTACACACGTTGCCATTCAAATGCTGTTTCACGAAAGAGCAAGGCTAATCCAAGCTCTTGGCTCTCTTCTGGAACTACTTTGCCTTGAGACAGCCATAAGCTATCACTGATGGCATCGATGATTCATGGACACTCCCCATCTGTCATACAGAAGGTTTTGAACTGGCCGTGGCTCAGCAGCTGAAAGCACTTGCAGTCAAGCCTGACACCCTTGGTTCAGGTGCCAGGAGCCACAAGGGGGAAGTCGAGAACTCGCAGTTCCTGACCTCTGACCTCCACATGCATACCATAGCACACATACAATAACCTTTTTTTTTTTTAATGAGAACTTTGTAAAACTCATGTCCACTCTCAGATCTCTACCCACACAACTTCCACTGATTTCTCAATCACTCTGTGCTAACAAGTGTTTTGGTGGGACTGGCAGAATAGGCCTGTAACCCTAGCAAGCAACTTAATGAAACTGCCCCAAACTAAAAAAGACAAGAGAGCTCTGGCTATCCCTAGCTTTAATCCCCAATACCAGGACCTAAAGCCATGACTTTCTTTCATGACAAAGAAATATGCCACCATTTGAAAAATGTACCCAACTCACTGAACCAATACCTAATACCTGACTGATAAATTCTGCTAAAATTCAGACATGTACATAACCCATTCCCAGTTCACACATGGTGTTTTTAAATATAACTGAGTATGAAAGAAGATCATCAGCTAGGACTTCAGATTCCATGTTGCAACTAACCTTTAAGAAGGTGCCACACCAGACAGTGGTGACAAATATCTGTAATCCCAGCACTCAGGAGACAGAGGCAGGGGGATCTCTGAGTTCCAGGACAGCCAAGGCCACCCGGAGAAACTCTCTCTCAAAACAAACAAACTAACAAGACAGAAATGGCACGTGGTGAATCTGAAGACATACTAAACAAAGACACCCCCCATTGTTCCCTCCCCTTCACAGCCATGAGCTGCATCTGGCTGGATCTCCTCCATACATGCACTTCGACCTAAACAACATATTGCAATGGACTAAATGCAGAAGCAGAAATAACCTAACTGTTTGTACCCTCTAACACTAAAGATTTACAAGGCGGGGTGGAGGTGGGGCGGGAGGTGGTGAGGAAGGAAGAGAAAGGAGAGAGGAGAGTTTTGAAAACGGGCATGGGAAATTTAGAAAAATGTGAAACACTATCACTCTTCTCACTAGGTCCACTGGTGGTCCGTTTTGGTTTTCACTTAAAAATATGTTGTTTATATTGATATGCAATGTGCTTATAAGTGAATTAACAAAAATATTTAATTGTAACAAATTAAGTATGGATATAACCCACCAAATAAAGTACTACAATTATTTCTAAGGATGTTAAGAGTCCTGAGATCAAGTTTTTAAATATCTGATTTAAGAACGGACTTTTATTATCGGCTGTGCAACTCTAACATAAAATCCCAACGTCCCAAACCTTCTGAACACTAATGTGACTCCACAGACACAGAGTCATGGCTGGCCTCACTTCACATACTGCAGCCCAAATGTAGGCACGCTAAAAACTCTTATAAAATCACATTCTGCCTGTGTATACATGAAATGTAAATGTCAGTTGTTTGTTCAGATTTGGATACAATCTTCAAGGTATCTCATTAGACATGAAAATATTCCAAGATTAAAATACCTCTGTGTCCAAGAATATCAGGTAAAAGATGTGTTAGTTGTATCAAGTCCCTGCAAACCAAGAGATTATTAATGGGGAGGGAGGTGGGGGAGATCTATTTTTTTAGGAGAATTACATAAAATCTAAAAATGAGCACAATGTCAAATCAAAACATTTTATGTTACATCAATAAAGACAAAATAGGGGTTGGAGATGTGGCTCCGCCGGTAAAAGCGCTGGCTGCTCTTCAGAGGATCCGAGCTTAATTTCTAGCACCCACAATTGTCTCTATCTCCAGTTCCAGGGGATCTGACACCCTCACACAGACATGCATGCAGTCAAAACACCAATGGATATGAAATAAAAATAAATCTTTAAAAAAAATTTTTAAAGAGACAAAATAATGTGTGGATAAAAAAAACTTTGTAATTCCTAGAGATATTTTGATACTAACTCCCACAGCAACACATGACAGTTAGAGACACAGTCAATAAGAACCTGGAAGTTGGGTGAGTAAAGTTACAGGGACCACCAACATGAGGGAGAAGAGCCAAGGTTCTGTCAAAGAGGACAGGCAAACAAGGATATTCAGTTCTAGTTCTCCAGCACCATCCCAGGGCACGCAGCTCAGGGTGTACCTGTTCTATTTAAAACATACATGTTTCCATGAAATGACAGTGAGGCTACACTCTCTCAGCTTCATAGAAGGAAATGGGTCACAGGGAATTAATCTGTGCTAATGCTGCTCAGTCACTTTGAAGTCTCCCTTCAGCCAGTCCCACTGAGGGAAAACAGTAACTGCCGACTGAGCCCTTCCTGTGAGCCCTGCTCTGTGGACAAGCCCCACACTTGTGTTAACTCACTTCATGAGATCACCCTAAGTGCACAAACACCATCACCTCCATTTTTGGCAAGGACAGAACTGAATCCAGAGAATAAACAACTTGCCTACAGCAAGCCAGGACACAAATTCGGCCACTCTGGCTGAGCCCCAACTCCGTAGCCACTGCACCACAGCAGCCACCATCTCCAGCACTGCACTGATATCTGCTGCTGAATCTAAGACCCTAAGGAATGTGCAGAGGATCCCCAATTACCGCTGCCTGTTTGAATTCAGTGCTGACTCTGAAGATGACTACTGAGGAGGAAGCTAAAAGGGCAAAATCCAAACTGTAGGATGCCATACAAATTAAAATAGTTCACGCCCTGCAGCTTTTACCTCTAAGTAATGCAGGGCTAATCATTACACGGCAATGCAGTCAGACTTTTCTAAAGAGAATGCTTCAAGGGGGATAGCAAGATGGCTCGGCAAGCAGGGGCTCATGACTATCCTTCCTTCCCCTGCAACCACAAGGTCGAAAAGAGAACCAAAACTTGCAAGTGCTCTGACCTATACACACATGTAAAAGAAATAAGGGGGTACCTCAATCCAAATCGATTGGAAAACCTTTACAAAAAATTGCTACCACGGGGCTGGAGAGATGGCTCAATGGCTAAGGGCTGTTCTTCCGGAGAACCTGGGTGGGTCTGATTCCAAGCATCCACATGGTGGCTCACAACCATATGTAACTCCAATTCCAGTGAATTTGACACATTCTTCTGACCTCCTCGGGCCTCAGGTACACACGTGATGCATATGTATGTGTGTGTGTGCGTGCGCATGTGTGCATATATATACATATGAATATACATAAAATATACTCATACACATATAAATTTTAAGAAATTAAAAATACCACAGAAGGTTAAATTACATTAATATATTTGACATTTTTGTCATATTGGTCAAACACATAATGCGTCTGTTTCAGAGTTCAACAGAGATTACAATTTTAAACACTTATCCATCAATTCAAAGCAAAACTCTACGGTCATTCAAAATGACGGGTGTAACTTCACTGTAGAATGTGACTCAGGAGAACAGGAAACTAAGCAAACCAGGAGAAACTCGGGTGGCCCAAGGCATCGCCAAGTGCGGCCCTTTAGAGGACTCTGATTACAGATCTCCAGGACTTTGGTTTTGACATTTGGCCTGTTTTAAAATCCGTACCGTTCAACGCGCCTTAAATAAATCATTTCTTGTTCCGCCAACGAAACCAGAAACCTTTCCAAAACACAATTACAAAAATAACTTCCTCTCTCAGGGAAGCGAGGGAGAACTGTGGGAACAATCCAGAAGCTGGCCACGGGGGAGCGAGGGCTCGGCAGGGCCACTCCTCCTGATGGGCACCGTTAGCATTCCGAACACCTGGAGAGGGCTCGCCACAGACACCCTCCATGCCAGCGCGATCGCCGTCGTTACCTCACACGCCGTACGAGCCCCTGCACCATCCACGGATCAGCAGGCACCCTCAACGTCCACCCCGACCACTTGGGGAGGTGTTGAAACTGCCGTCCACGGCGCTAAACTGTCAGCGAGCAACCAATCAAAGGGTCCCAGGGCGCGGCAGGGCGGAGGCCGGGGAGTGGCGGGCAGCGGAGCGCGGCAGGGAGTGCACGGGGCGGCGATCGCCCCGGCTCGCTCGACAGCCGGCCTCGCCCGAGCCTGGGAGCGCGCCTCGTCCCCGCCAGGTGAGCTGCCTGGCGCCGCTGGGAGCCGGCGAGCGGGACGCGAAGGCGGCGGGGACGCTCACCGGCTTGGCGTGGGCGCCGCGCTCGACCTCCGCGCCCGCGACTCCCGGAACGCAGAGCGGTTCCTCGCCGCCCACCGCCCGCCTCCCGCCGTCCTCCGCCCGCGGCCCGCCGTTTTCATACAAACCCGGGTGGCAGGAGAGGCGGAGGCGGCGAAGACGGCTGCGGAACATGCCCGCATCCCGGGCAACGTCAGCGCGGCGCCCCGCCCAACTCACGGCTCCGACCGCCGGCTCGCGTGCGCCCGCAGGGCGCGTGCGCGTGGGGGAAGGGAGCTTCCAGGGAAGGGCAGGACCGGAGGGAGGGAGAGCGAGGGGCGCGTGCCCCGGGCGCGTGCCCGCCGGCGGGAGCGGCACGCATTGAAGGGAAGAAGAGCTGCGCGTGCGCGAGGGCGGGTGGGTGCCAGGGGGTGGGGCTAGGTGGGGCGGGGCGGGGCGGGGCGGGGCAGGGGAAGGACTCAGGTCTGGGCAACCCGTGGTGCGCGCCCCTGCCTTTGGGTGCTTATGGGCGGTGGGCCAGGGTAAACGTGCTACCCCGCTAAGCAGATCGTCAAATCGCCTTCTTTTTCTTCCCAACTAGAGACGCAGCCTAGGCTGGGGCGGGGTTTTCGTAGCTCCCCAGAGCCCATCAAACTTTGGAGGCACGGTAAGGCTTGTCCTCCCTGACCCCAAGTTGACCCAGAACAGGCTGGAAAGGCTGTGGCGCATGGTCCATTTATCCAGGTAAATGAGATGATATCCGGTGGTACTGCGAACAAAATGTCATGCCCATTCATTTCAAAACAGTGTTTCGATGCGTAATATGGAAAACCGTGCTGCAAAGTTGCTCGCTAAAGGCAAATCGGGGAAATCATAGGGAACATGCTTGTGTTTTGATTGTTTAAATACTCCGAGATACATTGTTAATAAAGACATCCTTTGCCTTTTTAAGGAGCATCGACCATGCTTCCTGTTTATGCTGGTAAGAGATGTAAAATTATCACAGCAGGATAGGGGACTAAACTGAACCCTGTGGGGTTTTTATTTTGTTCTTAGGATTTGTTCAAGCAAAAGTTAGCAGATTTGTAAGGGTAATTCAAAAAACGTACTCAAGGTGTGAAACAGTGCTTCATGCTGCTTGCTCTTGGCAGATGTCTTTACCAAGAGGAACAAGAGACTGCCATTTTATAAATGTTACTGGTTTTCCCCGTACCTACAACACATATGCACATAATGATAGATTCAACTACTTAAAGAATCTTCCAACCACTCTCCATCTCTAAATTCCCTATGTGAAACGGTTGTCTAAGAATATTTAATATTTCAAAATTCATGAGACATTATCCACAGAACGTGTTTCTAAATCAATTTGCAATCTAGAAAGGCAGATATAATTTGAATTCCTCTCTAGCAAAGTACTGTTAGTGGTCAGACAAGAGCTGTGAAGATTAACCCACACAGCTGGGTAAACCGCAGTGTCATTGGCTTCGAAGTTATTGCAAACATATAACTTACAAATGAGTGGCTCGTTTGGCTACTAGGAGAACCTGAAACACCTCACCCGGAGAACGATGGGACTCCGCCCCTTACAGACCCACCGGAGTTCCCAGCCTCAACGACTACAACTTAAATTCATGGAAGCACAAGGGTTTGGCAGAAAGTTTGAGGACTCGGAATTAACAGGCTGCTTCTCTGAGTACCACACTGCTCCAGCTGTTTTCATTACCTTCGTTCGGCACTGAGCACTGAGCAAGAGCAAGGATCCCTAGGACCTCCCTTCATTGCCAAGCTGTTAGACACCTCCCTCCTTTTGAAGGCTCTTTTGAAGGCTTATCTCAATCTTTTATTCCTCCACTCCCCTTCTCCCCAGAGGTCTGCTTCCATCCTAACTGAACAATAGTGGAGTTCAAATAGTTGCACATCTAGCAACTCTATGATCTGTGAGTTGTGCTCTCACTCAAAGAACACGTAAACTTAAAGAGGGGGAAACCCTCTTGTATAGCAATAGACCCTAAGGTAATATGTAAATTTAATATAAATGAACAGAGGGAGGTATGGCTCAGTGACAGGGTTGAAACCCCGGCTCAATACCAACCACCACAAAAATAACTTATAAATAAGAATCATCAGATGTTGGTCAGTCTAAATATGACAATAATGGCTTAACTGGCACACCCCAGAACAGCCAGGCAACTCACAGCTCCCCGTTCAACGTCACTCATTTCAGCTTTAGTGGTGGGGAGTGGGGCTCTATCTCTCTTGACTTCTTTACCTTTAAACCTTTAATACCGTGGCTTACTAAATGCAGCAGATTTGATAATGAAACTGTAGCTGAAAGATCTAGAACATCCATGGGCCTTTCCAAAAGTACAATTTCTATATGGAGCATAAGTGTTGAGACAGCAATTCGGTCCTGGCATTTCTGAAACCTGGTGGGTCCTCCGGAGTTGCAAAAATGTTATAGTTCTTCATCATATTCAACAATCAACAATTTACTGAACACCTATATAGGTCAGAGGCAATCAGCCAGAGGTCTTTGGGGAAATAAAGCAGATAATTACACTGGACAAAATATCTAGCAACTGCCCTGTGTCAGGCTGAAGAGTTTACTACAAATAGGCCATGGAGCAGAAATTCAGGGTGAATAACTTGAGCTGAACCTAAATAAATGTGGCCAAGCTGGGAAATGGAAGAAATAACCCTTGTATGGCACACACTGAATGGATTTAGTTGTAAAAGGTCTTACTATGGTTTCCATCTGGTGGCTGCAAATGGCATAGGGCCAGAAAACTTTATATAAGTGTGTGTGTGTGTGTGTGTGTGTGTGTGCGCGCGCGCGTGTGTACACGCGTGTGTATGGGAGTTTTTTCCTGTAGCCCTGGCTGTTCTAGAACTAGTTCTGTACACCAGGCTAGTATTAAATTTGCAGAGATACACCTGCTTCTGTCTCCCAATTGCTAGGATTAAAGGCATGGGCCACCATCACCTGGAGACAACTAAAATCTTAAACTAGATATCCTTTCAGTCCAAAGATATAACTGGGACTGAGCTCATTATAAAAATTCTTTTTTTTTTTTTAAGGGCCAGCTTGCTCAGTGGTAAGGACACTGATCACTAAGCCTGGGGATCTAAATTCAATCTTTTCAACTCATATGATGGAAGGAGAGAACCAGCTGCAAGCTGTCCTCTGATCTCCTCATGTGCCCTATGGGAAAGCTTCTGAGCTGTATGGATGTATACAAGCTGTCCTCTGATCTCCTCATGTGCCCTATGGGAAAGCTACTGAGCTGTATGGTGTATAATCCTACATAAAGTATTTAAAGAACTCAATACTCTCAAAATATACATGTATTAGAACAGAATTTTGCAGAGTATGCTATTTTAAATTTTCTAAGAAAAAAACCAGTATATTTCTGCAATTTGCTAGGACCAGAATCGGTAAATTCTATCACTTTTTTTTATTTTGTATTTCTTTACTGTATTTTAAATTACCATGCAAGGTAACAAAAGAAAAAAGTAAATTAAATTGAAAACAAAAACTACAGAGGTTTTCCTCTAATTATATGATCATGAAGGTTCATGAGTTCTAGATTCTCTTTATACTCACTGAGACATGTGGCAAGATCCATGAGTTCTAGACTCTCCTCTCTACATTTACTGAGATGTGTGACCTGTGACCTCTGTACGTGGGCATCCAATTTACAAATGGTTTAAGTACATAGTCATGATATTTTGATATATAAGTGAGAAAGTTATCATGATGCTATATTTGTAAAATTCTGTCTTTATCTGTTAAAAGCTTGGAAGAATATATATTAGAAGTTTTAGCAATAGATATCACTTAATATCACTATAGGTCATTTAAAACCTTTATTTCTCAATGTTTGTTATAGTTTCTGCAAAATGCGTACAGTATCTAAACAAGAAAATTCATTGTTCAATTTATCACTGATGACTTTAATAGCTGTTTTGGATTAACAAGTATACTATATGTAAAAGCAAACAATAAATCTTGAAGCATTTGTAAATATAAATCTTGCTTGTGGCTTTAAAGCAGACACAGAACAGAGGCAGCATAAGGCCAGACTGCCCTAAAACAGATACTGGAAAGTTCCATCTACCCAGTGGCTTTTTCCAACACAATCTTATACCACAACCTGTGCAGAGAATTAGGTTTTTCAAAATCTGAAGAAAACGCATTTTAAATCAGCATAGTAAGTTTCAGAATCTTAATGAAGGCGATTGTCATAGATTTGCTTTGTTTTCGATTTGACATAGGGTCTTCTGCAGCCCTGGAGTGGATACAGACTGTAGAGCCAAGGTTGACCTTGGATTTCCAATCCTGCTCTCGACCCCCTCTGATTGCTGGAAGTATAGATGTAAACTGCCATGCTCTGGTATATGGTGCTGGTCAGCAAACCCAGATTTTTGTATATGCTAGAGAAACACTTACCACATTATCTACAAACACAGACAAAAAATTTCCTTTCAGAGACATACCCATCCTCTCAGACTATGGCCCTATCTTGATTTTCCTCATCACAATGGGATAGATATATCAGAACAGCGATTACTCAGATCTCCGAGAGAGCTTATTTATTCTATAGCTTTATCGGTTACCAGGCTTGAAAGCCAGACCTTGGACAGAGCACAGCTGTAACTCTCCCTGGACAGCAAGTACCTTGCCCTAGCAGTGTGCAGGTGGAATCTGACAGAAACTTGTCTTCAGAGCTTGCTGGAAATCTGCTGGGTGGGGTTCTGGGGAAAGCTGCTGATGGTGGGGACAGAGGACATTTCACTGGAGACACTGCACTGTGAAACCACCTGAAGGAGAGCTAGCCAGGGCCTCTGGGTACGTCATAGACAGGTATCGCAGAAGCTGCCCGTGCAAGGGTCTCAGCAGCAGCGCTGACCAACGTGAGCCTTAGTAACAGAATCTGAGTTGTTGAGTTCATGCATGCCTTCTGTCTTGGCCATGGTAGCCACATTTTGTGTGGATAGATACAGTGAGACTCACATGGTCATACATGAGTGAGTGATACAGTGAGACTGATGATCTCTATGGCAATCAACCTGGCTAGTACCTGCCTTCTCTGCAGTGCAAGCCCTTCCATGAGTTTTCCTATGCAATGCAGCTCTCAGGTCCACTTGAGAGAGACCCATCCACCCACACGCCACCTTCCCTAATGTCCCTGTCACAGACGGTCTTACTCCCTCCAAGCCTCTGACCCCTCAGGCCAAACAGTTTGCAAGCGTGAGTGAAGTGGCATTGAGCCATCCTTCCTGCCACCTCTAACACTAAACGCGGTTCGCTCTTCACTGCTGTGAGCGTCACTGTCATCCTCCAGGGGCCACAGAACTGTCCTCCAGTCAGTGCTGCAGTCCACACGTGATCAGCAGAGCAATTTGTACACACCAGCTTTTAAGCCAGCTGTTTCTCAGACAGCGTCTTTAATTACACTGCCTCTAGAATACCTAGGTATTGTCTAAAATGTCTCCACCTTCCTTCCGTGAGAATCTTCTCTTCCTCAAACAACTCTAGACTTGTGGTTCCTGGGACTCTGAGCCTACAGCAAGCTGCACTAACCTTAACTCCTGGAATGCTGGTAAAATACTTCCACAACTCCCTGTGGTATTGGTTTGGAACTCAGAATGACTCATGTACACACTGAATCATTATAAGGAATGCACTAAAGGGGGTTGGGGGGTGCTGGAGAGATGGCTCAGCAGTTAAGAGCACTGACTGCTCTTCCAGAGGTCCTGAGTTCAATTCCCAGAAACCACATGGTGGCTCACAACCATCTATAATGGGATCTGATGTCCTCTTCTGGAGTGTCTGAAGACAGTAACAGTGTACTCACATAAAAATAAATCTTAAAAAAGAAAAAGAAATGCATTCAAGAGCATATGATGGCACAATAAAATTGCTGTTCCCCTTGGTTCTCTCTACAAGAGTTCCTAAAACTTTTTCAGTCTCTTAGATGCTGCATCTTTTTGTATGCCAATGAGATGTGGCTAGGGGCTCCTGGATACCCTCTAAAGGAAGCCTGCTTGTTGGAGGACCAAAGAGACAAAGGATTGGAGTGTTTCCACCCTCACACACACAGATTTGGAGCTGAGTGGGACTGAAGGTGGAGTTGGTCGTCAGTGGTCAATGCAAGGGAACAATTAAAGACCAATCCGAGAGCACAAAAATCCAAAAGGATAAAGGTTCGAAAGCTGCTAACTTGCTGGACTCGGGGAAGTGTAAGATCCTGTAGCCCAAGAAGGCACAGACACTGCATGCTTGTCCTTGCCACCTCGTCCATGGCACCGCTCCTGGATTCTTATATACGAGTAACAACTGGTATTATAGATTGGATCTGAGGCGTCTTCCAGAGGCTCGTGTTGCAGTCTTTGTCACCAGTTAGTGACACCATTAGGGGCTGGGGGGAGCTTTAGGAGCAGGGGGGCCTCCCTGCAGGAAGTAGATCACTACAAACATCTTCTTGAAGAAAATACAAGGACTCTGTAACTGTCTTGATAATACACCTAGATCACCCTTGTAGAGTTTTCCTGAAACCGCAATAATCATGAATCTTCACCACCTCCAGAGTAGCCCTCTGGAACAGATTAGCTAGCTGTCCCTGACTCTGCTTTAGAGAAGCCTTAGCCCGGGCTGGCGAGATGGCTCAGCAGGTAAGAGCACTGACTGCTCTTCCAAAGGTCCTGAGTTTGAATCCCAGCAACCACATGGTGGCTCACAACCATCCGTAATGAGATCTGACGCCCTCTTCTGGTGTGTCTGAAGTCAGCTATAGTGTACTTACATATAATAAATAAATAAATCTTTAAAAAGAGAGAGAGAGAGAGAGAAAAGCCTTAGCCCAGAAGCCAGCAGTTTCTGCCAGCAGGCATTCCTGTGAGCAATGATGAGCTCATCCCTTACCAGCCTTTCCTCCATGTGAGTCAGTGTTCTTGGAAGCCACATGAACAGTTTGTAAATAATGCCTGTGGAGAAATTAGGGTCCGATGATCAGTCCTGCTTCCTATGATAAAGTACCCATCCCTGTTTGTCCAAGGATTAGACAAGACCAATTGCCACCTTATATAGAGGAATGGGTACTATAGAACATGTCTGTCTGTCTGTCTGTCTCCTAGACAATCCCAGCATCAGCTGTTGGATTAAAACTTAAAGCGATAGGTCTCCCTCTGCTGAAAGCCAATAAGCACAATGAGGAGATAAGAAAAGTGAAAAGAGTGTTAGTCCTTGGAGCAAGCAGGGAGAGAGATGGAGATTATTGCCAAGGCGGTGTCTCTCAGACAGAGAGAGCAATTGCATTTTACTGGAGAAATTATTCACATAACACGCATTTATAGAGAAACACATGCCAGCCTGTGTGGAGACAGCTATATTCTTGATGATAGAAGGTTCAAGAATGTCTTTCATACTTTGTATGTGCAAAAATAGTGAATGATGTCCAAACACACACACAAACTCTCTCTCTCTCTCTCTCTCTCTCTCTCTCTCACACACACACACACACACACACACACACACACACACACACACACCCTTCACCTCCCAGCAACACAGACTCAGGTTACCCCAAATATCATGCTGCAGTATGGTAACAATTTCATCATGTTTTTATAGTATCAGGACTAAAAAGACCATAAATTGAAGTACTTTCTTTTAAAAAAAAATCCATCAGTTGGGGTCTGGAGAGATGAGTCAGTTGTTAAGACCACCAGCTGCTTGTACAGTGTACTGGGTTCTGTTCCCAGCATCCTCATGCCCACTCAGCCATTTGGTACTACATTTCTAGTAGAAATCTGATGTCCCCTGTTGGCCTGCATACATACAGACAAAACATCAGTATACATAAAATAAATAATTTCTTAAAACATATTTTTAAAAGACATCTGCACTGCAGCAGACACAACCAGACACCTAAAATTCTCAGCCCAGAAGCCCCTCATTTGAGCTGAATGACAGCTGGTCACATAAATTTATAGGTGTTGGGTCTTTAACCCATAGGCAGTTTGCCTTGGCTAGAAACACAATTTTGTAATAATGTTAATGAAAAGGAAATAGGTCACAAAAGAGTTGACTCTGATGGAACAGCTCGGAGCTTGGATAAATTCCACGGGAACACTCTGGACTTGAATAAATCAAAGGCCACGCAAACAGAGGGGAGCCAGCAGAAGGCAAATTGTAAGTCTGTGACATTTCTTCTGTATCTTGGATCTGAGCCATCTGACAGCAGGATTTGGAGGGCACCTCAGAAGGGGCTCCAGATACTGCGTCCCCAAAGAAGGACTAGAGTAGAGACATAATAGTTTTAGCAGAAGCAGAGGTTGATACATTTTCAAGGCAGAGGAAGTAGACCAGAACCAATAGAGACCTACAGTCATTCAGCCCTGCTGTACAGAGAACGGGGCCTTTTATGTCAAAGGCACGGGCTTTGGGGCGCATTTTCTTAGCACAAGATTTTCCTCACATGCTTTCAACTGTCGTGTGTAATTCTAGATACAGTTTTCGTGTGTATTATGTCTCATTTGCATGGTGAGTCTTCACCCAGGGTAGTGAGGTTTAGAAGTATAATGAGCTAAAGATCCCTTTCAGACACTGGAGTTCCTCAGCATCTGCAGCACTGGCGGGCTTTGATTGGCTGCGGCAGGGGGCTTTGAGCCTTTCTCTTTTCTACTTGTTCTTCATATGCTAATTTATTATAAGGTTTTCTGTATAGTCTCCCTTCTACACTCTGCGCGTGCATGGTTCCTGAGCATGAAAGCGTGTTAGGTTCTGATAGGTTTGAAGCAAAAACTGAAATTTGAGAACAGCAGAAAGGTGCCTCGGCCCAGTCCTGAGGCCTGTTCTCTGTCAATCAGCAGTGACTTTGAGTAGTCCTGACCAGCCTGTGATAGGATAAGCTCTGTCACTTGTCAATGCAATAAAAAAGATGGACCAACGGACGGACAGACTGACTGGCTTGGGAACCCATTTAGAGTATCCAAAATTCCATGTTCCAATGACGTGGCGATTCCATGAAGCTTTTATAGAAACAGATCAAGCACCACAGATGAGGACACTCTTCACATGCACTGGTAGAAACATTTGGAGTGGGGAATGGTCAGCCTCACATGCCATCTAATGACACCCGGAGCTTTGCAGTTGGTGCTAATATGTTTCAGAAAGCCATGCCAAACCCAGCACTTAGGGTGCAGAGGCAGGTGGATCTCTATGAATTCCAGGACAGCTTGGTCTTCACACAGAATACCAGGGCAGCCACGGCTACAAAGGGAGACCCTGTCTACAAAGATGGAAGTGGGGAGGAAGGGAGAGACAGACAGCAGACAGATTGACAGAGAAGGGATTTACCTGATGCAGACAGATTGACAGAGAAGGGATTTACCTGATAGTCACAGGGATGTTAGATCAGATAAGAGAGGAATCATTAATAAGAAGGCTAAAGACAGTCCAGGTTAAACTGTAATGTGGCTCTGACCCTGCAGCATTTCAACCTCCACAGTCACTGCAATTCCAGTCCTTTAACCACCCTTGCAGGTTTAGTAGAAGGCGTGGCTTCTCTCCGGAAAGTTCCATTCACTTCCCTGAATGGGTTGAAGGAGAGGAAAGGATGTCAGCTGAGGGGAAGAGAAATCTGAGCTCAACCAAGCATCCCAAAATAGCTGACGAGCCAAATTATAAATGTGCAAAATTGATCCTTCCAATCAGCCCATCGAAGCTCCTTCACTTCCAGGGAGAGTCTAATTCAGTTAGGAAAGGCTTGGAGGAAAAAGGGCTCACGAAACCTCGAGCCTGGCTGAGAGGCCCTAGTGTTCACCTGGTTATTTTGAGAGTCATCACTCACTGTGCACATGAGCCTCCCTTGGGCATGCTCAGTAGCACTCAATGGGACATTTGCCCCACATCGTGTCATTTACCACTACCCGGCTTTATCGCTACTCTGCACTCACCCTTCCCCAGCTCCTGCAGTATCTTATTATCCATCCTTTGAAAAATACTTATTTTATATATATGATGTACAGAAATGTTTTGTATGTGTGTATGTATGTGTGCCACGTGGGTGTTTGGTACCTGCAGAAGAGGGCATCAGATCTCCTAGAATGGAATTACAGGTGTTTTTAGCCACCATGTAGGTGTTGAGAACTGAACCCAGTTCCTCTGCAAGAGCAGAAAATATTCTGAACTACTGAACCATCTCGTTAGCATCTACTGTACTGTTTTTTTGTTGTGGTGGTTTGTTTGTTTTTGTTTTGCAAGCTAAAGTTCCAGGAGAAAACTTACATCTGTGTTGAGTAAGATTCCATAAGACCAAATGACCGGTTAGAATTATATGGTTGGGTCTGGAGAGATGGCTTAGCGGCCAAGAGCACTGACTGCTCTTCCAGAGGTCCCTAGTTCAATTCCCAGCAACCACATGGTGGCTTACAACCATCTGTAATGGGAGCTGATGCCCTCTTCTGGTGCATCTGAAGAAGACAACAGTATACTCAAATACATAAAATAAATAAATAAACCTTTTAAAAAATAATTATATGGCTGTATTTCATCACAAAAACAAAAGCAAATAAGACATGCATACATCTTGTCTCTTCAGTGTTAGAAGAGAAGAAAACTGGCCCTGATGTCTACCCTCAAAGTTCAAGCCTGCGTGAGTAGAGGTTACTGGAGAAGAATCTTCATCAACAACGTCTCTCAGCTATGATCCTGGCATAATACGCTACTGACCAAAATGGCGTGATATGCTCACCAGTGCAGCAGTGTCACCCCTGTGATAGGAATAACAGAGGCCTTCTGGCTGAGTTTTAGGCTCCGACCTCAATAGACAATCACATCTGGAACTGTAAGCCTGGTCAAGAGCCTGCGGCTGGGGCAGCGCAGACCCTGGTGGGGAAGCTGCCATGGCTATTATGCTAAGTACACATAATGTGTCTCCCACATTGACTTGTAGGTGATTACGTCTGCCTATGATATCAGCTTTGATCAGAGAAGCTTCTGGGCAGCAATAACGACGGAGACTCATAACTTGTCAGTGTGATGAGAATAACTGACTACTAAGTGCTCATCCATAAACGGGGCATCTGCCCTACCCCCAAGGTTCAGGAAACATCATAAAAGAAGGGAGGGAGGAATATGAGCTGGAGGTTGTGGTGTGTGTTGTGGAACTTTGTCTTTCAGACATGACATGGCCATTGTACCCTTGAATGTACACCAGCTACGATTACCCACACATGACTTACACAAGAATGAAACTGCCAGCCAGGACCCTGTCATGGAGAGGGGGAGGAGCTATTGCTAGGGCAGGGACATTGGCCACTGGTAAGGCGCCCATGCTTCTGTAAATGATTCCTTACTCATGCTCCTGTAGGCAACCTAATGAAATTAATTGGGACATACTCGGGTGCACGCGCGTGCGTACACACACACACACACACACACACACATGCACAAGCACACGCACACACACAGTAGAGGTAGAAAGGGGAGGTCCTATGCTATATCTCACAATAGATGAATAGATGTCCTTTTCTTTCTATCTTTTCTCTCTTTTTGATATTTCAGACCAAGTTTCTCTGTGTAGCTCTGGTCGACCTGGAACTCACTCAGTAGGCCAGGCTGGCCTCAAGCTCTATCTGCCTCTGCCTAAGGAGAGCTAGGATTGAAGGCATGTACCATCATGCCTGGCTACTCTCCTCTTTCTTATAAAAAAAGTCATTCTTCATGAGGCTGGGAAGAAGAGCTCAATGGTAGGAAGTGTAGTCAGTGCAGATGCACCCTGGATCAAACACCAACACTAGGGTAACAGCAACACTAGGGTAAGAACCAAAACCATACAAACCTAGAACATCCTTTGCCAGTATCTGGAAACCATCTTTATAAAATAAAAACTCAGAGTATAAGAAGTTAAAAAGATACATTTACAATCTTCCTAAAAACAAACATTTTGACTAAACACAGTGGCATTGCCCTATAGTACAATGACTTGCGGGGAGAGAGGGCGAAGGCAGAAGGGTCACATGAACCTGGACTCTTGGCCAGCCAGGCAGTGCAGTAAGACTGTCTTAGAACAAAACATCATCACCTAAACTGACTTACACCCAACGAATGCCTGTGTTGACACGGTTTATACAAGTGAAAACTCAGAAGCATCCATTTTAGCACTGTCTCCAGATAATGTCTCTTAGGCTACGGCTGTGGTAACGAGGATGCCAGTGGTGTGCAGCAGTGCTGACAGCAGGGACGTCACACTCTGTGGCTGCCCAGGTCAGGTGCAGGTGCTGTCCACCTGGTAACTCTAGAGCCAGGCTCTCCCGCTCTACCTCCAGGTAAAGTCTCACTGTAGCAGCCAGTTGGCAGAAGTGGAAAGGGGCCACATGGTACATGTACACTTGTGTTTTATCTACTGTTCTGTTGCTATGAAGAGACATCATGGCCAAGACAATTTATAAAAAAAAAAAAAAAAAAGCATTTTAGAGGGTGAGTCCATGTCTGTGGTCGCTTGAAAATGGTTCCTATAGACTTACAGGAAATGACACTCTTAAAAGGTGTGGCTTTGCTGAAGGAGGTGTGGCCTTGTTGAAGGAAGTGTGTCATTGGGGGAGGGCTTTGAGGTCTCAGATGCTCAAGCCAGGCCCAGTGTGGCACTTTTTTCCTGGTGTCTGCTGATCTGGATGTAGAACTCTCAATTACCTCACAAGCTTCAAATCAGCCTGTGTGCCACCATGATAACAATGGACTAAACTTCTGGATTGTAAGCCAGCCCCCAATGAAATGTCTCTGTTTATAAAAGTTGCCATGGTCATGGTGTGTCTTTACATCAATAAAACAGTGACTAAGACACAACTTCCATGACCATGTCATCACCTAAAGTGAGTCACATCACATTATATACTGAAAAAGGTTGGGAAATGTTTGGCTGTAATTGTTGCTTTTTGTTTCCTCAGATGAAGGGATGAGAGGAGAGCTCTACCCAAGCTGTGCTAATATACAGCCTGGGCTGAACCCAGAGCTCTTCTTTCTCTTTACTAACTATCCCTAGGCCTGGAAAATTCTAGCCTTCATACAATCTAATCTTCCAAGATGACTGATTCAATCCAGCTTCTCTGAGGTTTTGACTGAATTGCTCTGCCTGGTGTCTGCTTCCTACTGCCCTGCAATGCCTGGATTTGATTTGATTTGATTTGATTTTTAAGAGTCCTAGGCATAAGACAGCTTTGGCCACCAAGCCAGGCAGGCATCAGGCCAGGATGAACAAAGGGCTGCCGTCTGCTTTGTCACTTACTGATAGAAGAACACCCCACTGAGGTGTCTCTTTGTCAGGGGAGCTAATTCATTTTAATTTTAAGTGGCCGGTGAAAGAGAGCATAGAAGAGCCATACCCACTGGAACTGGGAGTCACAGAGCCAGCACAGCTGCTTGACACAGTTCTAGCAAGGCTGAGCTGTATGCTGCAGTTGCTGTCATTCTGCCTCTCGCTTTTTGGGTTTTGGTCGCCATGTGCTGCGTTCTTCTTGGGGACTTTCTGCATTGAGATTCACTTCATGTCTTTTTCTGAGAAAATCATGTCTGAGTCTTTCTAGGAAAATCCTAAAATTAACTCTATCTGGCTACTATTAGGAAGTCTTCCTTATGCCCTGGAAATCATTAAGCACAGATAAGCACCGAGCTAGATGAGGTCATTACTCCAGAAATCTTCTTAGGATATCATTCCATGAGATAACTCAAACAGTATAACTGATGCAGGGTAAACAGAGACAATTTACAGACTCTTGACTGGTCAGGAGAATAGGTTACAGTTTCAATATCTCCCTTCACAATATGCTTAAAGCTCTCTGAAAATGTAGTCTATAGGTAGGGACTCATAATGGGTGCACCCCTGGAGGAATAAAATTCAGTAAACAAGATAGACTGGCTAAAATGAACTGTCCCTACTTTATAGAATAGCATAGATGATGAAACATAATAAAAATGAATTAGGTATTAGTATTTGCTATTCATAAAAAGACCAGTTCAGATAGTTTCTGTTTGTCTGGGATGCTTTAAAACCCAGCCTAAAATCAGGCTGACGTATGATTAATGTGTGTGCTTTGGAGGAGACATTCTTTAGATTATTTAAATTGAAGTTATAGGGCTGATAATAAAAATAAGTTCTGTTCTGTTTGTATTTTCTAATTGTGACTGAACTTGTAATCCTGGACACTTAGTGAAAAATCAAATGCATAACCTATACTTCTTGAGTAATCTGTGTTCAGGGAAATCTGTATAAATAAACAATCTGAACGCTAGTCAAAGCTGTAAGATCCCCTGGACCATCTGTGCCTGACTCACTTCTCCCTTCCTTATCTCCTTTATGGATGGACTGCCTTGTCAACAGTGCACAGCAATCTGTAATGGGATCTGACGCCCTCTTCTGGAGTGTCTGAAGACAGCTACGGTGTGGTTACATATAATAAATAAATAAATAAATCTTTAAAAAAAGGAGTGTAAAGCCAAATAACCCTTTCCTCCCCAGGTTGCTTTTGTCATGGTGTTTAATTGTCGCAGTAGAAATCCTGAGAAAGCACCCCTGGGAGATTCTGATCAAGCATATTCACACTTAGGAGTTCCTGAGCACAGGGACTCCTAAGTGTGAATCCTTGAAAGTGGATTCTGATAGGATGCTTCTTCCCTGTGAATAAATGCTTTCCTCCAGGATTTCCACCACGGTAAAGAAACGTGAGCAAGACAGGATCGCCCATACCCCTGGTAATGAGGGAACAGAGCTACAGCCTCAAATTCAATGGCTCTCTTATTTTGGCATCTAGGAACTATCACAGGTTTATAGGATAAATCTTCCAAAATAGAAGTCTAAAAAGCTTTCAGAAAAGAGAAATAGAGCCAGAACTTCTTTCTATCAACGAAGTTGTTGAGTTAAAGCTCTTCAACATGAAGAAAGTAAAGCAGTGGGTTCCATGGAAGTTGTAACTTGCATAGACACTTTAAAAGACACTAATTGTACCTTGAGACTTCTGCTTAAAGGCAAAGATTATCTTTCCTAAATAAAAATGTTACTTTGCTTAATCAGAATATTTGAGTCTTCCTACTAAATTATTCCTAGGTCCTTGCAGATGTGTAAAGGGCCGAACAGTTAAGAGAGTGCTATAAAAAGTGTTTAAGAATATTTTTGTACTATGACCATTTCCTAAGATTTAGAACATAAAATTACTTTGAAGAATTCAATATTAAAAGTATGATTAACATACTCCTTCTAATATCAACAAAACTTTTTAAAATTAAGCTTATGAGTTTAAGCTTGGGGTTTAGAGGTGGCTAAATGATTTTCACCATAACAGAAAAATGAAGTGTAAATATCATATCATTGTTATAGAAAACCCATATTAGTTTTTGGTAAAAGCCCAACCAATAACTGTGACCCCCTTAATACATCTTTTTACCTGTTACAGGATATTTGAACACACTGTGAACCCTGAGATTATGTTATTTACTACAAAAACAAAACAAAACAAACAAACAGGTCTCCTTTTAGTTGTGGTGTGACTCAGCCTCAACATCCAAGGGCTTTCTGCTTGAATATTGTAAATAGGATTAAATAATAGGTCATGAGGTGGAGCAAGCAACCAGGTGACAGGAAGTGAACATAGGGGTTTTTTTGTTTTGTTTTGTTTTGTTTTTTGTTTTTTGAGACAGGGTTTCTCTGTATAGCCCTGGCTGTCCTGGAACTCACTCTGTAGACCAGGCTGGCCTCAAACTCAGAAATCTGCCTGCCTCTGCCTCCCAAGTGCTGGGATTAAAGGCGTGTGCCACCACGCCCTGTGGATTGTTTTTTTAAGCCCCTAGTGTAAGGGGGAGTCGGGAGGATGGACAGAAGCCCATAAGGGAGAAGGAAGAGAGATTCAGTTTGATGGAGGGTTTTTGATACATCTTGAGAGAGAGGGATTTGCTGGGACTTCAGCTGAGGAGGAAGGCCAGCTGGGAGCTTTCTCCAACTCTTGGCAAGCAGGCTTTCATCCAGCATCTGGCTGCTGAGTCTTCATCGGTAACATCAAATGACTGAGATTTTGTTTAAAAAAAAATAAAAATTTACCTTTATTTAAATTTATGCAAACAGAAAAATACTGAAACACTGATTGACTTAAAGCTGCTATTGTTATTGTTAGCGATTCCTCTAGGCTCTGCCAACAGCTACCTAGCAACAGCTTACATCTCTGCTTGCCAGGTACAAGTCAGAAGTCAGGTGTAGAAGACCGCTCCTTACCATACTTTCTCTCTCTCTCTCTCTCTCTCTCTCTCTCTCTCTCTCTCTCTCTCTCTCTCTATCTATCTCTCTCTCTCTTTTCTTTTCCTCCCCTCCCCCTCTCTTCTTCTCCCTCCCTCTCCCTCTTCCTTGCTCTCTCTCCCTCCCTCTCTCCATTTCCTATTTTTTCCCTGCTCCTTCTTTACTCTCTTCCTCTGTCTCCTCATGCTCCTCTCTTCTCTATTTCTCCTCCTTCTATCTGTCTCTACCCCTTTCCAGACACCCTTCCCTTCCCCCAATGAAGCTCCTTGAATACTAGGCCTGTTGTAAGCCTAATTGTTCTCAGCATGGACCCATCTAGATGTTCTCTTCCAACACATTATATCGCCATTTTATAAAAATAACATCTTTTTTTATTTTTGCAGAATGCTTATTCTATTAATAGTTTCATTTGTTTGTCTTTTTGAGACAAATTCTCATGTAGCCCAGGCTGGCCTTGAACTTACTCGGTAGCAGGAAGACCTTGAACTCCTGCTTCCGCACCCCAGGCACTGTGATAACGTACATGCCAGCAGGCGAGGCTTCTTCCCGTTATCTACTTAGTCCATACATCCAGAGATAGGTTACAGGTGGAAGACAAACATTACGGTAAGGAAATTTTACCTCTGTTGGCATTCATTTTTAATATTGACCAGAAGCTTGTGTCACAGTTCATGGTTTCAATTTGTATATACATAACTCACTAACATACAAGACAGATCATGGTATTGTAAACTATTCCTAAAGAAAAATAAAGGACAGGAGGCTGGTGAGGTAAGAATGCAAGTGCTTTCTGATGACCTAAAAAGGTAAGATACGTAGATAGATAATGGATGGATGGATAGATAGATTGATTGATTAATTAAAGGAAAGAAACCTGGCAACCTACATGGACTACTAAATATGGTATCATTAAGTATATATACCTATAATCTGGTACACAGATTAATGCAACATGGTTTTAATATGCTATTTTCTGTAACCCAGCATATAAAATTGCCTGTTTAATATATGTATATATATGCTAATATATAAATAATATAATTATATATTATATTCTATATATAAATATGTTAGAATATATAATTATAGAATATACAACTACATAATACATTACATATTATTGTCTTAGTTAGGGTTTTACTGCTGTGAAGAGACACCATGACTAAGGCAACTCTTATAAAGGCAAACATTTAATTGGGCCTGGCTTACAGTTTCAGAAGTTCAGTCCATTATCATCATGATGGGAAGCATGGCAGTGTGCAGGCAGACTTTGTGCTGGAGAAGCCAAGAGTTCTATGTCTTGATCCAAAGGTAACCAGAAGGAAACTCTGTTCCACATTGGGCAGACCTTCAGCTGTAAGACCACAAAGCCCACTTCCTCCAACAAGGCCATACCTCCTCCAATAGAGCTACACCTCTTCCTAACAGTGCCACTTCCCATGAGCCAAGCATAGTCAAACCACCACAATTCTACATAATATTATGTAGATATATATAAATTTTATATATTATACTTATATATTTATATTTATAAATTTATAATTTATATATTTATATAATAGAAAAAATATATAATTATCATACATTAAAATAGAAACTTGCTTTTGCTATTTCAATGAATTATGAAGTGTACTTTTTATTTTGGGTGGTAAGGAAAGGAACATTGCGATCACTGCAAGTAGAAAATAATTATTCCAAATTAAGTCTTCTTTTATTTTTTCAACAAGTTAGTCACATTTTTTTATTTTTAACACTAACAAATAAATTACTGGCAAGTCAATCAGCCCTATCAACTTGGGACATGAAATTCTAATTATGTGGAGAGAAGAGTGAAATATTTCAACATTGAAATTTCAAATTTAGAGCAGTTATATGATTTGACTAAATTGTTCAAAGTAATTAGGAACTGCTGGACTTAGTGGCAAAGGCTTGTAATCGCAGCATGTGAGAAGCTGAGGCAAGAGAACTGGTACAAGTTTGCCCATAGCCTTGGTTACTTAATGATGGAAACTGTCTCAACACGACATTTCAATAGAGGGCAGGATAGAGAATAACAAAGTAACAAATAGATATATTTCCCACTTTAAGGAAAAAAAAAAAAATCACAGGGCAACTTAAACCTCTGATGCTAATTCTACCTGTCTATCACTCATGTCCAGGATAGAATTTTCAAATTTTAAAGTAACCCCCCTAGCAGAGGACGGGACATCTTGTTGGGTTTTTCTTTAATACATAAATAAATAAAAATAAAATAAAATAAAATTGTCAGTGCTCTTAACAGCTGAGCCATCTCTGTAGCCCCTTGTTTTGTTCTGTTTATATTAGTTACTTTTTACTGCTCTGATTAAAAACATCAATAACAATCTATAATAGAAGATGTTTGTTGCGGTTTATGGTTCCAGAGAGAGACGGTCCGTAAAGGCAGGGAAGACATAGCAGCAGGCAGGGGGCTCGGCCTCCAGAATAGGCCTCCACAATAGGAACCCAAGGAATCACACCCCCAGCCACAAATCCAGAGCAGAGAGGGCAAGCTGCAAGTGAGGGTAGGCTATAAATACTCAAAGTCCACCCCCCAGTGATGTACTTCCTCCATTAAGGCTCGAACCCCTAAAGTTTCCACAACTGCAGCAAACAGCACTACCAAAAAAGGACTTGAGGTTAAGTTCATGAGTCAGTGGGAGATGCTGCTCATTCTAACACCATACCTCCATTGCTTCCCTGAATATCAAATGGACCCATAATCACACATACAAGCACAATCAAAGCCTAACAGTTTGTTGGTTACAATACCAGGAAGATAAACAACTTGGGACACTAACTGAGTTACAAGGTGCTCCCAATACAGGGGCCTGTGTTTGGTAGTCAGAACACAGAGGATGGATGGTTCTAGGGTTGCAGACACAGACAGACCCCAAAGGCTCACTGCCTTCAGGTTTGAGCCCTACTCAGGTTCCAGGCCAAGTGAAAAACTATCTCAAAACAAGATGGCCGGGAGGTTGTGGCGCAGCCCTTTAATCCCAGCACTTGGGAGGCAGAGGCAGGCAGATTTCTGAGTTCGAGGCCAGCCTGGTCTACAGAGTGAGTTCCAGGACAGCCAGGGCTACGCAGAGAAACCTTGTCTCAAAACAAAACAAAAACCAAGATCGGTTGCTCTAGAGCAGTGTTTCTCAACCTGTGAGTCCGGACCCCTTTGGAGTTACAGGTCAGATAACTATATATCAGATATTTACATTAAGATTCTTTTTTAAAGTGATAGACAGATAGATAGATAGATAGATAGATAGATAGATAGATAGATAGATAGATAGATAGATAGATAGGCAGGCAGACAGACAGACAGACAGACAAACACACACACTGTACCTATCTTCCGACACACCAGAAGAGGATACCAGATCTCATTACAGATGGTTGTGAGCCACCATGTGGTTGCTGGGAATTGAATTCAAGACCTCTGGAAGAGCAGTCAGTGCTCTTAACCACTGAGCCATCTCTCCATCCCCCTACATTACGATTCTTAATAGCAAAATTATAATTACAAAGTATCAACACAATAATTTTATGATGGAGGGGTCACATGAACATGAAGAGCTGTATTTAAAGGGTCACAGTTTTGAGAAAAGGTTGAGAACTGCTGTTCTAGAAGGAACAACACACAAGGCTGATTTCTGACCTTACACAACTGAACGCATGCATGCAAACTACAAATTTCACACTAGGAAAAAAAAATCCAACTACTTTACATTGAATTTTCAAATTGGTGACTAGCACAGCCTCAGATTTGATGTAAGTCATTGTCATACTTAACACCACAACAGATACCTGTGTCCACTCATCTGTGCAGTATCAGGCCACGTGGTCAGAGATGTTATCCTCAAAGCCAAACTTTAAATAGATGGTTGTGATGTTGTTCCTTGTTGTGCATCTTGACTACAAATCTGTAATGAACTAAAACCCAAAAAGCTGGGCACACCTATCAGGGATTTCTTGCGTAATTAAATCATCTGAGGTGGGAAGATCCACCTCTAATCTCGGCCACACATTCTGCTGGCAGCTTTTCTAAAGGACATGGAAGGAGCGAGCTTGCTCCTCTTGTCCACTTGCTCTCACTTCACTAGCCAGCCCACTCCTTTACTGGCATTAGAGCCTACTTCTTCAGGGTTCCAGCATACACTGAAGAGCAGCTGGGACATTCAGCCTTGTGGACTAAATAACTACTGAATTCTTGGACCTTCCTTCCGTTGGTAAACAGTCATTGTTAGACTAGCTGGACCATGGCCTGTAAGTCACTCTAATGTATCCCTTTTAGATAGATAGATAGATAGATAGATAGATAGATAGATAGATAGATAGACAGACAGACAGACAAGACAAAAGAGATTCATTCTTGGGGCAGTGGTGGCACACACCTTTAGTTCCAGCACTTGGGAGGCAGAAACAGGCAGATTTCTGAGTTCGAGGCCAGCCTGGTCTACAGAGTGAGTTTCAGGACAGCCAGGCTATACAGAGAAACCTTGTCTGGAAAAAAAAAAAAAGACAGATTCATTCTATCAATTCTCTCCTTTTGGAGAACCTTGACTAAATACAATTTTGTTAACTAATTTCTATTTTCCAAAAATTTTGTTATTTTTTATGTTATATGTATGTGTGTGGGTATGTGCATGTGTGTGCGGGTACCCATGGAGACCACAGAGGATATAAGAAGACATCAGAGACCTTGGAATGGGAGTTACAAGCAGTTATTAACTGTTGACATGGGAGCTGAACTTGGAGCTCTGCAAGAACAGTATGCTTGTGCCATCTGAGTCATTTCTCTGGCCCCTAATTTTTAATTTTTAGAAAATATTCTTCCTCAAAATATCTTCTTGGGCTGGTGAGATGGCTCAGCAGGTAAGAGGACCAACTGCTCTCCCAAAGGTCAAGAGTTCAAATCCCAGCAACCACATGGTGGCTCACAACCACCTGTAATGAGATCTGATGCCCTCTTCTGGAGCATTTGAAGACAGCTACAGTGTAGTTATGTATAATAACAAATAAATCTTTGGGCCAGAGCAAGCAGGGACTGAGTGACTGGGGCCAATTGGAGTGAGCAGAGGTCCTAAAGTCAATACCCAACAACCAGATGAAGGCTCACAACTATCTATACAGCTACAGTGTGTATGCATATATATAAAATAAATAAATACATCTTTAAAAAAATCTTCTCTCATTTCCTATGTTGAAGAATGTCTAATCCACTGCACCCCTGAGCTAAATCAGAAATCTCAAAACTGATTCCAGGCAGAAAAATCTCTGCAAATTAACATAAAAAGCAAAAATAGGAAAATGTTATATATATATATGTATACATATGTACATACATACATACATATATATGAATTTGTGTTGGCTGGAACCCCACCACAATATAAAGTCACTTTAGAAATAAATTCTGGGCTGGCAGCATACACAATCCCACTATCCATATGGACTGGGGGGTGGGGGTGGGATACACTTTGTATGCTCTGCAGAAAAGTTCAGCTCAGTGCAGAACAGTTATAGCTCAATGGAATAGGAAAAGGAGGATCTGAAACCGCTTTGCTGCTGTTCTGTTCTTGCCTTGGTGGTTGGGGTGGCTCATGTTTAGTGACATCAGGTCACTAAGGCTAGGCTGAGCCCTAGGGCTCAAATGGCACTTCTTTACCCCCCAGCCCCATGAGGTGCTCCCTGGGGATCGTGGCCTCTAGCCCTCGCTTCTAACTCTTTATGTGGTTTCTTGGAACTTCCTGGGAGCTCCATTCTCTTAATCTTCAATGGGAGCAAACCCCTCAGAATAATGTACACGCACTGGAGTGTTACTATAATCAAAGGAACACTACTGCTATTTTAATTGTTAAAAGATAGCTATAGGCATCCATTTTTGTGATGCATTTCTAAACTCTCAACATTTAGGAAGGTGGGCATCCTGTCTCAAAAAAAATTAATAAATTAATAGTAAAACACAGCACATTGGTGTGTGCTGGATTTGGAGACATTCAACTGTGATTCTAAGTATGAAAAATACATTCATGTACTAAAGGCTTTTAGAGATTTAGCACAGGAGGCTCCCATACACGAAGACATCCTCATGGAGTTCATCTGAGGCTCCCAGGGTCTAAGAGACTGAGGTGGAGGTGTTCTCTGGATATCAGAACTCTGATGTTCTTCAGAAGGACTTGAAACCACAGCAGTGGACATCCCCAGGGATCGGTAGGTACCAGGATGCTGACATCAGAACTCTGATGTTCTTCAGAAGGACTTGAAACCATGGCAGTGGACATCCCCAGGGATCGGTAGGTACCTGGATGCTTTATGTTACAAGGAGCCATAACCCTGGTTCAGTGAAATTCATTATCTCACTGAATGAATAGACTGCAGGGTTAGTGAACAGGATTGAGGGATTTTTCCCATTACTCCACCTTGGGAGATAAAGAGAATTACTAGCGTCCACGTAGACTATTTTTCTGGGGTTCACTGAGTGTTCATGAATAAATGTCCTTTATGGAATTATGAATCATGACTTTCAGTTCTAACTTGTCTCTTTCTTGATTTTTTTACATAAACTGGACTCTAAGAGCAACAAAATTGGGACGGGCAGAGGTGGTGCACACCTTTAATCCCAGTACTTGGGAGGCAGAGGCAGGCGGATTTCTGAGTTCGAGGCCAGCCTGGTCTACAGAGTTCCAGGACAGCCAGGGCTATACAGAGAAGCCCTGTCTCAGGGAAAAAAAAAAAAAAAGGAAAGAGAGCAACAACATTGAAGGGATCTAAGAATGCCTCTGTTGGCACGTGGCTACATCCCTTGCACATCTGAACACAGGCCTCATGTTCCCCAAGACCATGTGCACACTGTCCTGAAATCCCAGTCACACAAGTTGTGCAGGTGGGTATAGGAGGGCCCTTGCTCCACAGACAAGACGATTGAGGAAGAAGTCTTTCCTTTCGGGAGCCTGTGGGAGAAATAAAGATGCCCAGGGATCTTTCTAATTAGGAAGAGATGTAGTAAGGACTTCTGTTTCTTTGAAAACCCAGTTTCGTTCTGTGAATGTTTTTGTTTGACTCCCAGATGTGGGAGGTGGGGCTGCTTCAGACGCGATGGTTTGTCTTGGGTCCTAGCAGGGGTGGGATTTTTGCCAGCTGCAGCATAGCTTCTTTGGAGTTCTGAGGACTCTTGAGGGGATAAATGCTGGAGCCCCTAGAGGGCCTGGGAGGCTGCTGCTCCTCCTGCTGCTGCCACCCCTCACTGCTTTGTGATAGCTGTTTGCTGGATTGCTGGTTAGAAATATTCCGACGACGAAGACTGGACTTGCCCCCAAGGAACTCAACGCCCCTAAGCAAGTAGTCTGAAGAGATCTATACACCCCCTTCCCCCTCTAACCTTTTCTTTTTTTCTTCTGTCTTTTTTTCTTTTCTTTCTTTCTTTCTTTCTTTCTTTCTTTCTTTCTTTCTTTCTTTCTTTCTTTCTTTTTTTGAGACAGGGTTTCTCTGTCTGGGTTTCTCTAGCCTTGGCTGTCCTGGAACTCACTCTGTAGACCAGGCTGGCCTAGAACTCAGAAATCCTCCTGCCTCTGCCTCCCAAGTGCTGGGATTAAAGGTGTGTGCCACCACCACCCGGCCCCTCTAATTTTCTTTCTCTTCCTACCTAATGTTGTGAGGTTGAAAGGGGTCAGGGTAGAATAAGGGTTGGAAGGATGGTAGATATAGGAACCCACTAAAGTAACCGAAAAGAACACCTACAGATGTAACCTAACCTGAGCAAATGGTAAGGCACAAACCTCATGGTCTGTATTTTTTCGCTATTCAACAACTAAGTTAATGACAAAAGGCTTGAACAGATGAGTCAACTAAGGATTAGCATTTTAAAAATTAATGTTACTTCTGTCTTTGTACATATGCACTGTGACAGTAATAAGATTTTGTTTCTTTTCTTTTCTTGGAAACAGGGTTTCACTGTGTAGACCTGGATGTCCTGGAACTTGGTTTGTAGACCAGGCTGGCCTCAAACTTCCAGAGATCGCCGACCCCTGCCTCCCCAGTGCTGGGATTAAAGGCTCTTGCCACAGTGTCCACTCTTGTTTATTTTCTTAACTCCTTTCTTTCAAACAGACAGGAGAAGTTTGGGTTTTTTGTTTTGTTTTGTCCGGTTTTTGGTTGGTTGGTTGGTTTTTTGAGTGGTGGTGCTTAAAGCATGCAGAGAGTTATTTTTAAAATATCACACATGCCTTTAATCCTAGCACTTGGGAGGCAGAGGCAGGTGGATTTCTGAGTTCAAGATCAGCCTGGTCTACAGAGTGAGTTCCAGGACAGCCAAGGCTATACAGAGAAACCCTGTCTTGGAAAAAAAATACAGCCTATCTTAGAGTCTAATATTTACACTACACACTGAATGGAGAAACTACTCTTTACTCTCAGTGAAATATTTATTTAAAGTAAATGATTCTAAGGTTCTTCGCTTACAGGTTTGCCTTGCTAATGTAAACCACTCCTTCAAGGGCAAAAGAGTTTTAAAAACTTTGTTTCCAATTTGTGTAACTTCTATTAAACTTTAAAGATAAAGTGTGCCCACTGTTGAAGCAGTTCCAGTTTTCTCTGTCTGGCTCCCTTTGACAGCTCCATTGCTTGAGACAGCAGACAGGGCTGCTGCTGGCTGTGCATGAGAATGCTGGGCCCTTCCCCAAATTAAATTAGTATAAAAGACTAAATAGCTATGCAGGAAGAGAAGACTATAGCTTCCACATTTCCACTCAATTATTTAAGTAACTGTGAGCTGATTTTGTTGTTATTTTGTTCCTTGAGACAAGGTCTCTTTAGTCCTAGCTATCCTGGAACTCCTGATGTGGACCAGGCTGGCATAGAACTCACAGAGATCTGCCTGCCTCTGCTGCTTTTGTGTGTGAGTACTTGTTAGCTAAGTACTCTGTTGAATTAATAAGAAAACTGTGTTATTATTTTCTTTTCTACTTTTTGTTTTTGAGACAGGATTTTACAGTAGAGCACTGGTAGGCCTAGAGCCCACTATGTAGACTAGGCTGGCCTAGAACCCACTATGTAGACTAGGCTGGCCTAGAACCCACTATGTAGACTAGGTAGGCCTAGAACCCACTATGTAGACTAGGCTGGCCTAGAACCCACTATGTAGACTAGGCTGGCCTAGAACCCACTATGTAGACTAGGCTGGCCTCCAACTTCCACAGTTCTTCCTCCCTCCTCTGTCTCCTGTGTGCTGGGACTAAAGATGCACACAACATTCTGGCAAGAGCTGATTTATTTTAACTTAGAAACTTTGTGTGTTGTGAGTATGTGCTTATGTGTGCAGATTCCATGGAGGCCAGAAGAGGGCATCAGAGAGCCTGGAGCTGGAAGTACAGGTGATTCTGAGAACCAAGGCACAGGTGCTGCTCTTTGCAAAAGCAGTATGTGCTCTCAGCCACTGAGCTATCTCTCCAGCCCAGACTAAGGTTTTGTAAACCAGTATGTTTTTTTGTTTTTTTTGTTTTTAATAGTTACACCATGGAAAGGAACATGGTCCAGATAGAAATGGAGATAATACCATCATGCAGGCAAATACTTTGTTGTTGTGCTAGCAAGTCCTATACAGTTCTAAAGGCATGCTTCAGCCTATCTGGGGAGAAGGGTCTGTTCCCTTATATAGTAGGGGGAGAGAGGTTCACTGCTGGGGTTGGAATTAAGGTTATGTGAGGATATAATGAACTGCGACACGGGCATGGGAACCTACATTGTTAATATTTCTCAGGAAGGAAATTTGGAATGCTGAAAAATGTGGGAAGAAACACAAGCATGCTGGTGACCTTCAACTTCTAGTTAGTGTAAACGTTGTTGTCATATCTCAGACGTTTTTCTGAAGAAAAAATACCATTGTTGGGCTTTATACAACCCTGAATGTGTGTGTGTGTGTGTGAGAGAGAGAGAGAGAGAGAGAGAGAAGAGAGAGAGAGAGAGAGAAAGAGAGAGAGAGAGAGGAGAGAGACTCAGGAGGTGACTGAGGGAGCTGCCATGGGGACATGGATGAAGAGGAAGGACACGAGACTAAGATGGTAGGTACTGGGCCACATAGCTGGGAAGTAAGCCAGGTCAGCATTGTTGGGTTAGAATAGCATAAAATCACCTTTAATCCCAGCACTTGGGAGACAGGTGGGTTTCTGAGTTTGAGGCCAGCCTGGTCTACAGAGTGAGTTCCAGGACATCCAGGGCTACACAGAGAAACCCTGTCTCAAAAAACAAAAACAAAAACAAAAAGCATAGAATCTGCCTAATGCTTTTAATTGTAGGCAGCCGCTTGGACGATAAAATCCAAGATGGCGCCGGTTCCCGATACACTGTAACAATAGATGATTCCACTGCGCATGCGCCTCTCCCGAGAAGGTGTATGCTAATGAGGGTCTGCCGGAGAACCAATCCAGGAGGACTTGACAGCTCAGGCTCAGGTATATAAGGAGCTCTCTCTAGACAGTCAGGGCCCCACTCCACATGTGGAGAGCAGTAGAGCTGGAGAGGCATTCGCCATGACAAGATGGCACCTACTTCCGCAGTCGACTCCTGGTAAACAACTGTTTGCGCATGTGCGTAGAGAACTGTTTGCGCATGTGCATAGAGTGGAAGATGCCAAGTCACGGCCCATCCCGGGGCATCACGTGGGGTGATGAGCAAACAGCCAATCATGGGCGGACACGCCATGCTGTGGTGTATATAAGCAGTGCTGATTATTGGCTCGGTCCTTTTTTCCCTCTGGATGAGGCAATAAACACTTGCTGCAGAAGGATCCTAGTGTCCGCATGTGTTCTTGCTGGCAAGACGACTGCGCGGGCAACACTCCACAGAAGCAAGAGCAGCCACGCCACTCCACAGAAGCAAGCAGACCTGCAGCACCTAGGAAGAAGAGGAAGAAGAAGAAGAAGAAGCAACACCAAGAAAAGCCGTGACATATAGAAGAACTGTAACACTTAAGAACCTAGGAGAGCTGTGACACCTAGGTACCTAAGAGAGCTGTAACACAAAAGAAAATTCCTGAGTAAACCATCGAGAGAAGAAGTTTCGGTGTTCTGTCATCATTGCTGCTGGACAGCAAGGAGAGCGGAACATTTAATAAATATAAAGGTGTCTCTGTCATCATTCAGACCAAGAATGGGCATAGAAAGCAGCACTCTTACATTCAAGAGTTAAGAGCACTTGCTGCTCTTGCAGAGGACCAAGGCTCAGCCCCCAGTACCCACATGGCAGGTCACAACCATCTGTACTTCAGTTCCAGAGAATCCAATACCCTCTTTTGACCTCTGTAAGCACCAGGCACTCACATGGTACACTTGCATACATGCAGGTATGACACTTATACACATAAAATGAGCAAAATGAATAAATCTAAATAGAAAAAAAATTGGCAGAGAAACATGAAAACATACTATTATATACATGTAAAATGCTCTTCGAGATTGGCTACCCTTTTAAAATTTGAACAGAGTTCTCCAGAGACGCAGTCAGATATGTAAGGATCATATGGATTAGAGTGATCTTCCATTTTTAATTTTAAAAAGATAAAATGACCCATTTATAGCTTTTAAAGGTTCCTGTGGTGGTTTGAATAGGAATGGCCCATGTAGACTCGTGTGTTTGAGTGCTTGGTCCATAGGGAGCGGTACTGTTAGGAGGTGTAGCCTTGTTAGAGTAGTATGTCACTAGTGGGTGAACTCTGAGGTTTCAGAAGCTGAAGCCTGGGCTTAGTGGCTCTTGGCTTCCCAGTGGCCTATGTGTCGAGATACAGAACTCTCTCAGCGACTTTCTAACACCATGTCTGTCAGTGCCATGCTTGTCCACCGTGATAATAGCCTAAGCCTCTGAATGTAAGTTATGTGTTAATCTTAGTTATTTAATTTTATTATTTTATTAAATATTAAATGAAATAAATTAAGCATTTAACTTAACTTAAGCTCTATATGAGAGTTGCTGTGGTCATGGTGTCACTTCCCAGCAATAGAAACCCTAACTAAGACAGTTCCATATAATGGGCAAACATGAATTTATATGATGAGGAGTTTGGAATAGAGGAAGCCTTGAGTGACTATGTGTTGTAGACCTGGACACAGCTGTGTAAAGAACTCTTGAGATCTCCAGCTCATGGGACATTGGCAAAGCCAAGTCTCTGTATGGGCCAGGATGAAGAGGGGTGACAAAGCTCTCCTCATGAGTCCAGATACCATCATCCATGTGTGCAAATACTAATAGCTTCAGCTTCCAGGCTGGAGAGATGGCTCAGCAGGTAAGAGCACTGACTGCTCTTCCGAAGGTCCTCAGTTTAAATCCCAGCAACCACATGGTGGCTCACAACCATCCCTAATGAGATCTGACGTCCTCTTCTGGGGTGTCTGAAATGTACTCTTCTACAGTGTACTTACATATAATAAATAAGTACATTTTTAAAAAAAACCAACCAAACCAAAAAAAAATAGCTTCAGCTTCCTTCTCCTAGGTATTTGTTTCTGCCTCCTACCCCCTACCCCCTGGGCTGTACCCAATAAATTCATGGAGACTCTGGATTGCAGCAGGTTGGGAAACTCCCAACTGATCCCAACTTTACTGTTAGTGTGTCCATGCATCCATTCTTTCTCGATTCCCTCATGGCTCCTAGCCAGGGTTCCAAGACATTGGGGTCTCATGCAAACCCCTTCCTTTGGTTCAATTTATTCTAAAATAAAGAATTTTATATCTTATCCATGCTGACAGTCATTAGAAGGGTGTCCCAAATCCTTTAGTACCCGAGGACTGTATTTTAGGCAACCTAAAACATTTTTCCTCATCTTTGCTGAATAATTGCGAAATGCAGATGCTAAAACGTGATAACAGCTTTGAAAACCTAAGCTCGCCGAGTAAGGTTTTAAAGAGACAGCTGCATAAAGCTCTTTTCCTCCATATATGTTTAAAGTGGGTCCCACAACTGTTAAATATTCCCTAACTATGACTAAGTGAAGTACTAAACCCCACTCTCGTATGGAGCCAAGTAAACTAGACGAGGAGTAATTAACTATGGAGATTCAAAACACTGAAAAGAGTGATGCATTATGTGATTTTGCAGTTCATAAAACCCTGATTCTTACAACTCTTTAAGTGACAGAGTCTGTCACTTGCTGGACTCGGTTGCAGGACAGGCCTAGGCAGGAGAATCACAAGTTCAAGTCTAGCCTGGCCTACACTGTCAAATCTTGTCTGAAAGTAAAATGATGACTGGAGATACAGCTGAGTGAGGGGCACTGCACAGGTAAGGCTATGAACATTCACAGTACCCCCAAATTACAAAGCTTTAAAAGTAGGAACATTGGGGATGGAGTGTATTTAGACAAAATCACAAAACCAGGTTATCTATTCAATGTGGAGGAGTGAAAATATTAATCTCTGTAAAAGACATGAGGGCAGAGGGAATGGGAGGAAGGAAAAGGAGACAATACAGTTGAGATGGGCAGATAGAGGAACTCGACAATGGCTACTCCAGAAGGATCAGGTCATTTGCAGGACACATCTGCACCACTGCACATTCAAGAACTCACAGAAGCATCTCTAGAGATGAAGGGCTGGGTGAGCCTAACTCAGGGATGGATGCTTAAGAAGCATACAGTCTGACCTCTCCCCAGTTGCACAGAGTCCTCTTTGCCCCTGAGAAGACTGGGAAAGGCGAAGCCATCAGCGGGAGTTGTCAGCAAGGTCTGGCATGGATGGCAAGAGGATTGTCCCAGCATAAAACCAAGTACCTCATGCAAGCAGGGCTCAGCAAAATGTCATCAAGGAATTGAGATTTGTCTGTCCTCGAGTCCCAGATTTCTTCCACTACTCAATGGCTGGTGGCAACTGGCGGATTCTGAGAACAGGACTAGGTTGTAAAGCCTTCGGTAGCTTTTGATGCCCACAGTAAAGCTATGCAGTATTCAGTTTGCACAGGCCATCCATGAAGGCCCTGGATTACAGATACCTCCTCTCTGAAACTAAACCAGCTCATGACAAACAATCCAGACAAATCCAGTGATGTCAGCATCTGACGAGTCCCTGGTAGGAACACAATGCCTCCATCTACCATTTGAAAGTCAGGGGTCAGGACTTGAGAAACCTTTACTATGAAAGAGACAGAAAAAATGTCAGCACAGCATAATCAGGGGTTCCACAGCCATGGAGCCAGAAACATCCAGAAAATTTTGATCCTTCCCTAAATAATACAGCAAGCATGCCGAAGACATTTACGTCGTAATACTTAAAAGAGTGATCTAGAGGTGATAAAGTATATAGGAGGGAGTTAGGGATTTATCTTTGTGTAGAACTAAGGCTCTAGGTTAAATCCCAAGAGAAACACACACACACACACACACACACACACACACACACACACCACATACAAACACAGCTTTATATCCTCTTATTTTATTTATTTATTTTAAAGATTTGTTTATTGTATTTATGGGTGCACTGTAACTGTCTTCAGTGTCACCAGAAGAGGGCACCAAATCCCATTACAGATAGTTGTGAGCCTGTTGGTTGCTGAGAATTGAACTCAGGACCTCTGGAAAAGCAACCGGGCTCTTAACCACTGAGGCATCTCTCCAGCCCATATGTCCTCTTATTTTAAAAAGATCTGCTGGGCAGTGGTGGTACACATTTGGGAGGCAGAGGCAGGCAGATTTCTGAGTTCGAGGCCAGCCTGGTCTACAGAGTGAGTTCCAGGACCACCAGGGCTACACAGAGAAACCCTGTCTCAGAAAACCAAAATAACAACAACAACAACAACAACATATTGATTTATGTGTCTACTTGAGTGTACAGCACCTGCATGCTTATGCCCTTCTGGACCAGACTTACACCTGGCTGTGCTACCTCCAGTGGGTCCTGGGAATGGAACTTAAGTTCTGTGGAAGAACAGTAGGCACTCTTAACCTATGATCCATCCCTCCAGTACACCACCCACTCCATGAATCCTTATAAAATTAGTGGTTTTTGTTTTGTTTTGTGTTTTGTGTTTGGATTTTCGAGGATAGATGATAGATTGCTTGTGTACTCTTATTCAGTGGAAGGTCTCAAACCTGGGGCAAATGCTAACTCAAGTGCCTATTTAATATATATAGGCAGACCTGAATGTTAATTTTCTCCTAGAATCCCAGTCTCTGCCTGGTAGAAGCTATGGGTGGCATACCCAGCCCCCTTCCCTAAAATTCTCCAGCACAAGGGCTGCACTTCCCCCAGCTGCCCTTCCCGGCCATTTTGGTTACCTGATTCTCCTTTTACTCCTTTCCCTCCTGGCCTCTTGGTCTCCTGGCTGTCCGCTGTCCTCTCTCCCTGCTCTCATGTGGGCCAGCTCAGGGTCAGTTCCTTCTGGACTCTCCGGGATGTCTCTGGCTCTGGTTCTGCTCTCCTTCATACCTACAATAAGCCTTCTCCTCCACAAAACTTAGAAGAAGTCATGTCCTATTTATTTTTTTATTTTTTTATTTTTTTGGTTTTTCGAGATAAGGTTTCTCTGTATAGCCCTGGCTATCCTGGAAATCACTCTGTAGACCAGGCTGGCCTCGAACTCAGAAAT
>NW_022196913.1:64408679-64423464 GCF_008632895.1 Mastomys coucha
GCTGGCCTCGAACTCAGAAATCCACCTGCCTTTGCCTCCCAAGTGCTGCGATTAAAGGCGTGCGCCACCACCGCTCGGCCCCTTTTAAAACATTTTTATTTTTCATTAATCCAGGACCTGGCTCCCTTTCCTAACTCCACCCATACCCACACAAAATCTATTTGATGTCTGATTTATTAAGAAAAAAAAGTAAAGCATCTGAGTTTGGAAGGAAAGTGCTAGCTCGATGTAAGTGGTTTTTGTTGTTCTTTTTTTTTTCTTTACAAAGTCCTTGCATGCTGAATGCAACACATAAAAGAGATCATCTCGCACAAGCACAAAACAGCAATATGGCAGGCTGCTGCCCCATCCTCCGGAAGCTCCGCCCATCCCCTTCACCCTTGAGTCACCTTTCAGAGTTTCCCCAAGAAGCTGAGCCGGATGAGGCGGGCTGCCAGCCCCTAGGCTCCGCCTCTCCCGGGGTCCCGCCCACGGACCGGTGTGGGCCGGAAGGGAGGAAAATGGAGCATGGCTTCCGGTCCCGCGATGTGCTGTAATCCCGCGAGACGAGAGGATGACCGCCTACCGGGCTATGGCGGCCTAGGTGAGGGAGGGGGCGTGGCCGGTGCGCGGAGTCCCGAGAGTCGTGGGTGGCGCGCGCGCCCAGGGCGTACGCATGCGTGCACGCGGCCAGCGGAGCGGGGCGGGGCTGAGAGGGGAGGGGGCGGCGGCGGTGTTGGTGTCGGTGTCGTTCTCTTCGTGGCGCGGACGGTGCGTAGTGGCGCGGGTGGTCGTGGGAAAGTACCCCGGGTGGGCTGTGTGGCGCCGGCACGACCCCGCAGCCCGCTGTGGCGGATCTCGGGGAGCGGGCACCGGCGGCCGGTTCCTCGCCGCGCCTGGGGTCGGAGCCGGTGGCGCGCGCCGCGAGGCCGGGCAGTGCCCGTGTCGCCTGGGCGACGAGGGCCGCCTGGCGCCGGTTCCCCGCCAGGCACCGCGAGGACCGGTCCCGGCCTCGGCCGCGCTCGCTCCACGGGCCAGGGTCTATGCGGACGCGCCTGCCGGGCGAGGCCAGGCCCAGGTCTTGTGAAGCCCGCCAGGTGAGGGATGCTCAGCTGCTGCTGAGCCGTGAGGGTGGCTCCGGTTCCCGTGGGCCAGTGTTGACAGTCGGCGTCTCTGGAGTTGTGTCTTGGACTGGGATGCTTGAAGAGCTCTGAACGAGTTGGAAGAAGCTGTGAGTCCTGGCAGGTGGGAATCTCAGTACGTGAGCAGCAGCCCTGTGAAGTGTGAGGTCTGATTGCTCAAAGCTAGGTGGGTTTTGTTTGTTTGTTTGTTTGTTTTTGCTTTGTTCTTGCAGAATTCAAAGGCGTTCTGCCTACAAAGTTTAGGAAGTCTTTCACCCCAACAAACACTTGGGCAGTTTTGCAGCTCCTTTTCCTGCCGAGGCTATATTCTCTGCCTCAAACCAGTGTTCCCTTTTACAGGCATAATGGTTATGAAAGCTGCTGTAGATGATGATGCTTCGGGATGGGAGCTCGGTGTCCCTGAAAAAATGGAAAAAAGTAGCACAAGTTGGGTGGACATAACCCAGGATTTTGAAGATGCTTGTCGAGGTGAGTTTGAATTTTGGGGCTTTTGGTTCAAAGCCTGGGGCAGGATACATTGTGTTTTCTCAACTTTGATTTTAAAAAATAAAAAGGGGGGCAAGATAGCTTTGTGATTTTTATCAGATTTGTAGTTTTGTTTTAGAGAAAGTCTCCTGCATCCCAGGCTCACAAGGGATTTTCTGTTGTAGAGGATGACCTTGAATTTCCTGCTCCTCTTGGATATTGAGATTACAAGCCAGGTGTACAGTGTCAGGCTCAATGTTGATAACCATACATTACTCTGTTCTCTGCTTTTACTTTTTGCAAATGTATCTTGGGTAAGACTTTAAATACATATGTTGACGATTTTTTATGAAAGATTTTCATTTATGTATCTGTACACACTTGTGTGCATGTGGGTGCCAGAATAAGGCATTGGATCCCTTGGCGATGTAGTCATAGGCCTTTTCAGGAATCCTGGCTTATGCTGGGATTTGAACTCTGGTCCTCATGATTGTGTACCACATGCTCTTTGAGCCACCATTCCAGATCCATCTTTCCAGCTCCATGACAGTTTTCTCCTAAAGTTTTGTAACTTCAACAGATTAGCTAATCCATGGCAGCAGTGCCTACCTGTACAAATGTCTTAATTGGGCACAAGAATTTTTGCGTGTTTGAGATTTAAAAATGATCATGTCCTATTCTTCTCTTAAGTTCCTTTGGTTCTTAAGTTCTCATTGGAAGTAGAATAACACACAGACTCTGTCGTGGTTTCCTAAGCTCTGGTCTCTACTTACTGCTGACTTCAGTTTTCTCCCATTGCCCTGTCCTTTCCACTCTTACCCCATTGAACACCAAGGTGCCTTCCAGGGCTTGTGTGAGCTGTCTTCCCTGCACCTTGAGTTACTTTGTATTAGACTACCATGTTTCGCTTTTGTACTTTTTACGTATCTTTCCTGATGAAGAGCTCAAAAGGATACCTGTAAGTAGATGGGCTAAAGAATATCTTAATTGAGCCACCGTGTTTATCGTAGGTGCTTATTGTCCACTTTACAGGCCATGGTATAGGCTTGATGATGGCAGAGATCATGTGTATAACTGTAGCTATAGAGTTGTGTATGGCATATAGTAGGTCCAGTGTTTGGTAATAACTAGGTTTAGTGGCATATACTAGTAGTGCCGGGCCTAGCTACTTGGGTGTTTGAGTCAGGAGGATGCCTTGAAGCTGTGCTGTTCTGAGAAATGCAGACCTCCCTCTGTAATAAGCACTCTCCCCTCTCCCCAGCAGTATTTAGAGACGTGATATAGTGAGCATGTTTGTAGTTTAAGGGAGAGAGACCAAGGGATGAGAGGAAGGAGCAAGCAGTAAGAGAGCTTGGGTTGAGAGAAGATGGGTCCAAGATCTTGTAGTGACTAAAGAAAGGCATAGGATATGTGGTGCTGAGATAGGAAAGGTAAGGTAAGGCTGTGAAGATAAGGGAGGAGTGGCGCTTGCCAGCCAGGTTTTTGGTAATAATAAGGTGGTTTTTGAATACTGCTTTGAAGGAGAGGAGTGAAGACTTGGTGTAGAAGCCAGCCAGTCTAGAAATCATGTCCTTCTGTCCCTTTGATGGTTCAAACTAAATGTCCACTTAAAGTTTGTCTCAGTGAGATAGTGTGAGAACTCTGGACCAGGTCTCCCTGTCTACTGCTCCATGTCTACCAGGAGGAGAGCTGTGTTATGTGGCAGGTTTTGTGCTCAAATGTTTGGGTGATTAAATGGTTCACATCTGTCATTGTGTTGTTTTTTTGTTGTTGGGTTTTGTTTGTTTTTTGTTTATTTGTTTTGTTTAAGTAATCTCTATTGGAGGGTTGGTGTCATGAGCCTAAGTGGGAAAGAGGAAAGTAGTTTCTTAAAGGAAAAGTCTCATTTGTGTAATTGAAGATGAGGAAATGACCCTAGATTGAGGTAAGCCATTTAAGCCAGAGCTCACTGAGAATTTTGTTTTGGTGATCCTGAATAATCCTGTTTGGCCACAGGACAGTTTTTAGGTGAAAATCTTCAGTGTTGCTGGTTTGAGATTGTTTTTTGGGCAGTGGGAAAGGTTTTGAGCCTGAGGTTGAGAATGCATTTTTCTTGATGTTTATAACTTAAAATTAGCATATAGACATGTCACTCCTCTCCCTCTGTCCCTCCTTCTCTTTGTACCCCATATTCCTCTCTGTATTATGCTGTCACTTGAGTGCTGTTACCCTCCACACCTCTTTTCTTCAGAGCCTCTTTCTGCCCTTTCGTGGGTTCTTTACTAATCTTTGCTCTCCACCTGCTTCCACATAAGTACACGGATCCCCATGTGAGACAGTACTCACAGTATTTGTTTTTCTGGGCCTAAGTTACCTCACATAATTTATTTTCTATTTTTATCCAGTTTCCTACAACTTTAATTTTTTGTATGGCTGAGGCAGTTCCACAGTGTGTATATCTCACATTTTCATTATTTGTTCATCTGTTGGTGGACATCGAGGCTGCTGCCATTCCCTTGCTGTTGTGACTGGAACAGCTGTGAACGTGGGCGTGAGGTATCCCTAGTGAGATAAGACCTTCCAATTTTATGCCCACATTCATGCAGAAGGGTAATGTGGTGGATCTAGATTGCTTTATTTCTTTGTATTTATTTATGACAACCTCTGGCTGATTTCCATTGTCCTGTGCAGTTTCCACCGGCAGTGAGCTCAGGCTCTGGGTCACTCCGTGGGCAGCAGGATTTGTCACCATCCGTCTTCTTGCTCACAGTCAGTCTGACCAGGGCAAGGTACAGTTGCAGAGTAGTTTTAATTCCTTTTCCTTGGTGATGAAGGGTGCTGAACATTTCTTGTACTAACATTGACTACTCAGGCTTCTTTTGAGAATGGTCTGTTCAGCTCATTAGCCCATTTGTTGTTTGACACTTTATTCTTTTGGTATTTAATTCTTGGAGTTCCTTATTTCTAGATATTAACCCCTTTCTGAAGAATAATAAGTAAAGGTTTTCTCTCCTTTCGACAGCTGTGTTCCCTCTGTTGATGGTTTCTTTGCCCATTCTGGGGCTCTTTTGTGTACTTGGTGTGCTAGTCAGAAAGTCCTTGCCTGGGCCTACATCTAGTTAGTCTGCCCCTAGCAGTTTTAGTGTTGTAAGTTTTGCAGTAAGCTCTTCAATATACTTCGAACTGGGTTTTGTACTGGATGAGAGAGAAGCGTCTAATTTCTTTCTTCTACAAATAAATATTTAGTTCTGCCAATATCATTACTGGGTAGGTTGCCTTTTTCCAGTGTGTATTTTGACACCTTTGTTCAAACACTAAGTGGCCACAGCTGCAGCTGTGTCAGTTTATTTCTGGGTCCCCTGTTCTGTCCTCTTGGTCTGCCTGTCAGGTTTTTTGCCGCTCCTTTGCTGTCTTTCCCACTATAGCTCTGTGTTAGGGTTTAAGGTTAGGTGCTGTGGTGCTCCAACAATGGTCTTTTGATGAGACTTGTTTTGTCTGTTGGTGGTCTTTTGTGTTTCCATATGAATATAAGGATTGTTTTTTTCTAATTCTATGACTGACTTGTCATTGGGAATTTAATGAGGACTGCATTGTAGGTAACTTTCAGAAATGTTGCTTTCACAGTAATTACTTTCAGTAGATGTGCTGGTTGGTTTTGTCAACTTGACACAAACCTAGACTTACTAATTGATGAGGAGGGCCCACATGGTGAAGGGCAGTTCCATCTCTAGGCAGGTGGGCCTGGGCTGTATAAGAAAAGTAGCTGAGTAAGACAGGAAGAAAGCCAGTAAGAAGTGTGTCTATGCGTGCGTGCTTTCATTCCTCCAGGTTCCTGCCTTGAGTTCATACCGTGCCTTCCCTCCATGATAGCTGTAACCTGTAAACCAGATTGACTTAGTTAGGGTTGTACTGCTGTGAATAGACACTATGACCAAAGCAACTCTTATAAAAACAACATTTAATTGGGCTGCTTTCTGGTTCAGAGGTTCAGTCCATTATCAAGGTAAGAACATGGCAGCGTCTAGGCAGGCATGGTGCACGAGGAGCTGAAGACCACTAGAAGACTGTCTTCCAGGGAGCTAGGATGAGCCCACATCCACAGTGACACACTTACTCCTAATAGTGCCACTCCCTGGCCCCCATAGGCTTGTTCAAACATATGAGTCTATGGGGGCCATACCTAAGCATAGCATAATGGAAAATACATTTAGTCCAACTCAAAAGTCCCCATAGTCTATAGTAGTCTCAACAGTGTTAAAAGTGTAAAGTTCAAAGTCTCTTCTGAGATTCATCCAATCACTTAACTGTAATTCCCAAAGCAAGACAGGGAACCAGCTAGGTAAACTCCATACTATTATCTCCATGTCTGGTATCAAAGCAGTCTTCAGATTTCCAACTCCTTTTTCATCTTTGTTGACTGTAACAAGCTTCTTTCTCCTGAGCTGGTTCCACTCCCTGTTAGCAGCTTTCCTCAGCAGGTAGCCCACGGCTGTGGCATCTCAAACTTCTTGGGGTCTCCAAGGCAACTTCAATGTCACAGCTTCTTGTTTCAATGTCTGGGATCCTCTCATGGTCTTCTGGGCTTCTTCAAAGGGCTGGTGTCATTTCTCCAGCTCTGTTTTCTATAGCACTCTAAGCTCAGGTTGATCCACTCCTCTGCCACTGTTGTTCCTACTGCTCATCTCATTGTACTGGCATCTCCAGTATGCTGGGGTCTTCCCCTACAACTAGAATTCACCAATAGCCTCTCATAGGCTTTCTTCATGGTACCAAGCCTCAACTCCTTTGTATAACCCCTTCAGTCCTGGGTCATCAATTGCAACTGAGGCTATACCTTCACTAATGGCCTTCCATGGCCTCTCACAGTGCCAAGTCTCAGCTGCTCTTCATGATCCCTTCGTGCCTTCAAAACCTGGGTGACTCTTACATATTACCAAGTCCAGCTGCAGCACGAGGTACAGCCTTGGTTATCTCTGGAACACAGCTTCTTTGTGCTCTCAGAAAACACTTGCCAGAAGATTTCACCTCGGTGATGCTAGCCTCTTCTTAATCACTGCTAATTTCTTAGTTCCAGCTAGCCAGCATCAATTATCCTGGTAGTCCCTTTTATTCTTGACTCCAAAGCCAAAGCGGCCATGTTCTGCTGCTTGCTGGGGCTGGAACATGGGCCCGGAACATGGGCCCCACTTATTCTATTACCAACTTTCTGTTTTCCAACTCCCTCACTGCCTAAGATTAGCTGTCCTGGAACTTGTTCTGTAGATTGACCTTGAACTAAGAGATCTTCGTGGCTCTGTCTCCTGGATTAAAGGTTTGTACCACCATGCCTGGATTTAAGCTTTTCTTCACCTAGAACTTGCTCTGTCTCAGGCTGGCCTTGAAATTAGAAATCTGCTTGGCTTTATCTGCTGGGATTAAAGGTGTGTGCACCATGCCTGGATCTAAATTAGCTGGGTAGGATCTTGCCCCAAAGTCCCACTGCTTTAATTTGTTTGTTATCTCCTTGAACACAAGATTCACTTCATGGTACCTCCGTTAATACTCAAGTCATATATTTTATATTTTGCCTTTCTAAGTTTGCTTTGCTTGTTTAAAATTCTCTTCATGAGACTTAACCAGAAAACAAAGTCTATTATGATGGGTGTTTCTGAGATTTCCTTTGTCAATGTAGTTAATCTGCATCTCTTCACCTTAGCTTCAAGCAGACTCTTCAGACAAGGGCAAAAAGTAGCCACATTTTTCACCAAAATACCACAAAAGCAGTCTCTATGCCAGATACTGAAATTCTTCTCCACTGAACCTTTTTGGGCCAGGTCTGCACAGTTCTAATCACTCACAGCAACAAAGTCTTCCATATTCCTACTAGGATGACCTATTAAGTCCTGCTTAAAACATTCCATGGCTTTCCAAATCTAAAGTCCCAAAATCCACATTCCTCCGAAAATTCAGGCCTATCACAGCAATACCCAACTCCTAGTCCCACCTTCTCTCTTAGTTAGGGTTTTACTGCTGTGAACAGACACCATGACCAAGGCAACTCTTATAACGAACAACATTTAATTGGGGCTGGCTTACAGGTTCTGAGGTTCAGTCCATCATCATTAAGGCTAGAACGCGGCAACATCCAGGCAGGCATGGTGCAGGAAGAGCTGAGAGTTCTACATCTTCATCTGAAGACTGCTAGGAGAAGACTGGCTTCCAGGCAGCTAGGATGAGGGTCTTATACCCCAGACCCACAGTGACACACCTACTCCAACAAGGCCACACCTTCTAATATTGCCACTCCCTGGGCAGAGCATATACAATCCATAATACAGATAAACCCTTTTTTTCCCCAAGTTCCTTTTGGTCAGTGTTTTATCATGGCAGCAGAAAGCAGACTGCTGCAGATCTGATAAGATGAGATGGGGTGGTGCCGTGAGAGGTGGCTCAGTGGTTAAAAGCATTGGCTGCTCTTGTACAGGACTAGGGTATGGTTCCCAGTATCCAGATAGTGGCCTACAACATCTGTAACTCCAGTTTCAAGGAATATGATATTTCCTCAGGCATTTGTGGGCACCAGGCACACCCATGTAGTGTACATATACATGTGCAGGCAAACACTTAGACAAACTTTTTAAAAAGAGAGTTATTTTGTTTTGCCTTTTGTTTTTTTTTCTAAAATATTTATTTTATGTATGTGGTATTCATACCAAAAGAGAGAATTGGACCTATTACAGATTGTCATGAGCTACCATGTGGGTGCTGGGAATTAAAGTCAGGACCTGCAAGAGCAGCCAGTATTAACTACTGAGCCATCATCCCTTCAATGCCATAGAAAGAGTTTACGTAGCATTTATATTGCTTCGATAAAACAGTATGACCAAAAGCATCTTTGGCAGCTAAGATTTGTCTCAACTGAGGGAAGCTGGGGCAGGAATCTAGAGGTTAGAACCGATGCAGAAAACATGGAGGAGTACTGCTTACTGGTTTTCTTTTTTTTTTTTTTCTTTTTGTTGTTTCGTTTTCTTTTTATATTTCAAGACAGGGTTTCTCTGTGTAGCCCTGGCTGTCCTTGAACTCAGTCTATAGACCAGGCTGGTCTTAAACTCAGATCCACCTGCCTCTGCCTTTTCCATCACCAATCTCAGCCTGATTTCTTCACAGCACTCAACACCACCTCCCCAGGGTGGGACTGCCTATATTGAGCATTTCTGCAGACCCAGTTCTGTGTGTGATGGTTTGAATGTGAATGGATGATACATTTGAATGCTTGTTTCCAGGTGGTGGGTGGTTTAGGAAGGGTTAGGAGGTGTGTAGCCTCGGGAGGAGTTGTATCGCTAGGGTAGGCTTTGAGGTTTCTAAAGCCCAGACCAGGCCCAGTCTGGCTCTCTTTCTCTGCCTCCGACTTGTGAATAAAATATAAGTTCTCAGCTACTGCTCCAGGGCATGCCTTGCTACCTGCTACCATGCTTCCATCCTGCCCTGATGGAAATGGATGGACTCTTAACTCCCTGGAACTAAAAGCAAGCTCCCAGTTCAATGCTTCCTTTCATAAGCTACCTTAGTCATGGAGTCTCATGGCTAGTTTAATACACACAACACAATCTAGAATCACCCGAGAGGGAACCTCAGTTGAGAAAAATGCCTTCATAAGATTGGGCTTTAGGAAGCCTAGAGGGCATTTTTCTAATGTGATTGATGGGAGAGAGTCCAGGTCATTGTGAGTGGGGCCACTCCTGGGCAGGTGGTCCTGGGCTCTGTAAGAAAACAGACTAAGCAAGACATGTGGAGCAAGTCAGTAAGCAGCAGTCCTCCACAGTCTCTGCATTGACTCCTGCCTCCGGTTCCTGCCCTGTGTGAGTTCCTGCCCTCACTGCTTTTAAACTACTATAAGGAGCTGTGAATGAAATAAGCCTTTTCCTCCCCAAGTTCCTTTTAGTCATGGTGTTTCTTCAAAGCAGTAGTAACCCTAACTAGGACAGTCTCTCTTTACAGAAATACAACAGTAGCTTAAGACATTTCAGTGTAACCTATGGTCTTTGTTACTCTTCAGAGCTATTATTGAAAGGTGAATTTATTTGCTGTTGATTTTACTGTGTTTATTCCTCTCCTCTTTCTTAACTATTATCCTAGCATGGTTATTCTTCTCTGGCTTTGTAAATAGCTGTTTTTCTCTCCAGCCTAAAGGATTCCTTCAGGTATCTTTTGTAAAGTTGTCTAGGTTGTTATAAATTCCTTTAGTCTGTTTTTATTATAGTAAAAAGTTTTTATTTCTCCTTCCTTTATGACAGATAGCTTTGCAGGCTATAGTAATTTGGACTGGTGGCTATTAGTCAGATCTTGAAATTCATCTTTCCAGGATCTCCTGGCTCTTAAAGCCTCATTTGATAAGCCTGTTATTCTGTGGGGCCTGCTTTTATGTGTGACATGGGAAGTACTTTTCTCTTGACATTTTCAGTTTAATTCCTTTGCTCTATATATTTAGAGTTTCAGTTAACATGACAAAGGGAGGTTCTTTCTGGTTTTGTCTTAGGCTGCTTTAGAAGCATTGTTAGAATCCTACCTTGAGGTTTCACTGATTTGGGATGCTATATAAAGGTTGGATTTAGGCCATCTCTGGTTCATTTTAAAATCGAAGTTTGAAGATTTTGTCTGTTTTCCTCCCCCGCCCCCAAACCCCCATTTGCCTCTCTGATGCTGTCTCTTCCTCCCTTTTGTACAGGGATGGAGCTCTAGTGCATGCTGGGTGATCCATGAACACTGTGTGGATCAGCAGTTTACTCAAAGTGTTTTGAGTATTTAAGTAAACCTGAGTCTTTAATTGTTCCTGTAGCAGCAGAGGTTAGATGAGGACCTTGTGTGGTTTAGAAACCAGAGCAGTTCTATCTGTGGGACAGTCACACAGTGCAGTGAAACACTTGTAACTTTAAATATGATTTTCCCCTTCCCTTCTCCCCCTTGCTCCAGGCCACTCCCCCATAGGGTTGTTTTGTTTTGTTTTGTTTTGTTTTGTTTTTTAAACAACAATCAATTTAACAGTCTTTTTAAAAATTTATTTATTTATTATATGTAAGTACACTGTAGCTGTCTTCAGACACACCAGAAGAGGGCGTCAGATCTCATCACGGGTGGTTGTGAGCCACCATGTGGTTGCTGGGATTTGAACTCATGACCTTGCAAAGAGCAGTTGGTGCTCTTCCCCACTGAGCCATCTCACCAGCCCTTGTTTTGTTTTTTTAATTTGTTTCTCCTTGCGGATGGTTGTGAGCCACCATGTGGTTGCTGAGATTTGAACTCATGACCTCCAGAAGAGCAGTCAGTGTTCTTAACCACTGAGCCATCTCTCTAACCCCTAAAAATGATTTTTAAATTTGTAATTCTTACCTGGAATATTAAGATGGTTGTTTACTTGTTAATCTTCAGTCTTCTTGTTTTTCTTTTTTTTTTTTTTTTTTTTTTTTTTTTTTTTTTTTTTTTTTTTTTGACCCACTTCATAATGTTCTTGAAAACATCACTGTGGTAATTGAGTAGCTAGCCAATCCTTAGAAATTTTTTTTTTTTTTTGGAGACAGGGTTTCTCTGTGAAGCCCTGGCTGTCCTGTAGGTCAGGCTGGCCTCGAACTCAGAAATCCACCTGCCTCTGCCTCCTAAGTGCTGAGATTAAAGGCGTGGGCCACCACCACCCGGCTAGAAAATGATTTTTAAAGTAATCCAAGCATGTTTCCTCTTAGTCTTGAAGCTTAAACTTAATTGCATTATTAAAGTAACTTTTCTCTGTGATTCTTTTAGAACTGAAGTTGGGAGAACTGCTTCATGATAAGCTGTGAGTATTTGTGTAATAATAGTAGAAAATTTTAATCTTTTTTTCCTCAGGTAGAATATTCTTTGAAGTCTAAGTAAATTTATGTTTCAAATGAGTTGTAAATACAATTTCTATTTCAGTTTGGGTGAGCTATCTTGAGTCACTGACTTGGTTAAGATAAGAAACGTCAAACTGTCAGGATACTTTTCACGAAGATGGACATACTAAACATGGGATTTTCTCTTTGTTCTTGTTTTTTTGAGACAGGGTTTCTCTGTGTAGCTCTGGCTGTCCTGGAACTCTGTAAGACTAGGCTGGCCTCAAACTCAAATCCACCTGCCTCTGCTTCCCAGGTGCTGGGATTAAAGGTGTATGCCACCACTGCACGGCTGAACATGGTTTTTTTTGTTGTTGTTTAAGATTTATTTATTTATTTATTTATTTATTTATTTATTTATTATACATAAGTACACTGTAGCTGACTTCAGACACACCAGAAGAGGGCATCAGATCTCGTACAGGTGGTTGTGAGCCACCATGTGGTTGCTGGGATCTGAACTCAGGACCTTTGGAAGAACAGTCAGTGCTCTTAACCGCTGAGCCATCTTGCCAGCCCTGAACATGGGATTTTTGAGGAAAGCTATCAGTTGTATGTCTAGTATGATAGATTTGTCAATGACTTAATGCTAATGTGGAATAAAATTGAAGATCTCTAAGTGAACCAAAGGAAGGGAAATCCTGGCCCATATTTATATCTCACTGTGCTGCTGCGGACACTGTGGCCAGGCTCCTGCCTGGTTAGGACAACAAAATCTTGAATTAGCAAGTGAGTAAATTTAGATAATATTTGCTGGAGGAACAAGGAAAGAGCTGAAATTTGCTCTTAAAGCCTTAGTGTGTTAAGAATAATCTAGAAAGCTTTAAAAATCCCTGGCTGGATCCAAAATTTCCTATTTGAGTCAGCTTGAGACCAGAGTTAGAATTTTCAACAGCTTCCGAGGTCAGACAAGTTGCTAATCTACGTTAAGAACTTAGGCTTTTTCTACAGTTGCTTTTTCTTTATAGCTTTGTAGATTATGAAAAGAAAGGTTTTGTTTACTTGTTTTACAGGTTTAGAACTTTGATCTATTAAACATTTGGATTTTCCCATGAGATAAGTAGTTTTTCTCAAGCTTTAACTGGAAGTTTCTATGAGTGTGAAATTCCTTCGTTTGCTGTATTTCTCATAGAACCTGTTCATAGAGCTACCCACTAGTCTGTGTATTCTAGAATGTATTTATTCATTCTCATAGCAGTATTTGGCACTTGATGAAACCATATTGTTCTATATTGGTTTTGTTGACAAAACTCTTGCATCCTTGAGTGCTTTCCTGTTTGACTTGAGGTCCTACTGTTTTAGTCAGTACTTTCAGGCTTTGTCAGCATGAGCATTGTCTTTGCTGTACTGTAAGCAGTTTGCCAGAGTGTCTTTTGTTTTGTTTTTGTATTTGTATTTGTTTTTGTTTTTCAAGGCAGATTTACTCTATGTAGCTCTGGCTGTTCTAGAACTCACCCTGTAGAACACAGAGATCCACCTGCCTCTGCCTCCACCTCTGGATTGCTAGAATTAAAGTTGTGCACTGTCACTGCCCAGCTTGCCACCATACCTTAAACTGAATATAACATTAGCATCATGGTGGAAGTTTGTCTTCATGAAGTTTATTTTGTTCTTTTAGAATTTGAAATTGAATGCAAGCTCTTTCCCACTGTATTACATCCCCAGTCCTTAAAGCTCTTTTTTTTTTAAGTTTTATTTCATTATAATGAGAAAAGTTACATGATTTCAATTTATCTGAATTTGTTAACATTTAAAAACATTTTAAGTAAATAGAATTAAGTCATATTCTTGTTTTCCTTTTGTACCCCAACTCCTCCCTGAGACCCCCCTTCAATACCTACAATATATATTTTTTGTCATATTCTTTAAAATTTATAAAATAACAATACAAATGAGTATTATAAAAGTTGTTTGATATAAAACAACAATCAATTTAATTATGTAGGTGCTTATCTACAGCAATACTGAAAATACATACGTTTTTCTCAATATAAATTTTAAACAACTCCAAAATGTATTAACTGTATTTTTCAAAATAATACATCACTACTAATATTTTCTTAAATGAACATAAATATATAAAGTATTTTTTTGTTTGTTTGTTTGTTTTTTATTTAGTAGAGCTTAAAATCTTGGCTCCTACTGTGGTAACTTGATACAAGAGTTACAAATGTCAAGCAAAGCATTCAGTCTTACTCTTCGTTGTTCTCTTACAAGTCACCTCCCAATTTAATTATCTACATTTCTTCTGGGTATAAAAATACTTTTAAAATATGTAAGCAGTTCTGAAAACCATAGTATAGTGCAAAAACATGAAATAAACAATACTACTAATAGAGAGACTGAGATAGGAGAAGCAAGATCTCAAGACCATTATGTTGTACACAGCAAGACACTGTCACAAACAAACAAGCTGAAACTTTATATGGATTGTACAGTATTGGACCCATTTCTCCAACTACCAATTTAGAGAGACCATTGGATGACAGTCAGTAAATTTCTAATTCCTCATATTTTTGGATTTCAGTCGATTAGGATATGTTGGTAATATTAATTTTCGTATTAAGATATTAAGAAAAAGTAATTGTTACTTCCTGTTTTTGTTGTAAGAGGTAGAATTAGGTTTGTGTGGATTTGTTGAAAGATTACTTTCTTGCTTCTTCTAGGGTATAGTTTTGCTCCTTATATTGATGTTTTTCATCTGTTATCCTTTGTAGGGCTGGATTTGAGGGAAAATATTGTATAAATTTTGTTTTGTCATGGGATATCTTGTTTTCTCCATCTATGGTAATTGAGAGTTTTGCTGGGTATAGTAACCTGGGCTGGCATTTGTGTTCTTGTAGGGTCTGTATGACATCTACCCGGGATCTTCTAGCTTTCATAGTCTCTGGTGAGAAGTCTGGGGTAATTCTGATAGGCCTGCCTTTATATGTTACTTGACCTTTTTCTCTTACTGCTTTTAAAATTCTTTCTTTGTTTAGTGCATTTGGTGTTTTGATTATTATGTGATGGGAGGAGTTTCTTTTCTGGTCCAGTCTATTTGGAGTTTTATAAGCTTCTTGTATGTACAAGAACCTCTCTTTCTTTAGGTTAGGGAAGTTTTCTTCTATAATTTTGTTGAAGATATTTACTGGCCCATTACATTGGGAGTCTTCACTCTCTTCTATACCTGTTATCCTTAGGTTTGGTCTTCTCATTGTGTCCTGGATTTCCTGGATGTTTTGGGTTAGGAGCTTTTTTCTTTTTGCATTTTCTTTGTTGTGTGTCAATGTTTTCTATGGTGTCTTCTACCCCTAGGATTCTCTCTTCTATCTCTTGTATTCTGTTGGTGATGCTTGC
>NW_022196913.1:64424275-64441358 GCF_008632895.1 Mastomys coucha
TTTATGTCTTTCTTAAGGTCCTGTATCATCATCATGAGAAGTGATTTTATATCTAAATCTTGCTTTTCCAGTGTGATGGTGTATCCAGGACTTCCTATGGTGGGAGAATTGGGTTCTGATGATGCCATGTAACCTTGGTTTGTGTTGCTTATATTCTTATGCTTGCCCCACATCATCTGGTTGTCTCTAGTATTACCTGCCCTTGCTAAATCTGACTGGAGCCTGTCCTTCCTGTGATCTTGGTTTTGTCAGAACTCCTCAGAGTCAAGCTGTCCTTGATCCTGTGATTCTGGGGTCCTGTGACCCTGGGCTTGTTAGAGCACCTGGGAGTGGAGCTTCCTCTGGGTGTTTTGGGAATGACTGCAGAGTTTGTACCCAAGGTCTGCTCAGGGCACCAACCCAAACAGACTGGAAGAAACCTGAGCCACTGGGTTGGTGGAGTTCCTGTGTGCCTGGTCCTGCTGGTCCCAGTTATTTTGGGTGTTGGGACAGATGTTGTGTCCTCCTCACCTCTGATCCTGGGCATGTTAGAGCGCCTGGGAATGGAGCTTCCTCTTCTGCTTTTTTTTTTTTTTTTAACATCTTTCTGTTGCTTTTTAGTATATGTGCTGCCAAATCGAGCCCTCTGTTAACTATGTAAGAGAAATGATTTAGAGCGATGTGCTACTTGCCAGTTTGATCAGTTTAATTAAGCTTCTTTTCCTCTGCCATCTCTTGAGGCATATCTCAGTTCTTTCTAATCAATTTTCAGTGTGTAGTAATTGTCTTTGTCCATAGTGAACAATCAGAAGTTCTGGATTGTTTTGTAAAATTATGTAGTTGCTAAAATTTTGGAGTACATAAATCCATTATCATTAAGCTATGAAGAAATGGAGCCGGAAAAGGAAAGATGGCTCAGTTGGTAAAGTGTTTGCTTTGTAAACATGAGGACCTGTAAAGTCCCTGCATGAATCTGTAATCTCTGGGGAGGCAGAGACAAGAGTGTCACTAGGGTTGCTGCCCAGCTCGACAGCTTCATTGGTGAGCTCCAGCCAAGGAGAGATGTCTCTCAAGAGCACTCATGCACATGCAGGCATGCAGGCATGTACGAATGTGCATAAACATGTATGGATATACAAGCACTAATTCATACAAAAAACATACGTATACATGGAAAATGAAAAACGTTATACATAACAATCTGAAAATCAAAATTATTTAAGGAATGTTGACAGGAATCGAACTCTTTCTTCCAAAAGTGGCTGATCCATGTCCTGTTGAAGGAAGTATAAGGATAATTTAATAATTTTTTTCCTCCGAAGAGCATGTAAGATAATTTGTAATTTATATAGTTAGTGAGTGAATTTTTATGCTAACTGATGATTAATTGAAACAGAAGTTTTAGCAAATTATACATATAATAGGAATAAATACATGGAATACTGTAGTTGCTAAAAGTACCGTGATAATGTTTGTACAATTGTAGAACTATGAGTTCAAAAGTAGCTTGTGGGTTCATGTTTTTGTAGGTTTGGTCTTTTTGAAGCCATGTCTGCTATTGAAATGATGGATCCCAAGATGGATGCCGGTATGATTGGAAACCAAGTGAATAGAAAAGTTCTCAACTTTGAACAAGCTATCAAGGTAGTTATTGTATTTTTTGTTTATTTCTGGCTTTTAAGAAAATACTTATATTTAATGTTAAAACTGCCTAATACCAAAATTATGAAGGCTGTTTAACTGTATTTTTACAAGCTTCTCAGACATAAGAATTAGCATCTAAAGCAGGCATGATGGAGCATTCCTGTTGTCCCAGCACTTGGGAGTGAGGCAGGAGGATCAGGAGACCAGCCTCAGCTTTATAGTGACTTGGAGATCATGCTGAGATTCATGAGACCTTGGTTTTGTTTTGTTATAATATTTAGTTATCAGTCTCAATTAAAACCTAGAAATTAATGATGTGAGGTCCTTGCTATAAACTTGCTCTAAGTTGTCCATTTGTGTATTCTTTGAATTCCTTTTGAAGGTATTCAGGATGCTTAACTCTCATTACATTTCTGCCGTTATATACTGAGATGCTGGAGTAGGAGAATAGCTGTGAGGTGCAAGCTACAGAGTGAGGCTGTTTCAAACATAGCAAACAAAAACAAAGTAAATGAAATTAATAAACAAAACTAATTTTGAGCCAGTAGGTAGCTAGCATATGCCTGTCTTTCCAACCTGGGCTGTGTAATTTCAATTGTGCTTTAGAAACGCTTACTAATCTGACCTCCCTCCCCGCCTCCCTCCCTTCCTTGAGACAGTCTCTTGTCCTCCGCATTGAAACTGAACTTGCTTTGTCACTCATTAGAACCTTGAAGTCCTCTTTCCTTTGACTCTACATTTGCTGGCCTTTTATAGACTTGAGAACACCATATATAGGAAGCTTGGTCTTTTTATCATAAAGACCTTTATTGTTTCAAGTTAGACTTTGATTTTTTTATTCAAGATTTAAGCCATAGGTTAGTAAAGACTTAGTTAAGATATGTATGTAGTTTCTTCAATTATGTACTAGAATAAACTTGACAAGAGTACACATGTCTCAGTGATGTGGTAGCACAGGCCTGGAAGCGCAGCTCTTGTGTGGGTGAAGCAGTAGGATCAGGGTCCCGGTCACCCTCGGCTCCAGATGACTACCGCAGCCAGAACAAGAAGCAGGCCTTTGTTCCTAAGAACAAAACATTAAGTTGGTGTTTTGGTTTTATCAGATAGATAAGTTAGTCTTTTCTTTGGATTATTTTTTTTTTTTAATACCTAAATTTAAACTTGAAAACACAGCTATACATATATCTTTCTTTCTTTTAACTTCCTGTTATTTGTACTCTCCTTTTTAGGATGGCACCATTAAAATTAAAGACCTCAGCCTGCCTGAACTGATAGGAATAATGGATACCTGTTTCTGCTGTTTGGTAAGAAATAAAATAAGACTGTTCGTTAATTAAACCGTGGCCTACCTGATTCTTTGAATTTAAAGTGTGTGTACCATGGTGAATATGAAACAGTGCAGCTCCATCCCTCCCTCAGAAAGCAGACACAAGACTCGTAGGCTAACAAGCCTCAGGAAACCACGGTTCATCTTCTGACTGACACTGCCGTACTCACATGCTGTGCTAACTGGGTGCTTTGTTTCAGTGAGGATTACAGCCATTATCCAGATTACTCTGCTTTGTTGTCAAGTTATCAAGAGAAATTATACTTAAGGTTCCAGGGGCTGGGCACAGATGAGGCAGAGGGGGATGTGGGCTAGCTCTGGGGAAGTGCTTGCTGCTCTAGGAGAAGTTGTCAGGAACTGGCTGGCCTCTGCTACAAAGTATCCTAGTGATTGAGCTGCACTGGATGCATATGTTTCCAGCTAGGGTTGTTTAATTGTTTTTTTTTTAAAAAAAAAGTCACTTTTTGTAAGATTTGTTGATTTGTCATTGGGCACACACTGATAATGGACTATCAGCAGCACCTGTGCATGAGCTGGTGACATGGACTGTTCATATTTGAGGTTCCAACATTTTATTATATTGCCTAAGACTACATTGCTGATGGGCACAGCCAGAATTTTGTTTATCTAGGAAAGATTTCTTTATTACCTTTTAGCAATATACTATTTCTAAAGGAGTAGGAAAGGCCAGGAAGGGTTGCTGGCAATAGATTTCATTGTGGAATTGTTTGCTTTTGAATGCTACATAGTATCTCTACCTAGATTAGACACTAAGATGTTGTAGACTAGAATATTAGGCTTAAGAATGTACTTAGGAGGCAGAGGCAGGCGGATCTCTGAGTTTGAGGCCAGCCTGGTCTACAGAATGAGTTCCAGGACAGCTAGAGCTATACAGAGAAACCCTGTCTCGAAAGAAACCAAAAAATAAAAAAGAAAAGAAAAAAAAAGAATGCTTCTCATAGATGGCTAGGCACTCAGAGTGTAGATGGAGCACTATAGTTTGAAAATCTGAAATATGGAACCTGAAGAGCACTAGCTTCATATTTCCTGTTTCAGAGCATTTTATAGACTCACCCTATATAGGCTTCTTGAAAATTTTAGCCAGTGAAAGCACGGTTTTAATCCTGTCTTCTGTGATCTCTTTTTTTAATGATCTTTTCGATCTTATGATTAATTGTATTTATATGGATCTAGAACTCACTGATTCAGCTTAGACTTTGCAAATCCTGTATACACCCTCTCTCAACAGATCACATGGCTCGAAGGCCATTCCTTGGCACAGACAGTGTTTACGTGCCTTTACATTCATAATCCGGACTTCATAGAAGATCCCGCCATGAAAGCTTTTGCTCTGGGAATCTTGAAGATCTGTGACATCGCAAGGGAAAAAGTAAATAAAGCTGCTGTTTTTGAAGAGGTAAAGAAATCTAGAAGCTCATCGGCCATCTTACTGTGTTGTAGATGAATGATTTGTGATACATGTTTTGGTCCACATGTATAACTAAGAAATAGTTATTTTAAAAATTGCTTTTTGCCATGTGTGGCATGTGTCTGCAGTTCAGCCTCAGAACACAGAAGCAGAAAGGGCCAGCCTGGGCTATACAGTGAGCTGCTGTTGGGGTGAACATTGCTGCCTTTGGTGGCACACACCCGGCCATTCCAGCTGTGGGGAAGCTGTTATAAATACTGACCGTGTAGCAGCACATTGTGCGGCTCTCCTCAAGAAAGCTTTCCTTCTCTGCTCCTATAAATCCTATTCACACTCAGTCACAGTCACTGCTTTCTGGCCATATAACATAAAAAGGCCAGGTTTACAGGAAACAGCAATGTGCAATGTATGGTAGACAGGCTCTTCCTCCTGTATCCCAAGGAAGTGGAGGGAAAGACTTGTAAAAAATTAGGGAGTTAGAGAGATTACTGCTGGACTCCAAGTTCTGTACTGTACTTCTGTACTGATGAGCTGGATGTGCTAGCTTCTGTGAGCTTTGAAATCTCTATGGCTTGGTCTTTTCCTCAATTCATTCTTCATGTTACCATCAACTGTCTTCCTGGTCATAGTTTTGCTATTTCAAAAATATATTAAATGAGGTAATAGTACAGTACTTGTACATATTTATAAAAGTTGCAGAGCTCATCAGACTTGAAGAGTCCTTTGCTCTGCATTTACTTTTTTTTTTTTTTTTGGTTTTTCGAGACAGGGTTTCTCTGTGTAGTCCTGGCTGTCCTAGAACTTACTCTGTAGACCAGGCTGGCCTCGAACTCAGAAATCTGCCTGCCTCTGCTTCCCAAGTGCTGGGATTAAAGGTGTGCGCCATCACTGTCTGGGTTACAGTTGTTGTTGTTAGTTTATTGCTTGGCTGATGGAAGCATCTCTTGTTTGGGAAGAAACTCCCTGGTGTGAAGTGTTCTCTCACATGGTGCCTGATAATTGGACTGTGGTAGAGGACTTGTTAGTGTAGATGCCATGCACTCTGTCTGGAGATTCCACAGCTGCAGGCTGCTTTTTACAGACTTGAGGAGCTGAGGCTTTGCCTGTTGGCTAACACTCCTTAGACAGGTCCTGTGCTAGTGGTCAGTACTGTTAGTGAGAGCCTCGCTTCTGATGCCGTCATACCTGCCTTTACAGCAGGGCTGATTCATTGATCATACTAAATTTTTGCTGCTTTTACTCTCTTGCCCTTTTTACTTAAATTCTATCCTTTAATAAATTGAATGGCCAGGTGGTGGTGGCGCATGCTTTTAATCCCAGCACTTGGGAGGCAGAGACAGGTGGATTTCTGAGTTCAGGGCCAGCCTGGTCTACAGAGTGAGTTCCAGGATAGCCAGGGCTGCACAGAGAAACCCTGTCTCAAAAAACAAAACAAAACAAACAAACAAACAAACAAAAATCGAGTGGAGGAAAACAAATTTATACTAGCAATTTCTGCTTCCAGTTCGTGACTGTGAGCTTCATGTGAACCCTGATACTGTCTGAGATCATGGCCTTTCCCTGCTTCTTCACCCCCACTTTGTGCAGACTACAAGTACCTTCCTGTCGTCTCTGTAGGCAGGACTCGAGCCTTCTGTGGTCTTGACCCTGTGCTTTCACTTGTGTTCTCCTCTGTTCTGTACACTAAAGGAAGTGTTCAGGAGCCAGCTGTTGGTTTTTAATTGAAGATGGGGTGTTTCCCTATGGTGTATTGTGATCAGACTCTCCTCTCCATCATCTCTTCCCAGATCCTACCCTGCACCCACCCATCCAGCAGTAAACCTTTCTCTTTCTTTGGAAAACAAACAGGCTAATTTTAAAAAAGAAAGAAAGAAAGGCAGCAACAACAAAGCAAAAACCAATAGAACAGAGCAGACAGACACAAAATCAGAAAGTATTCTAAACAAAAGACAAAGTGGTTTTGTTTGTTTGTTTGTTTGTTTTTTTAAATGGCTCAGACCAAGCATTATGAGACCAAACATCTCCAAAAATACAAGTTTTGTGTTACTCATCTACTGCTAGCTGCGGGGCCTCCCTAAGAGTGGTTTATACACCTAGTCAGAGTCTGCTGCTGGAGAAAGCTAAGTTTTCCTTTGCAGGCTGTCAGTTGTCTCAGGTTTGGGGTTAGGAATGGGGACTTGTGTCCTCCTCCTCCTCTTAGCATTGGGGCCCGTGCAGCCCCGGGCATGCTGCCACATGTCTGTGAGGTCATGTGTGTGTCAGTCTTCTAACTGGTGAGTTTGTTAGGGGAATATGGTGCTGCTATCACAGTATAATTACTCCTTTTTTGTATAGGAAGATTTCCAGTCAATGACATACGGATTTAAAATGGCCAACAGCGTGACAGACCTTCGAGTTACAGGTATAAACTATTCACAACGATAATTTGTATGTAAGTTTTGCATTTTGTTTTGTTTTAAAACTTACTGTTCTCGTTCTAGGAATGTTAAAAGATGTGGAAGATGATATGCAAAGGCGAGTAAAGGTATGTCCCCCCTTTTTTTGGTTTACGGCTTGTGTTGTTTTGTTTTTAAGACCAGGTTTGTGTAGCTCTGGCCGGCCTGGAAGTCACTATGTAGACCAGGCTGCGCTTGAACTCACTTGAGCCTGCTTGCTTTGCCTCCTTGGTGCTGGGTTTAAAGGCATGCACTAGCAGGCTTGGCCATGCTGTTTTTAAAAAATGATAGTTTTTAATGGTGGTAGTGATTTTTTTTTCTTTTAGATTTAAAAAATTTTTTTTTTACCTTTATTTTATATGCATTGGTGTTTCGCCTGCATGTATCTCTATGTGATAGTGTCAGATCTTAGAGTTACAGACCGTTGTGAGCTGCCATGTGGGTACTAGGATTTGAATCCTGGTCCACTGGAAGAACAGTTAGTGCCCTAACGGCTAAGCCATCTCACCAGCCCCAGTGATAGTGATTTTTGTTGTTGTTGTTGGTGGTGGTGGTGGTGGTGATTTTTCAAGACAGGGTTTCTCTGTGTAGCCTTGGGTGTCCTGGGACTCATTCTGTAGACCAGGCTGGCCTCAAACTCAGAAATCCACCTGCCTCTGCCTCCCAAGTGCTGTGATTAAAGGCGTGCACCACTGCCGTGGCTGTGATAGTGTAAATTGACTTTGAATGTAGCAGTAATGTTATGAGTCAGATACTTTCCTTCTGTTGTTTTATTATTTTGCTTTTGTTGTTTTAATACCTGTTTCTTTCATGATCTTTCTAATTTATATACAGATGTATGCGTAAAACATTCATGGGAAAAAGAAAAATGCTAGATACTTTTTTTGTTAGATCTTTTTCCTGAACATAGGTTCTTGTATAAAATGCCCAATAAAGTAACTTAGTTCTTTCTTTACTTACTTCTCTGGGCTGTATTTGTCTAAATTTACTTTATTTTTTAATTTTAGAGTACTCGAAGTCGACAAGGAGAAGAGAGAGATCCAGAAGTTGAACTAGAAGTAATTGCCCGTCTTTTCTGTAGCTAATGTCAGAGAAGCCATCTCTCGATGCTGTAGCTCTTTGAGCTGCATCATAATTCATAGAAGCCCCTTTAGGTGTTTCTTTAGCAAGTAGATGTTGCAAAGGACTTAATTTTTATAGAGAGAGTGCTAATACAGATCTTGAATATCTGATTTCAAAATTTAAGTGTTCCTGGAAAGCAGGAACTGGGGAAAAAAGATCACTTGTAAATCTTGTTTCAAAACTTAGTAAACATCAAACTTTTCTGATTATCAAAAGTTATTGAACCTTTTAACCTTTATAACTGCTAACTACTTGTTTTTTGAAGTAACAGCATAAGTTCTGACCTTGGATTAAAGACAGTCTGTGGTTCTAGAGTAGAGAGTAGCTTCTCTGTTTCAAAGGAGTAGGCTTTGTTTACTACGGTTTTGGAGGCCTGTGTACTGTAGTGAGCTCCTTTGCTGCAGGCCGTCCCTTTGCAGGTTCTGCTTCTTACCACACTCCCTTGTCTTCCCAGCACCAGCAGTGCTTGGCAGCATTCAGCAGAGTGAAGTTCACCCGAGTGCTGCTGACAGTGCTCATAGCCTTTACTAAGAAAGAGGTGAGAGAATTGCTGTAACTGGGTCAGTTGTAGATGGCATGTCCTTCCTGTTCTCACGGTTCTCTGTGTACTTACACCACAGCCATACTAATGCTTTTATGAATCGTGATTATAGCTTTACATTCCATTCTGTAACACACTGAGGTCTTTTGTAGATAGATTAAAAACTGTTTCAAGTAATTCTTTTTTCCTGGATTCCCTCTTCCCTCATATTTGTGAATAACTGAAGATTATTGGAATTTTTCCCTTTTTATATTTCACTGTATGCTCGATTTTTTTCCTCCCTTTGAGACAAGGTTTCTCTGTGTGCTAGCCTGTAGCTCATTCTGTAAACCAGGCTGGCCTCAAACTCACAGATCTGCCTGCTTCTGCCTCCCAAGTGCTGGGATTAAAGGCATGTGTCATCACACCCAGCTATTTTTTTTTTTTTTTAACACATCAAATAAGATACAAATTTGAGGGTAACCTTTGTCTCCTGTTGAGGATTTGAGCATCCTGCAGTGCTGCATTAAGTGAACAGTTTGTGAGGATCCGTGCATGCATTGGGCCTTAGTACTGTTGTAGGATCTCCTCTTGTGTGTGTACCTTTCAGTGAAAGTGTGTAAGTGTTTGGTGATTTGTTTGCTAGACCAGTGCTGTTGCAGAGGCTCAGAAACTGATGGTCCAGGCGGCAGACCTTCTTTCTGCCATTCACACCTCATTGCACCACGGCATCCAAGCTCAGAATGGCACTACCAAAGGAGGTAATTCTCCAGCTTTGCTTACTTGTATGTTCTTATTTTCTGTCCAAAACATGTAATAGTTAGCTCTGACTTTCATTTAAGTCAGTCTGCCTGGACTTTGGGATGTTTCCTCTGAATACTTAGGAGGTCTTTAGACTTCTTTGCAGATTTATTCTGCTGAGAACAGGTGGTAGATCTTGGCTATCACTTGTATCTTACTGTTGGACTCTGTATATGTGCCCTGTCTTGTGTTCATGCTGTGATGCCAGCAGTAACTCTGTTGTTCATCATCATCTTCCTTTACTTCTTAAGACACATCAGAGTCACTCCATAGTTCCTCACTCAGAGGCAGGCTAGTGTTCCTGAGACTCCCTTATTCACAGGTACCTTTCTTCACACTACACTGGAATTGTCCAAAGGATCCTGAATACTCATAGGAAAAGAGTATTTGGCATGTTGGTGGCATTCATATCTTAAATGTAAAATAAGCTTCAACAGGAATAATATACATCTACTGACTCAACATTTTAGAGTGTTCAGCACTGTTGGTTATCCCTAAAATTCATGAGGTGGTATTGGTACTCTTGAATTATTGAGGTGAAAAGTATCCATAGCTCTGGGTTTGTTTGTTTGTTTGTTTTTGGTTTTTTGGGGAGGTAGTTTTTGTTTGGTTTGTATTTCTTTGAGACAGGGTTTCTTTGTGTAGTCCTAGCTATCCTGGAGCTCAGTTTGCAGACCAGACTGGCCTCAAACTCAGAGATCTGTCTGCCTGTCTCCCTCTGTGGATCCTGGGATTAAGAGTGTGCACTACCACTGTCTGTCAGAATTATTTTTAAACAGTACAGATATGTATGGGATGATGATACCTCTGAGTGAATTTTAAGTGGGAACAAATCTTTTCTGTTTTTTTCCATATAAAATGGGAAAGACAGTAAATATATTCAGGAATGGGATTTATGTGTATAATCTCCCTACTGATGAGTTTGTAAAACAGCTCTCATAGGACTGAAGAGATAGAAATAGCTCAGACGTTAAGAGCAGCTTTTTCAGAGGGGTCTCCCAGCACTGGCATGGCAGCTCACTGTAACTCTAGTCTTGGGGAGCTGACACTCCTCTTCTGGACAACAGTGCACACACAAAGTACATAGGTATATAAGCAGACAAAGCTCCAAGAACACAGAAAACAGAGTTTTCTACTGAGTCTTAGGAAACCCTGAACTCTTGCAATGTTCCCTTAGGACAGTGTAGTTTACAAAAAGGAGGGTAAACAAAACTTTGGGGCAGCTGGGAGATGAGAGAGATGGCTCAGGGTAAGAGTTCTGACTGCTCTTGCAGAGGATCTGGGTTCAATTCCCCACTCCTTACGTGGTGGCTCACGACTGCCTGTACCTCCAGTTCCAGGGGATCTGATACCTTCTGACCTCTGGGCTCCTGAATGCGTATGGTTCACATAAATTCATATAGACACACATCCATACACATAAATATATAAAAAAAAAAAACTTTTATAGTACTAAAAAGTCAGGCTGTATTTTCCATAGAAAATTGAGAGGACAGTGCATAGGATTAATGAGGGAACAGGCATACACAATGTTGGAGTGAAGCAAGGGGAGCAGGTTCCTCAGTAGGCAGTAGGAATTAGAATCCTTAAGAGTTGTTAACTGGGGCTGGAGAGATGGCTCAGTGGTTAAGAGCACTGACTGCTCTTCCAGAGGTCCTGAGTTCAATTCCCAGCAACCACATGGTGGCTCACAAACAACTGCAATGAGATCTGATGCCCTGTTCTGGTGTGTGTCTGAAGATAGCTACCGTGTTCTCACATATGTATAAAATAAATATTTTTTTGAAAAAAGAGTTGTTAACTGATGAAGTTAGAGGTAGAAGAGGCACTAAAGTGAGACAGGAGAGCTGTCTTTAGGGTGATAAGGTTACGTTCCTGTTTCCTAAGAGAATATATCAGGAAAAAGGCAGTATGATGGGAATGTGCCTTTGGGGATAGTTTGAGATGCCAAGTACAGATGTCCACTGTATGGGCACAAGGTGAGAGGAAAGTTGGTGGTAAGGGTTTGAATCCAAGAACTAGCAGCTATGGTGGACACATAAAAGAATGATTCATACAAGGAACTGCTGGGTGGGCAGAAAGCCCAGGCCTGGGGAGCGTGTGCAAGGATGGAGGTAGATCTGAGAGCAGCTGGTCAGTCTTGTTTCTAATTCCTCACAGTGCAGCTGGGAAGCCTTAGTTTCCTTTCACTGACATGTGAAACTGTAAGGGTGTAGCTTATTTGTTGATGAGCAGAGATTTGGATTTATTGCTTCTTGAGGTCTGTATCTCATTTCAGTTTCCATGTTGGGAAACAGCTGGAGTATGACAGGTGATAATGTAACCATGGTTCTGGGATCCTCTAGTCTCCCCTTGTGATCATCTATATTAAAATACTTCAGATGAGTCACATGGTGTAGGATAAAGATTGGGGGGGGCATACTGCAAATCAATGGAATATACATTTTGAAGGTGTAAGGAGTGGACAGTGACCCAAGAGATATTTGCTCCTGTCTGTCCTCAGACTGTTGACTTTTCTGAGCTTTCCAGAGTAGACAGAGCTTTCCTTAGGCTCTTTGTTCAGCAGCTGTGTTTGTCCTGACTCCTGCAGGAGGGCTCAGTGATGCAGATCTCTGTATACTCCAGAAAGTCTCCCACTGTTTAGGAGGTCTCTGCACTTAGAACTGGTTAGCTAGTTATTCCTTGGTGGTCACGCAGACAGCTCCAGGAGCTAGGTCTGTCTCCTCTCAGGGTGGAGAACTGACTCATCTCAAAAGCCAGGCCTTTGTTGAAGTCCTGCTGCTGCAGTCTTTGGCTCTAACCTCGGCCACCACCATGTAGCTAGGAAGTACACTTTGAAGTTATTGAAGCTCGTTAGAATTTATGCATAGGTATATAACTTAGTTGTAAGTTATAAAATTTATCAGTTTTGTGATTAGAATTTAGATATGCCTTTAAAAATTGGATTATATATATTTATATATTTAATAGTTTGCATTTTAAAATAAAAAAAAAAATTGGAAATGTTACTTTCCTCTTTCTGTTCTTTAGACCATCCAATTATGATGGGTTTTGAGCCCCTTGTTAACCAGAGATTACTTCCACCCACTTTCCCTCGCTATGCAAAAATAATTAAAAGAGAAGAAATGGTCAACTATTTCTCAAGACTAATAGACAGAATAAGAACTGTCTGTGAAGTCGTGAACTTACCAAACTTACATTGTATCCTGGTGAGTAGCAAATGATGTTCTGGAGCTTGGGTGTCACTGGAGGGACTGTCGGGCAGCACAGTAAACTGTCATAGGGATTGATACATTAGAAGTTAAGAAGTTAAACTTAACAATATTAGTACATCACCCAAAGTTAGGAATAGGTTTTGGTAAATGGATTCTGTTTTCAAAATATCTTGTATGTGTGTGTGTGTGTGTGTGTGTGTGTGTGTGTGTGTGTGTGTGTGTATATCTGTCTGTCTGTCTGTATGTCTGTCTGTCATTTTAACCATCACAGGGGCATTGTCTCTTGGGCCTCGAGCATGCTTGTCTTCTACCACCATGCTATGTTCCCACCCCTCATAAATTTTCTTTTATTTTGAAGTAGTCTGTCATTAAGTTGCTCAGGCTGATGTTGACTGATGCTGTAGCCCGAGGAGGACTTGAACGTGTGACTTCCTGCCCCAGCCTCCCGAATAGCTGAGACTTCAGCTTGTGCTGCCTGATAGCTTTTAGTGTTCTTACATATGAATATGGGATCATGGTGCTTGGTAACCTGCTTATTGTTCTGAAGAAAGAAAACTTCTGTACTTTTTACCTCAGTAAATATGCATATCTCTACATTACTGAAGACATATCCTAACTGTAAACTTACAATTTTTCTTTTTAGTTTATTTGTATCAAATTACAGTTAGGTCATATTCAGTGTTTTGCCTTTGTAACCTTTGTGTGTGACTCTATAGAACATGTACTTTCTTTTTTTTTTTTTTTTTTTTTTTTTTTTTTTTTTCTTTTTTCATTTTTCGAGACAGGGTTTCTCTGCTGGAATTCATTCTGTAGACCAGGCTGGTCTCAAACTCAGAAATCCGCCTGCCTCTGCCTCCCAAGTGCTGGGATCAAAGGCGTGCGCCACCACCGCCCAGCTCAGAACATGTACTTTCTACTGAGTGAAAACATCTCTATAATTGGAAGCCCTCAGTCTGTGTAACATGTAGGAAGAAGAACAGAGCCAAAACTCAGGGGTGAGGAGCTGTAATCCCAGCACCAGAGAGACCAAAGCACAAGCAGCTTGGGTTATGGGCTAGCTTGGGCTGTGTATTGAGACCCTGTCTCAAGGCAAAGCATAGCAAACAAAAAAAAGTACTAAATAAAAGAAAGGTTTGCTTTGACAATATTATTATACAGCAGGTGGTTCCCATACATTTCATTGTATGCACAAATCAGATATTTTTTCTTAATACTTAGGCCTAATTGCTTACAGTATTCCTAGTGTTTTGTTTTTCATATAGATATTTATTGTTCTTTTCATACACATTAAAATTGTGATTATCAATTTAACTTTGATCCATCATTCCACCATCTATGCTTGTATCCTGTATAACTCTCATTTCTAGAAACATGCTAACAACTGGGTACTCTGGCTTGCCTCAGTAGAGGGAGCTGGGAGCCAGGCCCGAGCTATAGGACTGTTGAGAGCTTAGGAAGAAGGGGGGTGAGTGCAGTAAGATGGCTGTACAGGAAGTGTGGCTGAAGCCACATGGATAGAGAGGGGAGGGGAGGGGAAGGAAGGGCTTACAGTCTGTCCACTGGAGAGCAACCCTGCCATTGTTGAGGTTTGAGTGGAGTGCCAGGTGGTCAGGTGTGCTCACATGTATGGAAGATAAGCCAGATTGAAAGGTACACTCTATGCTCAGTAAGAGACCTGATTTCAAAAAGTAAGGTGGAGAGCCGTCAAAGAGGAACCCCAACATTCCTCTGGCTTTCACATGCATTCACAGCTGTGTGTACACTTGCACACACCTCTACAGACATACATACACATATACACAAGAGTATATTTGTTATATTATTTATAACTTGGAAAACTTGAAACATTTTAAATATTCAGTGGTGACTATCCATTCTGTGGGATGGGTAGAGTCAATGCTGTTCAGCCACAGAATAGTATGTTTCATGAATGTCAGTGTTGTAAATAATATTTTTAAAAAAAATCCCAGCATGGGGTTCTTTCCTGCCTTTGACCATTTATGTTCCCAGAATGAAACAAACACACACAACCTTATATTTTAATGTGCCTTAAGCAGCACAATAGCTGGCCCATTGCTTACCCTCCATGTTGTTAGAATCTACTTTCCCATCGACAACCCAAATTATTACTTACTATGTTTTATCTGGGTTGCTCTTAGCTCCAACCAGGCAACCCTCTGGGCCATGTTCTCTTGGCCCAGAGGCCATGGAGACTCTTCTAGCTTCTCTGTCCCATGGCTGCTTTGTCCCTTTCTCTTCTTCATTGTGGTCTCTAGCCCAGGAAACCTAATCCTGCCTATGTTCCTTCTCCCTAGCTGTTGGCTGCTGCCATCTTTATTTACTAATCAGAATTAATTGGGGGCAGAGTCTCTCAGTATCATACATGAGGACTCTCGTGTCTTTGGAACAAACAATTTTGGGGGATATAAATTAGCATTAGAATACAAGCAGCATTAGGCCAACCCACTACATGTCACTTTTATAATATTTAAGGGTATGTGTCCACTATGTACTCTCAATACACAGAAGGTAGGCTGTGGTAGACTATCTAATGAAACATGTAGATTATGCACTTGATGTCCTAGCTAGTTTTATGTCAACACAAATTAGAGTCATCTGAAAATAAGGAATCTCAACTGAGAAAATGCCTACATAAGACCCAGCATCGGGGCATTTTCTTAATTAGTGGTTGATGGGAGAGGATCCAGCCCATTGTTTCTGGTGCCACCCAAGGGCTGGTGGTCCTGGGTTCTATAAGCAAGCTGAGCAAGCCATGGGCAACAAGTCAGCAAGCAGCACTCCTCCATGGTCTTTGCATCAGCTCCTGTCTCCAGGTTCCTATCCTGACTTCTTTTAGTGATGGATTATGATATGGAAGCATAAGCCAAATAAACCCTTTCCTCCCTAAGTTGCTTTTGGTCCAGTTGTTTTATCGCAGCAATAGTGACCCAACTAAGACACATGGAGTGTAAGTAGCTGAAGAAAAGCAAAGGATGTTCATGCTTAAAATTTAGGATGAAGAAGAGAAGTCAGCAAAGGAACTAGAATGATTGTTTATAAAGACAGTAAGTGTAGCTGAAGAGTAGAGATTTATTTTCTTTAAAAGGAGTTAACACTGTACATACCTGAATGTACAGTGTTACATTCTAGGCCTCATAAGTAGGCAGGAGTTAGATGACTACCCTCCCCCCAGTCTCTCCCACTCTGTGGCTCCTGTCTCCTTCCTCTCACATTTAAAGCAGGTTTCCTGAGAGATTGGTGTGTCACAGTCCAGCAGTGATAACAGTGGTTTGCACTGTGATAGGCCGCTCTAGTGGCCTCTGTTATTGGTGAATGCAGTGCTCAGGGGATTCACTCTGCTTTGGAAGCTGACTGGGACAACTGGCTGCTTCTGGATACAAGCTCTCCGTGATGATATCGCCTGGGAACACATAGCCCTTATCTTTTGTCCTCACTCCAGCCTGCAATATTGTAGGCATTCCAGCACCATATAACTACCTGTAACAATTTCAGATACTAAAATTCATGCGTAGAAAAATTGGTAGGTTCAGAAAAATAAGCTAATAAATTAGCCAGGGTCTCACAGTCTTTAAGTGATAATGTTTTTGTATATTTTCTTGTCTTTTCCCTCTTATATGAACCCATATTTCGTGGTCTTCATCTAATATAAATCCATCATGTAGCAAGTGCTTTAACCAGAGAGCCATGTATCCAGCCAAATTTATTTAATTCAAAATATTTCCAATTTCCCTGAAAAAAACCCTGTGACTAATTACCTGGTCATTAATTCATTCTTCTTTCCCCTTCCTAACTTCCTTCCTTCCTCCCTCCCTTCCTTCCTGCCTGCCTGCTTGCTTTCTTTTATCCTTTTTAAGATGTGTTTCCGTTATTTTAGTTATGTGCTGTGTTTGTCTGTGGGTGTGTACACATGGAGGCTAGAGGTGCTGGTCCCTTTGGAGCTGAGGAAGAAGCAGTTGAGGTTGTGAGCTGCCTAATGCGGGTTCTGGGAACCAGGGTTGATTCTCAGGAAGAGCAGCGTGTCCTCTCAACTTCTGGACTCTGCAGCTTACATGCAGACTTCCTTCTTTTGACTAAGAGCTTAAGTTTTGTCCTTAGTTGTTGATATTATTTTCTCAGTGTACAAATTTAATGTGGTGTGCATATTATTCTGTTTTTGTTTGGTTCTTGAAAAGTTTTGTAGACTCGAAAGTTAACCTATTAGTATAATTAGACATTTTCTATATAACTGACCTGTAATTCTTTATCTTATTTTAATAGTAGTAGAATATATATATATATATTATTTCCAAAAATATATACTTTATATGCAAACATCTCTGGCTTTTGTTTATTCTATTAATGATACTGTTTTTTCTCTGTGTATCTATTAGGATTTTTTTTGTGAATTTAGCGAACAGTCACCATGTGTTCTTTCAAGATCTCTGTTACAAGTAAGTTCCACTGTTTTATTGATGAACAAAAGTAGATGCTCTTAAAGGTGTTGCAGTGATAACTATTGGATTTCATTTTGTCTTAGCCTGCGCTTGATGTGTGGTACTGTGCTCCTGAGCTGTGTCCTGCACTTGATGTGTGGTACTGTGCTCCTGAGCT
>NW_022196913.1:64441406-64454933 GCF_008632895.1 Mastomys coucha
TCCTGAGCTGTGTCCTGCACTTGATGTGTGGTACTGTGCTCCTGAGCTGTGTCCTGCACTTGATGTGTAGTACTGTGCTCCTGAGCTGTGTCCTGCACTCACTGAAGTACTGACAAGTGTGCTGCTGGGCCCCAGCGTGAACCTCAGAAGTTCTGTAACAATTAGGATTGTACAGATAACTGTCTGGCCATGCTTACAGTCAAGTAGGAGGATGAAGATAGCTAGGAGGAGAAAGACTTTAAATATTGGGGAATTAAATAACACATTTAAGTAATTCCCAAGTCACAGGTTTTTGTTTTTGTTTTTGTTTTTGTTTGAGCTCACAAGATTACTGAGTGTCCTGTCCTGCCTATAATTCCAGCCTTGGAAGGTGGAGGCAGGGAATCCCCAGAACAAACTGGAGCGAGGCTAGCCACATTGATGAGCTCTGGGCTTGATTGAGAGACCCTGCCTTTCTCAGTGAATAAGGTGGAAGAACAAGTGATCCTATATGATTCCTGCTATCAACCTTGGGCCTCCACTTGTGTGCACATACATGTACATATGTGTGTACATGTGTACCCATACACGTGCAAACCATGTATCCATGTGTACTCAAACAAAATAGAAAAGGAGAGGGAGGAGAAAATAAAATTGCACGAAAATGTGTGTTGTACAGCTAAAGGCCTTAGCTTCAGTATTGAGCACTGCTTAAAGTTGAAAAGCTGTGCTAGGCTGGTGAATATGGCTCAGTAAAGTGCTTGCTGTACACACGAGGACCAGACCTGGATTCTTCAGAAGCCAAGTGAAAGGTGGGGGCTGCTGGTCAGCTAGCAACAGCTGAGGTTGCCTCTACCTGCATGTGCTTACTTCCCACATATATAGACAGAAGCATACTCAAAACCAAGACAGATTATTAGTCATTTAAGCCTCCAGTTTAAGAAATAAAAGAGCAAATTGAGCGGGAAAGAAAAGGAAATAGCAAAGGTCAGAGCAGAAGTCAGTAAGATATGAACCAAACAGTAGAGAAAGCCAGTGTACCTGAAGGCTGGTTAGAGGCAATGGGAATGTATGGATAATTATAAGAATAGTGTGAGGGTATTGTACAAAACTAGAAAAGTCCTTAGACGAAATGAACATACTGCTTTAAAGATAGGCTCCTGAACAACCCTGAATCTTTCAAATACATTGAATTAATAGTCAAAAACTTTCCAACAATGAAGATTCTAAGCCAGTTCAGAAACTAGAAAAGACAAAACACTTATGATCTGAGGCCAACATTAAGTCAGTAAAATAGCCAAACTAATATCATAAATACAGGGAACTACTGAATAGTGTCCCTCATCACAGAAAGCAAGCCATATGAAATTGAAGCCAGTAGTATATAGAAGAATAATTACAATATAACCAATGGGGTTAGTCCTGAGAAAGCCAGTGGAACTCAGCATTTGAAAGTTTATGTACTTTAAAATCTGATTGGAAATCTCAGTAAATTAAGAAAAATGTGATAGGATTCAACATTAATTTATGATTTTAAAAACCAGACCATAAGTTGAAAATAACACTCTTAGTAAAAGGTCTGTATAGAAAACCCTGCAGGTATCAACACACATTCCATGAACCGCATTCTTCCTGAGACTGGTAAGGCAGTGAGGCTGGGCAGTCACGCTCTCACCCCTTTACCTCACTGTTACTGCAGCGGCAGCCAGTGTACTAGGGCTACTGCGTGTGGATGAAAAGCTGACTTACATAAAGACAGCAGACTTTCCATGCAGAATGCCAAGGAGTCTACAGAGAACTCACTAGAAAGAATGGATGAATTAATGAATCTGTATAAAAAGTTATTTCCAGATACCTAGAGTAAACAATGAGAGATCAATAGTGTTAAAATGGTGCTATTGTGCCAGTGAGATGGCTCAGTGAGTGACGGTGTTTGTCATGCACACCTGGACGCCTGTTCCATGCCCAGAACCACACAGCTATCCTCTGACTTGGGTCATGTGTATTTCCTCTTCTGCTCCCAACTAAAATATTTTTAAAAATTTACTTTACAATCCAATTGTCACCAATTCCCATCTGGCCCTGAATCCCCCCTCCTCCTAGCCCCATCCTTAAAAATCCCATTACCCCCTCTTCTCCTCAGAGAAGGTGAAGACCCCCTTGGGGGTACCACTCCACCCTGAAACATCCAGGCACAGTAGGTGTAAGTGCATCCTCTCCCGCTGAGGCCGTACCAGGTAGTCCAGTTAGGAGCAGGGGATCCAGTGGCAGGCAGCTAAGTCAGAGACGGCCTCCATTTGATAGCTGACCCACATGAAGACTAAGCTGCACATATGCTACAAATGTGTAGGGGGCCTAGGCCCAGCCCTGTGTGTTTTTTGGTTGGTGGTTCACTTTCTGTCAGTGCCCATAGTTGACTCTGTAGGTCTTGGGGTGTCTTTGACCCTCCAGCCAGCTTACTTCTATTCCCCACTTTTGTATAAGATACCTCAAGCACTGCTGGATACTTGGCTATGGGTCTCTGTCTGCATCTGTTCTGTGCTGCTAGATGAAGCCTCTCAGGAGACAGAGTTGTTTTAATAAGTTAAAAGTACTTGTGTGTAATAGCATAAAAATGAAAAACCTAGGCATATACTTAAGAACCTTTGTTTAAAGATCTGTCTTCTAAAAATGCAAAATAGCAGTGGAAAATACCAAAAACATTCCAAATAATTGGAGACATAAATTTTTTTATAAACTGAAAGAATTGATGTTTTTAAGTTGTTACTTTTCCCCAAATCGATCTATAAATTAGTAATATCATTGAGAATGACAGTGTGAGCTGGTGTAGCTGTCAAGAGTCTAAACTGTGTGTAAAGGACAAGGAACTCGAGGAGCAAAGCCAATCTTGAAGGGGACAAAGAATGATGAGAGGGCGAGGACTATCCCACACTGCACTGTGGTGTTGGCAAGGGGTTGATAGGTTGCTGCAGCCAGTTAAATAAGTCTACTTGTATATAGGCTTCCAAGATACAAACTTTTACTGAGAAGCCAATGATGTCACCAAAGAACTGAGTAGCATTATGGGCATTGTTTTTATCAGAGGTTTGTTGTGATCCCACTACTTCAGCTCAACATTATCCTTCCTGACTTGAGGTAGTTACACTTTTATGTGCTATTTAACCTGTATCAAAATGCACCTTGAATAAAGGTTAATGCGGGCTGGAGAGATGGCTCAGTGGTTCAAAGCCCTGGCTGCTCTTCCAGCAGACCTGACTGGACTCCCAGAACCCACATGGCAGCTCTCAACCATCTGTAACACCCATCCAAGAAGATCTGACTCCTTGTTCTGACCTCCATAGACATGCAAGCATATGTGTGGTGCATAGATAGACATTCAGACACATAACACAAAAATTAAAAGGATTTACAAACTGATTTGTAAGATAAAGTATCTCGCTGTTTTTGCATTTTAAGTCCTTTACACTCTAGTCTTTACAGGTGCTGTGTCTGTCAGTGGTGATAGCTGCATTTTGCAGTAGCAGTAGTGCACTAATATGTCTAATTCTTGTTTTAAGACAACTTTCCTCGTGGATAACAAAAAGGTCTTTGGAACTCATCTCATGCAAGACATGGTGAAAGATGCCCTTAGGTCCTTCGTCAGCCCTCCGGTGCTCTCCCCCAAGTAAGTGTTCCCAAACGTGTTAGGTTTGTGTCTTGTGAATGTCCAGTACTCAGCAGCTCTTAGAGATGAAGACCTCTTAGGACCAGCCTCTGTATAGATGTGTCAGTTTTCTTCAGCTAGCTCTCCTTGTTATAGAGGCTGGGTGAGGGCATGCAGCCATCATCTGAGCTGGTTTCTGAGAGATGACTAAGGCTTTTTTTTCCAACAGAGGAAAGCATGGAGTCTTCATTTCATACAAAGAACCCAGCATTTGTAAAAGCATGAGAATATGAAATGTATTTTCATACATAAAATATTAACTAGTACTTTCACTTTCTCACTATGATTTGTTGAATAAATTTAATACACGACACATAAAAAGTGTGGTAGTTTTCAATTTCTGAGTTTCTTGGAAATAGATCTTGAGATCAGTATTTAAGTAAATGTATTTAGAGACTTTGCCAGGAAAAGCCAGCAGTGTGTTGTAGGCCAGTAGGACATGAAAAGGAAGAAGCTCAGGGCCATGTGTGTACCCCACTGCATGTTTGTTCAGTTCTGTAGGAAGCGCTGCAGACAGTGTAGGTGACAACCTCAGGATTTCCTCCTAGGGACAAAGGAACCTGAGAGTTTGTCCCAGGAGACTGTAGATGGCAGCTGTCACCGCTTATGTTCACTGTACAAGCAATGGTCTTTGTGACTCCGCCTAGACGGCCTGGTGTCCTCTGCTCTGACCCTTGCCTGTCCTGCACCCATAGCCTCATCTTACTGCTTTGCTGTCCTGTTTGCCTCAGTCAGGCTGGCTTTCCTGCTGTTTTGGAAGTGTGCGGGTTCTCTCCCCTGCTGCTCTTTACACAGGGTGAAGGGTGGGGGACACTGCTCTGCAACCACTACCTAGTCTATGCAGTGTCTCCCTTGTGAGTGCCTTCTTGGGTACCTTGCTCCAGTTAAAACTTTGGGTTTGTTTGGGGTTTTTTTGTTTTTTTTTTTTTCTCGAGACAGGGTTTCTCTGTGTAGCCCTGGCTGTCCTGGAACTCACTCTGTACACCAGGCTGGCCTCGAACTCAGAAATCGCCTGCCTCTGCCTCCCAAGTGCTGGGATTAAAGGCATGCGCCACCATCACCCGGCTGGTTTTTTTTTTTTTTTTTTAAGATTTATTTATTATTATAAATGAGTACAGTGTAGCTGTCTTCAGACACACCAGAAGTGGGCATCAGATCTCATTACAGATGGTTGTAAGCCACCATGTGGTTGCTAGGAATTGAACTCAGGACTTTCAGAAGTGCAGTCAGTGCTCTTAACCGCTGAGCTGTCTTTCCAGCCCCTGCTTTGTTATATTATGCTGCTCTCTCCAGTTAGAACACAAGCTTCACAAACACAATGTTAGGTGCTACAACTGAGGCTGGCATGTAGTAAACACCCAGTAAGTATTTATTGAAGAAGTAAAGGGCAGGGTAGATGGTGTAGGATAACACTCGTGCATCTTGAATGCTCAGATAAGGTTTATGCTGAGTGGGAGCTACTCAGGTTTTTAAGAGGGAAACTTGGAATGTTGAGTGCCTTGTTTAAAAGGAGGAAAACTGGTGATGAGAAAGAGCAGGTAATTGTGTACACAGATGGGTGAACTCAGCATGAAGAACATGGGAGAGACAATTCAAAGTTGGCAACATAGTGATTGAATAGGGTACATAGAGAGAGAAACTCTGTGGAGTCAGTTGTCTTCTTCAGCCTTTATAAAAAGTGCTTTGTTATTTTTCTTATGTATGTGTACCTTTTGGCCTTGTGGGCTTATATGAACCACATGCATGCAGTTGTTCTCGGAGACCAGAGCAGCCAGATCTGAGGGTTACACAGAGCTATGTGATGTGGGTACCAGGAACAGAACCCAAGTCCTCTGCGAAAGTAGCACATGTAGTCATTGATTGTCACTCCAGCCTGTCTTCAACATTTTTATGTGTGGAATTGAACTCAAGCTTGCCAGTTTTGCACAGAAATCATCTTCACCCATTGAGCCATCTCAGCCCTAATTTACCTTTTTAAAAAATGCATTTAAGTAAGAGGAATACAGAAGAATGTAAAAGGAAAGATAAAAGCCTCATCTTAAATTTTTGTTAGATACTACATATGCCCTTGATCACAGCATGGAGAAGGCTAAGGCAGAAGAATAGTAATTTTAGAGCCAGCCTGTGACACTTAGCAAGTTTGAGGTTAACCTGAGCTATCATACTCTGTCTCAAAAGACAGAACAATTTATATGTGTGTATGTATACACACACATATATATTTATATGTAAATGTATAATTATATGTGTATACGGTATAATTATAATATACAATGTATAATATACATAATAAATATGTATATGTGTGTGTATATATTGTGTGTATTTGTATTCTGTCTTTATTCACATCAGAAGAGGACATCAGATCCCATTACAGATGGTTGTAAAACCACCATGTGAACTCATGACCCCTGGAAAAGCAGTTAAGTGCTCTTAATTGCTAAGCCATCTCTCCAGCTAACAACTTTTTGTTGTTGTTACTCTTTGTACCAAATTTATGATCTTTTGACTTTTTAAATGGCTGCCACATATTTCATAATAGGACTGTGTTACAAAATATAGAGATAGAGCTACTAAAGTAAAAGTTTTGTGGAATGTTGTCTCTTTGTATTTGTATGTCTGTGTACACAGGTGCCCACCTGAATGTGGTACATATATATCTGCAGGTATATGAGCGTGTGTGTGTGTAGAGATAGAGTAGCACACATCCATCCTTTGTTGCTCTCTACTCTATCCCTGTGAAAAAGTCTCTCATTGAACCTGGTGCTCTCCATATTTTGTCTAGGCTAGTGGTCAGCAAGCCTCAGAGAGTGTCTTATCTTTACTCCTCCAGACTTCTACCCCAACACTGGGAACATGGATAGCATGCCTGACTTTTGATGTGGGTCCTGTGGATTAGAACTCAGTCATCATGCTTGCCCAGCAAGCTCTCTTCCTGCATCTCTTCAGCCCCTTGTATAGTTTGAGCTAGATTGAATTCTAAAAAACTATAAAATTTCCACTTTATCCAATACTGATGTAGGAAGAAATAAAAGCTCACATTGGAACATTATGACCATTAGGAGTTGTTGAGCTCCCCTTTGACAAGTGATGGTTCTCACATTATCTGGAGAGGGTGTTTATTGGCCAAAATAGTTTCCTCTGGATTGCTCATTCATATCCTTTGCTCCCTAACCTCTATCGGAGTGGTTTTCTTCCATATGTAAACACTGTAGATTATAGGAAGTTAATGTTGTAGTACACATACAGGTACTTTTTCCTTAGACTGCTTTGCCACATTCAATCTGCCTTTGGTAGGATACAAGTTGTCTTTTTTGCTTTTCTTTGTGGTGGTAAACAGGTCTGCCAGTTCATAGGTTTTCTCTTTTGTCTGCTGAATCTTCCTTCTACACATTCCTAAAGAAGCAGCATTCTCATCTTGAAGAGGATAATGAAGAGGCAGATCTTGGGTGCTCATACAACCAAGGAAAAGTTTTTACAAAATAGATTAATTGGGTTAGAATATTGTCTTTATTTGGTTCTGAATTTATTGTGTTAGCTTCTTGTAAATTGTGATTTTATTGTTATATAAATCTGATTGGATATTGAGGCCTTAAGAGTTATGCTTTACTTATAGGGTCCTAGGCACTATCTAAATGAATGATGGTAGGGGTGTGTAAAGAGTTGCATGTGAGTGAGATGTTGTAAATAGCTGGGAGAAAATCACAAGAGCCTGCCGGGACATGCTGATGTCTGGACTGCACTGGCTCAAGAATGTCGCCTGGCTGGAAATGGGGTTTGCTGGGTAGATTCATTTTTTAAATATTCCCGAAACAGGTTTTGTTTGTTTGTTTTCATGTATGTGAGTATGCTGTCAGACACACCAGAAGAGGGCATTGACTCCCGTTACAGATGGTTCTGAGCCACCATGTGGTTGCTGGGAATTGAACTCAAGAAGAGCAGTCAGTGCTCTTAAATGCTGAGCCAGTGGGTTTTTTTGTTTGTTTGTTTGTTTTGTTTTTGTTTTTTCCAGATTTTTGTTTTTTTAAATGGAAGCAGCAGTTCTTATGCTATTTGTTCTAAAAGTAATAAAAGAAGCTAATAGCTTGCGTTCACATTGGTCAAACCTATAGATTGGTACCCTTTGAAATTAAAACTGTACTTTAAAAGTATTTTTATTTAATTTAAAATTAATACTAAATGTATCATATATTAAAATGAATAGCATGGAAAATACATATTTCTGAGTTAGAATATTAAGAAAAATGTCATAGTAGAAAATGTCTGTTGTCTGCTGCTGCGCACGTGCTTGTGTGTGTGTGAGAGACAAACAGACAGACAGACTCTGTGTATGAGACTGTGTGTGTGACTGTGTATGAGAGTCAGATTGTGTGTGTGTGTGTGTGTGTGTGTGTGTGTGTGTGTGTGTGTGTGTGTGTGTGTGTGTGACAGAGAACAAATAGGCAAAGGGCAAATCTTAGGATTTGGTTTGTTTTCTGAGACAGGGCCTCACTATATAGCTTTGGCTGTCCTGGAACTTACCATGGAAATCAGTCTGCACTCGGACTCAGAGATCCCCCTGCCTCTGCCTCTGCTTCCAGATTGCTAAGACCAGAGGTGGTTACCACCTAGCTGGCTCACCCTCACCCCAGTGTGTGAAGCCCCCTCTCCCGGAGCGGGGAAGTTGAAGCTGCTCTGAGAACCTCTGCTGTTGTCTCTCCTCCTCCTCCTGCCTGCATCCTTTCCTCGTCTGCAGCTTAGGCCATTCTTTTAAAGCTACATAACACTTACCACTTTCATTTATTTTTCTTATTTGAATTTTAATATTTGTTCACAGGATATCTATGTAAAACTTTCTTTTCTGTGTTTTGTAGTTTTCAAACAGTTTCATGTAGCCTAGGCTGGGCTTGAATTCTCAGTCCTTCTGCCTCTACCTCTCCAGTGCTGGGATTACAGTCATGTGCAGATAACACATAGATGCTAACAGATAGATGCAAAACTTAAAAGTTTTGAAAGTTCACACTTTCAACATTCTGTGGTTATTTTGCTACTCTACAATTGGATGTCTTTAAGTTTTTTGCTATTAATTGCTGCTGTCTAGATATCTTTCAATATATCTCTGTGCATGTGAGCTACATACTCATAATTCTGGGTCATAAATCTACATGCATCTTCAACCTCATTTTGTCAAATTGCTTTCCAAGGTGAAGTGACTTAATGCTACTTAACACTGTAAATTTCCAGGTGTTGGTGGCACACGCCTTTAATCCCAGCTTTCAAAGACAGAAGCAAGGGGATCCCTGAGTTAAAGGCCAGCCTGGTCTACAGAGTGAGTTCCAGGACAGCCAGGGCTACACAGAGAAACCCTGTCTTGAAAAATAAAATAAATAAATAATAAACAGTATAAATGGTGCTAATTTTCCCATAGTCTACCCTTGATATATGAGATTTTGTGGTAGTCTGGCACTCATAACAGACCTTGCAGAAGATGTTACTCGGTGTTACATGTTACCCAGTGTTACATGTCTAGCATGTTCAGAGCCCTCCGTTCAGGTGCTCGCATGCCTGTCTGTAAAGTGCTTGCCTCTTTTCCTTTGGATTTTACCTTCCCTTCGTGATAAGCCTGTCTTTATCACCTAAACTCTACATTGCTGCTCTTTTATTTGCCTCGTAGCTAGTTTAGAGTTTTATAACTTTATATTTGCGTACGTGCCTGTTCCGTCAGACTTGCTTGCGACCTGCACATCAGTACTTACACTACTCCTGTTGTCTTTGCAGATTTATGCAGAGTAGGAAAGCTCAGAACAGTGACTGCTACTTTAGTCCAAGTCCCTAGCTTCTCACATTGGGTCATGACTCCCAATAGAGTCCTACAACTGATTGTGGTTGTCACAAGACATTGGATAGCAGGAAAAGATTATACCCTACTAGTAGACACCAGATATTGTGGGTAGAGACCTTCAGGAAACTGACCCTGTGTCCTCTGGGAACATTGCTTTCATTTATTGCCTGTGGTGTTAAAAAGTTCCTTGGAGTTCAGAGGATGAGCCCTGTGCCACAGCATGCAAGAGGAGGTCCAAGAACAATTTGCAGGATTTGTATCCCCCCCTCTACTCTGTGGGTTCTGAGTCACCTGAAAGGGATAGGTTTATCAAATGGTCACCATGCATCCTGAGAATCAGCTGTAGGGCCAAGTTCATAGTGTGGCAACCTATAGCTATAAGGTCTGCTGCTGTGAACCTGCATTGTCCCAAGGGACAACTGATACCAGGTTGCAGGAGGAGCTCAATAGTAATGTTCTTGGTTTGTTGTGTGTGTTTGTAATGGCATTTCAGTATGTAGACCAGGCCATCCTTGAATTTACAGAGCTCCTCCTGCCTCTGCCTTTCAAATTCTGGGGTTACAGGTAGACCTGGTGTCTCACACACACAGGACCCTGGGTTCTATCCTACCACATGCTGTTTTAATGTTCTTTCTCTCTCAACCTCTCTCTCTCTCTTCTTTGTAAGTGATTCAAAATTTTCCTCTGGCTCACTAGGGTTTCTTTTCGAGATTTCAGGAGTTTCACCAGAATAGTCAACATGGTTTCAGCCAGGCTTGTCTACGAATCGCATCATTTTCCATATTACTGCTTGTTTAGCTATTGTTTCACTTTTCTCCTTTTACATTATCTTCATTAGGGTTTCTGTTGCTTTGATAAACACTATGACCAAAATAACTTCGGGAGTGAAGGGTTTATTTCAGCTTGCAACTCTCAGGTCACATTCCATCACTTAAGGGAAACCAGGGCAGAATAAGGCAGGAGCTGATGCTGAGGACTTGGAGAATACTGCTCACTGCCTTGCTCCCCTGGCTTGCTGAGCCTGCTTTCTTACAGCACACAGGATCAGCCCAGGGTGGCACCACCCTCAGTGAGCTGGAAAAGGCCTACAGGCCGACCTGGTGTGGGGCTCCCCCAAGCAGTTTCATCTTTCAAAATGACGCCAGCTGTGTCAGGTTTACACAAACCAGCAGCACACATAGCCGATGCCCTAGGTCTTTGGATCACCTACAGATATTCTTTGTGACACTTTGTGACATCCATGTCACATCAGGTTTTGCTGTTGTCAGGGAGTGCTTTCTGTCTTTCCTTAAGGTTGTTTGTGAGCATCTTTCAGCTATTTAGATTTCAGCCTGAAGATCATTTAAAGAGCCAGAGAGAGTTTTCATTCCAATTTTATTATTTGTCAATTAAAGACAGAGTCTTCTAGCTTCTCCCGCCCTCCCTTCCTCCTGTCTTTCTTTTTTTCTTTCTAGCCCTTGCCTTGTACCTGTGTTCTACTTGGCTCCCTCTTGGCCCCCTGTCCTTCTCTGTTATGGTCAGAGTTCTGCTTCTCTCTGAGGCTTTGAGATTGCTCATCTCTGTCAAAGTTCCATCAAGGCACCAGGAGAAAGTCTCTTCTGCTATTCCTTGGTTGCCTTAGATCCCACATCTAAGCTATCTCTGCATGTTCTGTCTTTAAAGTCCTAGTATCTTTCAGCCTCTGTTCCTGCTCCAGGACCAGGTGGCAGGTCCTTAAAGACTTCAAGGAAGGGGCAGTCAGGTGAGGAGGAGGGACAGCACTTCACTGGGAGAGAAAGTCCAGGGGCATGGGGTGGTGGTGTATGTACAATTTCTGTTTGCAAATGAGGCTGCATCTTGATTTAGGAGACTCTGTAGATTCTGAGGATAGTATTATAGAATAAGTGATGGAAGGCCAGGGAGACATGGGCTTTGGGTGTCCTAGTCTTACTACACTTGTGTGCATACACATGTGTGCAAAGCACAAGAATATGAAACGATTAACATCATGCTAGTGTTCTTCAACCCAGTCATGGATTTGGTTGCGTTTACTCTGTCAGCAGCATCTGTAGTAATCACTGCTTCTTTTGCCTAAGCTACATAGTTTGATGTTAGTGATATGAATATTATCTTGCAGGTGTTGCCTATATAATAATCACCAGGCTAAGGACTGTATCGACTCCTTTGTTACTCACTGTGTTCGGGTAAGAACTCAACTTGGGTTGTTGTGATGGGTACTTGACAAATTATGCTGCACAGTTCTTTCATATTCACTTATACTCCCCCCATCTCTTATTTATATCTAGTGATTATGTTAACATTTCTGTCCCCCCTTACTGCTTGAGTGAGTGGCTTTATGGCCTGTACTCTTTGCAGGTTCAGATACCTACCACTATCTGTAGGGACAGAAATGAGACATTGTTACTCCTGGCTGGGAAAGCCCTTGCTCCCAAGTATACTTTATAAATGGACATACAAGCTTCACTTTTGACCTAAAAAAATGTTTTTGTAACATTCCTATATGCTTATCATGCATGGTACTGCCGTAATGAAAAGGGTTCTGTGTAAATTAAGACTGTTAGTTTAAATAAAGTTGCAAACTTTTCTTTCTTCAGTTTGGAAAAATATACAGACTTGTAGATTAAGTTACCAGTCCTTATTTAATTATATAAATATTTCTCTCACTTCATTATATAAACGTTTCTCTGAGGATAATCAATAGGAAGTTCTTTAGGGGCCAACTCTATTGCCTGCATGCGTGTGTGCATGCACGTGTGAGTGTGAGGCAGTATTATATGGTGGAAGACTAGGAAGACTGGATTTTATTTCTGTAATATTTTATTATTACAGGTATATTGCTTTACTTTCTGAAAATTAACTCTTTTAAAGAGTGAAATGCTAATACTTGCTGAGCATCACTTATGTGAAATGTGAAATACCCGGACTAAAAATGTTTCAGATTTTAGAATATTTGTGCAGAATTTCTGGGTTGAGTATCTGTATTTCAAAAACCTGAAATCTAGCATATTCTCAAGTATGGGGGTTTTAGTGTTCAGAAGGTTTTTTGAAAACTGGACTTGGTGATGCATGCCTTTTGTCCTAACACTCAGGAAATGGGCAGGGGATCACAACTTCAGGATCAGTCACCCTCAGCTACACAGTGAGTTCAAGTCCACCCTGAGCTTCAGCAGGCTCTGTCTTGATTTATTTATCCTCTACTTATTTATTTTATCTATCTATCTAGTTATTAGAGTTTTCAGATGAGAGATGCCCACCCTGTAACTCTTAACTCTTCTAAAACAGTTGCTAGTCCAAAGACAGCCTGTCAGAGCTCACCAATACAAGCATTGTTATGCTTCAGAGAAGTTAGTCACATTTCCTAAATGCAGGCTGCTCACCATACATGTCTATTGTCGGATTAGTATAGTGTTTCAGATTTTACAGGAGGCTGTGTTTTAGGTCTTTAGGAATAGGAGAGCCAGAGGTAGAGCCATGATTCAACTACCACAGAAACATTAGCATTGTAATCCTGACTTTAGTTTAAAATAAGTAGAAAAGAAAATGCAGGACAATTATTGAAGGAGTATACTTTTGCCATAGGAAGTCATACTTCACAAAAAGCTATCTTTTCCCACCTATTTATAAATTCTGATATTGAAGTCTTTAAAAATGGTCACCTGTGTAAGAAGTGTCAACAGTGTAATTGTACATATCTCTACATGCATCTAAAGAAGATATAAGAATTTAGCATATCGTTTCTTTAGGATAAAGAAAGTTACGTTGACAGTTACTAAGTTGTCTGTGTGTTGCAGCCATTTTGTAGTCTTGTTCAGATCCATGGCCATAACAGGGCTCGGCAGAGAGACAAACTTGGTCACATTCTTGAGGAGTTTGCTACCTTGCAAGATGAGGTAAGAGCCAGATGTCTTTTTGTAAAATTCATCAAGATACAGGTTACAAGAATAGCAGGCTCTGTGAGAGTGCATACCTATGGTCACAGAACTCGGCAGTGTGACACAGGAGGATCATGATGAGTGCATACCTA
>NW_022196913.1:64454953-64465059 GCF_008632895.1 Mastomys coucha
GCAGTGTGACACAGGAGGATCATGATGAGTGCATACCTATGGTCACAGAACTCGGCAGTGTGACACAGAAGAATCATGAGTAGAGGCCATCCAGGGTCACATAGGATACCTTTTTTATACTTTAACTTTTGAAAAGCAATTCTTCAAAACAATGATTTAAGGATTAATTTTTTACTCTGATATACATATTTTTCACATAAAATTTAACAGTTTTATACTCCAAAGGAAGAATGTTCTTGAAGAAATGGGAGGATATACTTTGTAAGCATCTTAAATCATGTCTTTGGTCATCAAGATAAATCGTAGCTTGTGTAGAGAAGTATGGTTACCCGACATGAAACAGTTTAAAGGTGACTCCTGGCCAGCAGTGGTGCCCATTACTAACACCACAGACCTGAGGTCACAAGTTGAGGCTTGTCTGTTTTAAGACAGGGCCTGTTTCCTGAGGCTTATTTTTAGCCATTGGACTCACATGATCCTCCTGCTTCAGTCTCTGGAATAGACTAATGGTGCTACATGTTTACAAGCATGGAGCACCTCCTTGTCTGGATAAACTAACTAACTTGCATTAAAATGGATGCTTATGTTGAAGAGTAATTTGGGTAAATATTAAGTATTGCAGGGTAAGAACTTTGCAAACCTCACCAGAAATGCATTTGAAAGGAAGACTTTTTTTTTTTGGAGTGTGAGATTTACATCTTCTACTCATGTTTTCAAATTCTCTCACTATCTTAAATAATTGACCATAATGTAACAAATTATTTTGACAGGCAGAGAAGGTTGATGCAGCGCTTCACACTATGTTGTTGAAACAGGAGCCTCAGAGACAGCATCTGGCCTGTTTAGGAACCTGGGTTCTTTACCATAACCTTCGAATTATGATCCAGTATCTGCTCAGTGGCTTTGAGCTGGAACTGTACAGCATGCATGAGTACTACTACATCTACTGGTGAGAGCTGTGCAGCTACAAGTGATGGGGAACGCAGGTTGTGTGCATCTCTGAAGTGTACAGTTTGGGGTACAGTTTGGGTTACTCTGTGTATGCATGCAGTCTCTGATCACACACACGACTTCTAGGAGGTGGTGCTTTCCTTTCACAGTGTTGAGGCACGGTCTCCATGCCAGCTGGCCTACAAGCCCTGGGTTATTTTCCTCTCTACCATCTCACTGTAGGAACAGTGATGTTAAAGATGCGAGGGACTGCATTTGACTTTATAAAAATAGGCTCTAGGGATTAGAGTCATGTTGTCAATTTTTCTGGCGGGCTCTTTGACCAGCCAGAGCCATCTCACTGACCCCTGGAATATTTTCCCTTAGTGTAGTTTTACTGTACTTGTAGCGTAGCTGGTAAATTATTTTGAGAATTAGAACTAGGTAAAAGTATACATCTTTAGTGATATACGTAACATTACACAAATGTTCTTCCTGCTGTTTGAATATTTCTATGGCAAATACTAGTTAAAATGAATGGGTTGATTCGACATCTTCTATTTGCAACTGTGGAGAAAAGAGAGTGAGTGCAGTTTGCTGACTTGTGCAGCACCAGTCCATGTGGACGCTGTGACTGCATGGTAACCACTGGGAGATGATCATGAGATGATCCACAGATTCCCCTTCAGTGAAGGGAAAGATAGGGAGTTCTAGGAAGAAGCTGTTTGAGTCTATCTTAGACATGAAAAACATGTAGAAAATACACAACAACCAAGTGTTGATCAGCACAATGATGATGTTGAATTATCTTCATCTGTCAAGGGATGGAGACAGTTTTTTCATCAAATGTCAAAATTTGGTATGTTACACTTTGGTATTGTTTGCTTTTTAAACTTACGGTTAAATTCATTTAACTTAATCACTGTCTTGAGAGAGGAAAGACTATTGAAGTCCTTACTAAAAATGAGCGGCTGGTGTTTGGAAGGGCAGAGCACTGTCAGCCCTTTCCTTCACGGTCTGCCCTCAGACAATGTGGTTAAGTATCGCCTGTTATCTCACTGTGGAACTTTGCACTGGGGGATGTATTGTATTCAGTGGGGATTCATTTGTACTCTGTAAAGTGATACTGCATGCTACATGTTGTCCTTAAGAGCTCTTTTGATCTTCCGCACTCCTTCATGCAGTAGTGGTTCCCTTTTGCCTCCTTCAGGAACTTTGATGCTGTGCCTTCAGAATACAGTATCAAAGGCCACTTTTAACTAGTTTCTGTTGGCTGCAATGTTCTGTTTCAAAAGCAAGATGGCTCAGCAGGTAAAAGCCTGCTGACCTGAGCTCAACCCACATGAAAGGTGGAAAGGGAGAATTGACTACACCAACTGTCCTGTAGTGTCCATATGTGCTCTCTCGATACACCACTATCTGTCACCCCCCACATAATGTGAATAATAATAATACATTCAAATGGAATTTCTTATATGTGCTTTGATATTGTAGCCTACCTGGCATCTTTCAGGGCAGCTTTGGAAATAGGTGTCCTAAAATAGTAAGAGATCATAAACATCTTATGGATCTTTGGTTTTTATTTTGTATATGAGTAGTCCTTAATTTTCCTTATTCCTGGTTCTAACAATGTGTGTCATCTCATAGATTTGAACTGCTTCTCTGGTCTAGAATGCATTGTCAGGTTAAATTTCTTTTAGTGTTGAAATAGAATATCTTATTTTACATTCTGAATAAATTTAAATAAGTAAGCCTAGATGCTTCGGGCTTTAGAATGATTGTTATATAATACTAATAATTTGACACTTTCTAAATCAGTTTGTTTCATTTTTGTTGCAAAGAAAGTATTTTCTTAATAGATTGGAGTGAGCCTGACAGCGAAAAAAAAAATTAAGGGTATTCTAATTTGAATGTATGTATCCAGAAATCTTTTGAAAAGTTGTAAAATGGGAAAAGGGAGAGATCACTTTCAATGCTCATTTTATATAAGATCTACTCTTATCAAACTGCAAAAAAAAAATAAAAGTGTTTTCTAAATTTGAAAGCATTACAAACTGCCCGTGTGGGGTTGAGGGCATATTAGAGTATTGCTTGTGTGAGTCCCAAGGCCATGGCTTCAGTCCCTGTCATCAGGATGAAATAGTAAAACCTGTCCATTATCACTAATGCTTGTGTTGGCAAAGCTGTCTCCTGTAGCTCTCTGTCATTAACCAGTACTTTGTGACCTTTAAGGTACCTCTCTGAGTTCCTGTATGCATGGCTGATGTCAACCCTAAGCCGCGCTGATGGCTCTCAGATGGCAGAGGAGAGGATCATGGAAGAACAGCAAAAAGGTCGCAGCAGCAAAAAAACGAAGAAGAAAAAGAAAGGTGCTGTAGACCACTTCAGTCCTGTTCAGACAGTGTCTTAAGTTAGCAGACTGCCTGATTGTTGGAATTACAGGTGTGCACCCTCACATCTGGCCATGTGGACTGTCTGGCAGACAAGTCTTGGAAGAGCCCCTTGTGAGCTGAAGTGGCCCCATGAGTCTGCTGGGCTTCTCTCTCGCTCCCCATCATTAACTGGAAGAGCGACTGGATCCCAGCCAGTGTTAGCGATGGGCCTTGCTTCTCAGTTCCTTTGTACCTCCAGGCACCAGAGGGTCTTAGCGCAGGTGGCAAGTTGTACTCAGTTGTACAAGCAGAATAGGCAGGAGAGCAAGCAGGAGGCCATCTGCAGTTGGGCTGTCACGTTGGGTGTGGACAGGTAATCACAGAGCTATGGGAAGCAGATGGTTCAAAGGCACTATATCACTTCTTGCCAAAATTCTTTACTATGCTCCTTGAAGAACACGGTTGCCTAACTTTTCAGCTCACTGAAGTTGTATTATTTGTAGATTTTGGTCATAAAGTTTACATTAGAGAAGCAAAGTGAAGTTTTTGTTCAGTAAATAAGCAAGGTGTTGGGTTTTTTTTTTTTTAAAAAAAAAAAACTTATTCTCTCATACATCCCTATAGCAGTTTCTCCTTCCTCCCAGTCTTTCCCCATCTTCCCTTGCCCCCAAATCAACTCCTCCTGATTCCCTTAAAAAAAAAAAAAAAAAAAAGGCAGAGCAGGGCAGTTTTTTAAGTTAGTTTTTCTTCTTGTTTCTCTAATATAAATTTTACTTTATAACCAAAATCTATAGATAATATAACTGAAGTGAGCTGAAAAGTTAGGCAACTGTGTTCTTCCAGGACCTGGTACTAAAGAGTTTTGACAAGAAGTAATGTGGGAGGGAGGGGGAAAGTATAAAAGATGATTTTCTCTAATCACAGTTCGTCCATTGAGCCGAGAGATCACAATGAGCCAGGCCTATCAGAACATGTGTGCTGGGATGTTCAAAGTAAGTAATAAGCATCACGTCTTCTTGGTGTGGCCCTGCCGTTCGTGCAGAATGTGTTTCAAATTCCCTCTTGCCTTGATTCTCAGCACATTCTCCTGCCACCCATCTCTCTTGGTCCCCGTCCGTTTGACAGTCACCCTTTTCATACTCGTGTTTCTCAAATAGTTGACACCTTGCCTCATGAGTAGATGGTTCTAGAATTCCTAGAATTGTAATATGTAGGAGTGGACTCTAGCATGGCTGGCCTAAGCAATACCAGGCATTTTTGTAAGGTTCTGGGTATTAATTTTAAGTTGTACTAAGAGGTGACTCACCTGAAGTTACATAAACCAAGAGGGGACATTGGAAAAAGACCCTGGCCTGTATGATTATGTGGCATTTGTTCCTCCAATGTCTTACTTGAAGTCTCAAAGCAGCAACAGAAGCCTGAGATGTGGAAGAGTGTGTGTGATCCCATTGGCGTCATTAATCCCCAGGAGTTTTAATTAATGATAACAAGAAAATTATAATTAATGTATCATTTTCTTCCTCCAACTCCTCCCATGTATCCTCGCTCTCTTTCGAATTCATGGCCTCTTTGTTACACACACGCTATGTATATGTGTATATATATTCCTAAATATATAACTACAACCTGGCCAGTTCATATGTTGTATGTGCTTATATGTATATGATTTTAGGACTGACCACTTGGTATTAGATCGCCAATTGGGGACTGGAAAGTTTTTTGTATAAATCATGGTGTGTAAGTTAAAACCGGGTGAGAAGTGTGTCTTACTCTGGGTTTCTGTGGTTTCCATGAAGATATTTTACGTATGTGAGTGCGGGATATGCCCAGCCCACCTCTCTCGGTGTGCTTTCACATTTCCTTCTCCTTCAGACGATGGTCGCGTTTGACATGGACGGAAAAGTGCGCAAGCCCAAGTTTGAGCTTGACAGTGAGCAGGTCCGGTATGAGCACAGGTTTGCTCCATTCAACAGCGTGATGACGCCACCACCGGTGCACTACCTGCAGTTCAAGGTGAGCTTGCTGCCTGGGGTCACGGTGGTGCCACCCATCCTTCGGGGTGGGGGACAGCTAAAGATGATGAAGGGTGGGGGGAGAACGTTAATCTTAATCTTTAGAATAATTTAGATATTGGGTATGAAGGCTAAGAACGTCATGTCACATGGGCACAGGCTGAGGTGTTCTCAGCATTTGCTTCAGAGTATGTAGATGGTAGTCAGAAGGTTTATATTAAACATTGTGATAAATAGTTCCTTCTTTTTAGGAAATGTCTGACCTCAATAAATACAGCCCTCCTCCTCAGTCTCCAGAGCTGTATGTGGCAGCTAGTAAGCACTTTCAGCAGGCAAAAATGATCCTTGAAAATATCCCCAATCCAGACCGTGAGGTAAGAGTGCATTCACTGTGCATCCTTGGGGAAAGCGTACATTCTGCCACTGGGGGGTGCTAGCTGTAGTGAGTCAACCAGACAGCGCTGTCACATTGCAAGGATTTCAGGTAGGTCTGCCACTTAACCATCTTAAGTCTCTTCCCTCCACCCATAGGGCCTCACTCTTTTGTCCAGGCTGGCCTCTTAGCTCCTGGTAATCCTCTTGCCCCTGCCTCCCTGGTGTTAGGATTAGGTCATGATCTATAGAATACCCAGCTTCCATTACAAGTTTTAAATATGAAAAACTATGCACTATAATACAGTTAACTATAGAACATTCCATACTTGACCATTTTGAAGTAAAAGGCTGTTGCATTAAAAGACTGATCTACAAGAACAAACTTTGAAAGCAAACATGGTTTAATCATTTGATGGTGTAATGTCGCCAGTGTGACGGAGATACATGTACTCTGTTAGTGTAGGAGTTACTCTTGATGCAGCTCTCAGTGCAGAGTGATATGGCATCATTTGTCAGAAACAAGTGGTGCTGGGCTCAGATGGAGTTGCTTGCCTGTCACACAAAGCCTGGGGTATCCTAGCACTGCAAATGAACAAATATGCACATACAAAAAGTGATGAACGTAGATGAGTATTGAGCATAGCAGGTTTTAATTGCAAACAGTACAACTGTAATTCAGTCACCAACAAGGTCAAGGAGACTCAGCTAGCACAGGCTGGAACTGAACAGTATGCCACCATTTCATGGAAGCGTGGCCGAAAAGCCTGGGCATTGTGTGAACAAGTCATGTCCATTAAAAGAGAATTAATGATAGTCACTTAGGCTCTAAGGGGACGTTGAGTGCCTTGGAGAAGACAGCAGGAAAGAGATGTAAAAATTATATTCTAGCACGGTGTGATCGCAGAGACAGAATGATCTCTCTAAGTTCACAGCCAGCCAGGGCTACATAGTAAGACTCTGTCTCAAAAAGAAGAAATAGATCTTCTGGCTAATAAAAATAGTAGTTAAAAAATTTAAGGGAATTTGGGCAGTGGTGGCGCACGCTTTAATCCCAGCACTTGGGAAGCAGAGGCAGGCAGATTTCTGAGTTCGAGGCCAGCCTGGTCTACAGAGTGAGTTCCAGGACAGCCAAGGCTACACAGAGAAACCCTGTCTTGAAAAACCAAAAAAAGAAAAAAAAGAAAATTGAGGGAGGTTCAATAACAGATGATATTTCCTTCATTTATTCAAAGTCTTGTCAAGCACCTATTTTCCCAGCAGAAAATAGCTGGTCTGGGCTTGGGGGAGGAGTCATGTTATGCATTGCACAGAGTGTAGAACTCTAACCATTTTAAATAACCCATTTTAGTAAATTTTAGAAGGTGAAGTGGGTCACATAGATGTTCGGGGATGGACCCTTCTAGACAGGGGGGAACCCCCATGCAGAACAGTCCTGTCCCAGAGTGTTTGGACAGCCCCAGGGACTTGGGATTCCTGTGGTTAGAGTGGGTAGTGAGGGAGGAGCTGTTGGAGTGTGAGCAGAGGACAGACAGCTCTGACTTGTGACAAAGGAACATTCTGCTGTTCTGCTAAAACTGACCCATGCAGGTGGAAGGAAGCTGGAGCAGTGATCCAGTGAACGGTGGTGTGTGTAATCAGTACTGATGTGGGATGTGGGAGGAGACAGGTATGATATGAAAGGTTTTGCCCTGAGCAGCTGAATGGATTGATATGCATGGGTCACAGTGTAGCTTCTGACCTGTCAAATTATCATCATCTTTTTTTATATATATATTTTGAGACAAGGTCTCATCCTGTAGCTTAGACTGGACTGGAACCACTACCAGGCTACCCTCACTCATGGTGGGCCTCTTGTTCAGCGTCTCAGGTCTGAACTTCTGTGTCTCCCTTTTCTGGTGGATGTTTAAATGGAGCTACTGCTCAAGGCAGGTGGATATCCGTCCTGGAATTTAAGAACCCATCCTGCCCTTGTGTGTTTTCACAGTGGTCAATAATGCAGCAGCGGGAACTTCAGGGTCACCTAAGAGAAACGTTGGCTTTGCTATGATTCATGTGTTCAGTGTTTAGACTAGTAATTGTCAGAACTGACAGTTAATACTCCAAGGACTCACGACCTGTCAGGAGTGTTTCTAGGCTTTACATACAGCCATGCTCTCCTAAGAGGGGTGTGTATTGAGCAGTGCTGAGCTAGGCTGTTTCCTGTCTATGAATCCACAGTTGTGTGTGCAGCACAAGGCTGTGTGCATTGACTCAGTCCTCAAAGCAGTCTTTATGGGGTGAGTGAAGTTGTCTTAGGACGGATGTGAGGAACTCACTGGAGAGCTTTGCTGTCAGGTGAATCTGCTGCAAGGCTCCCTGAGCACCACTGTGCTTTGGCTGCTGGGCAGGCAGTGACTGTGCAGGTTCCTGTGAAGGGGGAGGGGAGGAGCGCCTACAGTGAAGCAGCAGCAGCAGCATTTTTCTGGGCAGACCTTAGCTTCCTGCTCTTATCTGAGTGCTCTTCTTGTTTCAGGTCAGTAGAATCCTAAAGGTTGCCAAGCCCAATTTTGTGGTTATGAAGCTCTTAGCAGGAGGACACAAAAAAGAGTCAAAGGTGAGTGTGTTGTGGGGAAAGAGAGTACAGAGCTCCTGTGCACTGTCACAACAAAGGGTATCCTCTGTTCACCTCACTTGGGAGGCAGAGGCAGGCGGATTTCTGAGTTCAAGGCCAGCCTGGTCTACAGAGTGAGTTCCAGGACAGCCAGGGCTACACAGAGAAACCCTGTCTCGAAAAACCAAAAAAAAAAAAAAAAGATAGAGCAGAGTTAAGAGCTCAGAAATAGGGACTGGCAAGATAGTCAATGGTTCAGGGTGACTGCCACCCAAACTGACCTGAGCATGAGAGCTGGCGCCTAACCGGTAGGAGAGATCCAACTTTTACTGTGGCAATATGCTCCCACCACATACACAGTAAATGGAATAAAGTATTTTAAAAGAAAACATGTAGAGCAGATGTGGTGGGAGTAAGTATTTAAATGTCACCTGCCTTAGGGAGGTGGATGCTTCAGCAGTGTCTTAGGGTTTATTGTTGTGAAGAGACACCAAGATCATAGCAACTCTTATAAAGGGAAACATTTAACTGGGGCTGGCTTACAGTTGCAAAGGTTTGGCCCATTATTGTTGTGCCAGGAAACATGGCAGTGTGTATATAGGCAGATACGGTGCTGGAGCTGAGAGTTCTCTACATCTTGATCTGAGGCAGCAAGGAGAGACTGTCACACTGGCCAGACTTGAGCTTAGAAGACTTGAGCCCACCTCCACACTGCTGCACTTCCTCCAACAAGGCTATCCCTCCTAATAGTGCCACTCCCTATGACCGCATACTTGAATCTACAGGGCTATTCCTATTTAGCACCTCTGGTAGTTAGGAGCTATATGTACACATATAAGCAGGGCCATTTCACTCAGGGTATTGAGCGTATCCTCAGAATGGATACATTTCCCTCATTCTTGATGAGGTTTTGAAACAGGGCTCCCTGGACCCAGAGCTCCTCAGTTCAGCTAACCTGGCTGCCTAGCAAGTCCTGAAGGCCTGCCTGTCTCCACCTCCCAGCACTAGAGTTGTAGACCTGTGCTGTCAGGTTCTCGTGCTTGCACTGTGAACCCTGTACCAGCCCAGCTATTAACACTGATAAGATGTGGCGTTGATATGGACTATCTGACTTGTCACAGGCCGGCTCTGATGCAGCTTTGTGGCCTTTGCCTGTTGTGTGGTTTTGCCTCTTCACTTGTTACCCTAAAGCTGAACTGTGTTGCCGTCCTGATCCGGTTAAGCACTTCGTCTGAAGTCCATTTTCCATTAAGTTTCTCTGAATAAACAGCTGGCCTGGGTGTTTTCTGATGAGCTCTTAAAGGAGAAACTCCTTCCTCATTTCTTTCCCTCAGACTGCTGCTACTACACCAGTATCTATTGTACCGCCCTGTTCTGAAACACGCGAAGTCTGAAGTAGTTATGTACACTGTATCAAACCATGCAGCTGTAGTCATTGACTTTCTGGCTTTCTTTTTAGGTTCCTCCTGAATTTGACTTCTCTGTTCACAAATATTTTCCTGTTGTGAAACTGGTTTGAAAGAGACTGCAAAGATGACCATATCTACTCTTGGGAATACATCAGTCTGCCAGATACGGTGACATAAAGTGGATTTCTTGAATGACAAACAGCTTCTTACAAGGAAGACTTTTCAGTTTAACACCCTTACTGGCGAGGATGAAAACTGCTGTTTTAAAGTGGTTTATTATACTCCATGGGTGTAACTGGCTGGAATGCACTGGTGAACGTTACATGGTTTTATTACAGACAAAAATTGTAAACATTTTTTTAATGAATGATTGAGTGAAATAGTGTTTGTAAAGGTTAATAAATTTCTTGACAAAAAA
>NW_022196913.1:64465069-64474878 GCF_008632895.1 Mastomys coucha
AAAAAAAAAACCCACTGGTGCTGCTCTAGGGCTAGCCTGCTGAGAACTAGTGAGAGCGCCACCATCCGAGCAGGCGTTGCCAGGGTTACCCAAGCATCTGCAGCAGTTCTGTAAGCCTGTACTCCCAGCTCTTAGGCAGCAGGGTCAGGCTTCAGTTACCCTCAGCTAGGTACTGTGTTTGAGGCCAGCCATTGCTACATGAGATTGTGTCTTAAACACCAAACAACCCTAAAAATTAAAGTTTCAAAACATGAAATTTATTGAGGATTTAGATTCTGGTCAAATTACAAATTGATTTTGAGGTAAGAGGATGGCTAAAGTGAATGAGGGTTGTGACACAGATTTGTAAGAGTCTGTAGTCATGCATTGAAGGAAAACCACATCACACTTGAGTGTCTCTGCTGGTGTCAGCAGGTAGGCGTGTGCAAGCTGCTGAGCTCTGGCTCTTGTGTGACTGCCGCGTTCCTTTGTTCCAGTTGAAGGCTCAGGTGCACTGAGGTGCGGGTTTCGTTCTTGCTCCACCAGCTGGGGCTGTCCTTGATTTGCTGCTCATTCCCCTGCTTGTGTCTTCACTGGTGTGCTGTGACAGTTGTCTAAGTCTGTGGGATTTCCCTTTTGTACTCTGAAGGGGCAGTGCTTTTAGCAGAGTGAGACACCCTGAAATTCAATCTGGCTTTGTGATTTGATCTAAGACTAGTGCCAGTTCATTTGGCTTACAGCAAAAATGACCCTAAGATTTCAGTGGCCTAACTCTAATGTGACACTGTTTGATGGTGCTGAGGATGCAACCCGGGGCCTCACACATACTAGGCAGAAGCTCTCACGGAGCTATGCCCAGCCTGACCCTGTGCCACCTTCCATTTTCTAGAAACACTGAAGCATACCTGATTGAACTTGATCGAGATGCTAGTGAAGACGGAATGTTGGTTACTTCCTGGTCAGTACCGAGGTGGTGTGGCTCGGCTGTCATGCATGGCTATGAGAACCCAGAGGCAGAATGTGGTCCTACCTATTTCACTTGTTAAAAGGGAAATCAACACAGCTTGTCAGCAATATCTATACTTTAAACCAAAAACCAAATTAAGATAGAAAACAAGCACTAGAAAGTACAAAGTCCCCTTGAGCTTGGGACCTAGGAGTAGAAAAGGTACATGGTAAGAATAGTCCATCTGAGGCTCTGGCAAGTTAGAGTATAAAGGAAAATGGCTTGTGACATTAGACAGTACCCAGCTAAACATGGGGTTGTACAGAGGATCTGGGTGGAATGAGCACCAGATCTGGTTGCCTTGCAGTAAGAGACAACCTACGTCTGCCACAGGTGTTTAAATGTGTGCTGCTGGTAGAGGCATAGTGGGAGCGTAGACACCTGGACTACCCCAGCATCCACTTCACTGCAGGAATCTTCAGCCCACCCCAGAAGGCACTAGGCACTGCCCTACACCTCTAGTGCTGCTGCTGCCTGTTTAGCCAGCACTTCTGAGTCAGGTCAACCCTGTGAACTGCCCTACTCTTCATTTCTGGAAGGAGTCCTCAGTGTGACTACAGTCAATCTGTGATTGGTTAGAATCTACTTCTCAGAATCAAGAACTTAGGACGCATTACCATCAATGACCTACAAGTCTTTCAGAGCTAACATTCACCTTGTGTGTTTTTCAAACAGTGTGTAAAATACAGGGGAGAGACCAGCTCCTGTGTTGCTCTTGCCTTTGTAGGTATCCAGCTTGTAACCAGCAGCCAAGCCTTCCTCTTGGACGCCTCTGCCGATGCAGCCTTCGTCCAGAGCCCAGTGCAGGCACTGCCTTTCTTGGTGAGATGAGGGCCTTGCTACTCTTTGCCCAATCAAACACACACAAACCGTAGGTGCTCACATTGTGAGTAACTTCCTAGTGTTCTGTACATCAAAAGAATAATGAAGGTTATTTAAACCTGTCTTTTAAAAGCAACAGCTCTCACTGACATTTGAGACCGGCTTGCTTTCTTTTTCATCCTAGCTCAGAACTCACTATGTCTCTAAGCTGGCTCAGAACTTGGAGCAGTCTTCCTGCCTTAGCCTTCTGAATCCTGAAGTAAGCCACGTGTAGTGGCCATCTTTTAATTACTGTAGTTTTTGCACAGAACAGCTTTGCGTTGAGGCTTGTAGAGAACTGAGTAGTGGTGTTTATGCTGATGGTAAGAGCTCTAGGCCATTGGTGGTAGAACCAAGTGTGTGCAGGAGTGATGAGCTGCTTAGTACCTGTGGACAGAAACTGACAAGGAACAGCACGAGGAGAAGGGAGCCGTTGTTGCCAGCAGCTGCCCTCAAGTCTACTCTGTCTTACACTGAAGGATGACGAGGTGCTGCTGCCTATACAGGACAACCTCATCTCTTTTTGGTGTTGACCTGCTTAAGAAATAACTGTTAATCAACAAAGCTTGACCAATTTTGATATCTTTTATAGACACTTCTAAAAGTACCCCCAAACTGTCTGAGATGGTCCCATTTTTTTCTTTGCTAAAATGTACTGATTAAACCCCACAATAATCACTGGCCGATGTTCGTTTACTTGGTACATTTCACAGTTGAGTCACGGTGAATCTCCATAGGATCTCTCTTCAGGCTTGTTGAGGAATACGAACGCCTACTTGATTTAGAATATGGCTCTGCTTTTCACTCCCATCAGGTACATTTATTATGCCTCTCTCCTGAGCTGCAGCGTTAAGAACTAAAAATGCAAAGACAGTATTTCAATATTAAGCATGTTGGGGAACTAGTGTGGGCAAGCAGGTCTCACTTCATGGCAGTTTCTACAGTTGTCATAAAGAGAACTTCACCTTCCACAGCAGCACTGCCGCTTGGAATTGTGTTCCCATCAAGGGACCAAAAGAAACCAAGGGTACAGCTAACGGCCACAGGACAAAGCTGAGTGGTGACATGGCAGCCCCATGTACTGTGTGGCCTCCTTGAAAGGGCAGCATTAATCCTGAACAAGTGGAACAGCAAGACAGGATACAACATGTCTAGCCATGGGCAGCTAGCTGCGTGCCGCAGTTCAGAGCTTTATGTTCTAAATGAACGGAAGAATGTGTCCACAAGTTAGGCACTGTGTGGCACACACATCTCAACCTGGAAAACACTAAAGAAAACTAGCTCTCAGAGCTGCAGCACCATAGAAAGCAAGAGGCTAACCTTCAAAAAGTTCATGGATTAAAGAGCAGATGCATAAAATCCACAAAGAAACGTGTAGATTGGTTGACAATGACTATGCTGGATGTAGCCCAGAAAGGCAGGGTGAAGCACTTTCTAGATCAATAGCACAGTGCTGCTGATGTGCACTCAAGGAGTCAGAACAGAAAGGAACTTTGTCAAAGATAAGGCTCCCCACAGAGAACTAGTTCAAAGGTTGTCAACAGAGAATCTAGTGACTGTACCAACACCTAGTGTGGAATGACTCCAGGGTGCCCTGGGCATCTTGTTGGAAACGCCCTAAATCACTAAAAGCAAGCCCTGTGATTCCTGGGGCATCTTTGTTCTCACCCTGCTCGCCACTACCCCACCTTGTGAGTCCTCTAAAGAACACAGTTTCTCTGAACTGACAACTACTTACAGTGTTAAAGAAAGGTGACTGCTCCCACTCCCCACTGTTCATACCATTTATATTTCTGTCATTCCCCGCAAGGGCTGCCTGCTTTTCCCTCTCGGATTCTGCTTCGTTTTCATCCTGCTCGTATTCATCTCCTAGGTTCTGCTGGCCTCCCCCTGTAAAAACCAGACAGACATACCTTCATTTTATTCTTGATGTCACTGGAACACCAGCACCAGTAGTCACCCATTCTGTACCTCAGAAAGGCAGGCTGACTCACGACACTCCTAATACAAATGCCATGGAGCGTACCCACAAACCTGCCCCTTCAACACTGAGGCTATAGAATTCAGCTCTGTTGACTGAACCCTAGCACACAAAAGCTATGGGCTTTATTCCTACAACACACAATCCTAAATAAGTCATGATTCAGTCTGAAAATGAAGAAACAAAATGCCTTTTTGAGAAGGGCAATCAGCAAGATTAAGGGAAAGCACCGCTGTTTGAGGATAATAAGGTGGGAAATGGCAAGCAGTGGCTTCTCAGAGCTCCAAGAGAGGGAAGGGGGTGACTACTGTGCCTCCATTTCACGTACAGAATTAGACTGTTCACAACCATGTTTTGCTCTGCAGAAAAGAGCAACCAGGAAAGATCACAGAATGAAGACAAGATCCCAGGATTCTCCCAAATGTCTGAAGTGTGTGTATACGGAGACGCCTGGGAAATCTACTCCGCTTCCAGTCTGATGTGGAAGCAGCACAGAGCAGTTGTGTGTTTATACTCCAGATGAGATTATTACTACTGCATGTGGAAGCAGGTACATCACATAGGCCTGGTAGCTCATGGCTACATTTAGCCATTACCCTTCATGTCCAGTAGTCAGACATTTGAGTGCCACCAGAGTGGGTTCCCTCCCTCTCCTTGGGAGCATTTTTTGCTGTAGGTGTAGAGCAGGGTTCTGAGCAGTGACACTTAGTGGGAGGCTGATAAAATGCACCCTCATCTAAAACAACAGACAACACTGTTCCAAGAAAGACTGAGAGAATTCGACACATTTCCTTAGCTCTGTCCAGCCAGGAACATGGGCCATGAGTGCTCCTGACTCCAAGGGATGGAAAGTTCCCATCCCTTGCCTTATCTTTAAGGCAACAAAATACACGCAAGATACTTAGCTGACCCAAGATCCCACTCTTTCTAAAGAGGGAAGGGAGGGTGGAATTCACGAGTCACTGTTCCTCAGATGCAATAACATCCTCCATCATGTCTTCATTCAGTACTTCAAGATATAAGCAGGTGGAAATGGACAAGTGCCTGCCTGCCTGCCAGGTAGCAACATTTAACCTGCCAAGCATCTCAGCATGCTATACACCTTGGAAATCCCATTGGCTTAACATTGTTCTCCTTTGATAATGAACAACAAATAAACATAGGAAGGAGTGAACAAGGCCACTTGTGAAATTCAGGATGTGCTGACAAGCCAGAGCCTGGGGACCCAGAGCCACCCACCTTCCTCAGCAGCATGCTGATGCTCCTGTCCATCACGGATGACAAGCTGCTCCCGCTCAGGGTACTGAGAATCCTCCTCAGGCCTGGCCAACAGGGCCGCAGGCAGCTGTGTGCGCTGATTAAGTTTCTTGGCTTCTACATGTGTGCCATCCACCACTACCTGCCCTTGGAGGGATGCCTTCGTCGGTCGCAGAACATGCTCCTCACTGACAACCCGAATCTCATTGGTTTCCTCTGCACAAAGAACATAGGTGTGATTGCAAGAGCATTCTGTGTTTGGAGGTCTTGGGGTGGGGTTATTGTTTTATTTCATTTTTTGATTTTTTTCATGATAGGGTTTCTCTGTGTATCTCTAGTGGCTGTCCAGGAACTTGCTTTGTACACCAGGCTGGCCTTGAACTCAAAGATTCCCCTGCTTCTGCCTCCACAGTGAGTGCTGGCATTAAAAGTGTGTACCACTGGTTTAGAGAGATGGCTCAGCAGTTAAGATCACTGACTGCTCTTCCGAAGGTCCTGAGTTCAAATCCCAGCAACCACCTGGTGGCTCACAATCACCCGTAATGAGATCTGATGCCCTCTTCTGGTGTGTCTGAAGACAGCTACAGTGTACTTACTTATAATAAATAAATAAATCTTTAAAAAAAAAAGTGTGTACCACCATGCCTAGCTTCAGGGCCATTTTAACTAAAACAAAAATAAAATGACTGAGTGGAATGCACACCTATCATCCTGTTACTTAAGGATAGAGGCAGGAAGATCAGTTCAAAGGCCAGCCTAGGAGACTGCCTCAGACAAAACAGAAGAAAAAAATGGTAACATTAACTGCAAAGAATGCCTGCAGCATACCTGTAATCCCAGGATTTAGGGGATGAAGGCAGCAAGGCCCTAGCTACACAGTAAGTTACAGGTAACCTAGGCTACACAAGAGCTTATCTCAAAAAGCAAAACAAAAAAGATGTGTCACCCCTGGATTCCTAACATCACCAGAAAGAGTGGCTATGGGGTGAGCTCCATACTTCAGGATAGCTGGGAACTTGTGTTTTGATCTCCACTACAGACCAGAGGCTTTGGAGCTGCAGGTTATCTTCAAATTAACAGGATAGTGTCCAGTATGGTGGTGAATGCCCTTGATCCTAGCACTCAGCAGAGACAGGTAGATTTCAGTGAGTTCAAGGCCAGCTTGGTCTACATAGTTCCAGGACAGCCTGAGCTACATTATAGAGGGATCCTTGTCTCAAGACTAACCAAAACCCAACAAACAAAAACTCAGAAAATAACACAGATTTGGGTATCCCGACACCCACAAGGGCAGAGTGCTAGGCTCTCAGAGTCGTCTCTACCCTTCAGTCCCACAATGCCCCTGCTACCCTAGGACAAGCTGTTAGTAAGACAGAGTAGAAGCCTGTAGCCCCTATTCCTGGGCCCCAAGAGAAAGTGCACCAGCCAGCCACCCACCCCTTCTCTGCTGCTGCCAGCAGCACTCGGCCCTCAGTGTCTGTACCGCCTGAGACCATAGACTGCTGCTTGATTTTGGAGAACATAAACCAATGTCTCCACTTACCATTCTGCACCTGTGGCTTCAAATCCCACCCCTCTGAATTGGGGGCTGGTATCTGGGACTTGTTTTGGGGCACATCCCCTTTCTGTTGTGGCATCTGTTCCTTTGACGTGGCTGCTTCCTGAGGCTTGGGCTGGGGCTTGAGGGCCTGGAGTTGAAACAAGCACAGGACTAAAAGAGTAGCTCATGAGATCCTCGTTAATAAGTAGGAACGAATAACTAAGATACACCATCTTCCTGATCATGCCCTGTCACATGGTAGACTTTTGGGTAAGTTCAGAAAGTAAACCAGAGGAAAACGTAACCATCCAACAAACCATCTTACCTGGCCAAATATCTACAGCACTCAGCCTGGCATGACACATGCCCACCCTGTCCATGGAACCTTACATGTATTCTGTACCACACAACACATTCTCCTGTCACATGGAATGGAACTTGAGAAAGTCACAAGTGTACGGAAATTAACACACTCCAAGATGACCAAACAGCAGTGTCCATTCCCCTTGGGTTACTCTCAGAAGCTAACTGACGTAAAGGAAGGGGACTGTCCAACTTCAGTCCACTTCTGCCATTTGCATTTGAGAAGCAGGGAACTTAATCCAAAACACAGGCTAAGAACTACTTCTAGCCCTAAAGAGTTACGTCTCCCTTTACCAACCAATGGTAGATAGCCTATTTACAGCAGTTCCTTTTACCCGCCATATCCTATCTCATGGCCAAGAAAAAGGAATCCTGTGAGGCAAAAAACCAATCTGGAGACAGAAAGGAAACATCAAGACCAGCCACACAGTGACAGCAAACTTACCAGGCCATGGATGTAGAACAGGAAGCCCCAGTGTGTGAAGTAGATATGAAAAACAGAAAATGATACAGAGAAATACCAAGAAAGATTCTGTACATACATAAAGCTTTTGGTGTGTTTGTGTATAGACTAGCTATGGAGGAGGGACAGTTTCACAATTTTAGAGATAAAATTGAAACCTACGAGAGTGAAAAACAAGAACAAAATCCCAAGGACGTGGGACAACTACAGAGAAAACCCCATGTGGCCTCCCTGGATCCCTCGTGTTCACAGGAGGAGGGTGGCCATATAAGGCAGCCTTGTCTTGAGACAACTTCAGAGTGTCACATGTAAGATCAGACCTGGGTAAGACAAAAGTCAAGAAATGTCTAGCTAATCAAGATTTAAGAATCCGTCTTGGGGGGCAGAGGGGCTTGAGAGATGGCTCAGTGGTTAAGAGCACTGACTGTACTTCCGGAGGTCATGAGTTCAAAACACATGGTGGCCCACAACCATCTATAATGAGGTCCGATACCCTCTTCTGGGGTATCTGAAGCTACAGTGTATGCATACAGACATAATCCTTGAAAAAAAATCCTCCAAATTCATGTCAAACTATAGATTGTGGGAGTTTAGAGAACATCAAGCAGGATAAAACTATCATTTCAAATTATAGGAAAATTAAAATTTCTGAGGAAGCCAAAAGGAAAATATCTGCCTCACAAGGGATGTTCACTAACACAGACCACATTCTAGGCTAAAACTGTATCTTAGCAAATTTATACTAGGAACCATGCTGTATCTGCTCTTCTATTACAGTAAAATTAAACAAAGAATTGAAAGCAGAAAGATAACTGGGAAATCTATAAATGAGTGGAGAGTAAAATCCATATTTTTAAATAACACGAGTTAAAGTAAAAGTCTCAAACTTAAAAATAATTTGATCATGCCTTTAATCATAGCATTTGGGAGGCAGAGGCAGATGGATCTTTGTGAGTTTGAGGCCAGCCTGATCTACATAGTGAGTTCCAGGAGAAACAGAACTATATAGTGAGACTCTGCCTCAAAAAGTTAAAATAAGCCGGGCGGTGGTGGCACACGCCTTTAATCCTAGCACTTGGGAGGCAGAGGCAGGCAGACTTCTGAGTTCGAGGCCAGCCTGGTCTACAGAGTTCTAGGACAGCCAGGGCTACACAGAGAAACCCTGTCTTGAAAAACCAAAAAAAAAAAACAAACAAACAAAACAAAACAAAACAAAAAAGTTAAAATAAAATATAAGTAAATAAAATAAAAATGTCTTGGTAAATATAAATGACAATTTGTTGACATGTATAGGCTATAGTAAAAGCAACGCTTTTCAAAACAATATTTGTAGCACTAAATGCATACATGAGAAAGGAAAATCTGTATCCAAGAATCAAGAATTTTAGAAGCTATGGAACAAATTAGCCAATTAAATCCAAAATCAAAGGAAGTAGAAGAAAAGACGAAAAGACATATGAATTAGCTTATAACTTATTAAAAATGAAAAAAAAAAAAACAATAGAAAAATCAGTAAAAATCAGTAAAAGCAAAAACTCATTCTTTGAAAAGATAATGCTCTAATTATCAGAAGAAACTGGGAATATTCTTATGGGCTCTACACTGACCAGGCTGACCTTGGCCACAGTATTTAACATTGTGACTTCAGTGTGCCCAAGCCAGACAGCATCAACTTCTTCCACAGGGGCTGAGACTTTAAAGGAAAATGCTCTGAGCTTGGGGACCAGCATACAGGATTGGGTGTGAGCATCCTGGCACCAGGCTTTGCTCTGTTGTACCACAGGGAACCAAACTCACAGGACAAAATGGTAAGGAGAGGAGAGTGCGCCTCCTGGATGCCCAGGCCAGAGCAGACCCAAATTACCTGCTGGTGTTGGTTGTTTGTTTGAGCCACGTCTCTGGAAACCAGAGCTTCGTTTCGCTTTCTGATGACCTCTTCTATCCTCTCGTCACACTGTTCCTTCACCTCTTTCATCTGGTTAATACACTGGCTCCTGGTGAAGGCAAATGGAAGGATGTGTGGATGTCCCAAGCACTCACTCCCTGATCCCATGCCCACAGTCCTCAGCAGCAGGAGACAGAACAGCCCTTTCCCACCTAGGACATGGTCTGAAAGAGAACTACAAGTGTCCATCTGCAAGTATTCAATGACAGAAGAAACCTGCAGGTAACCACATTTTAGACTTGTTATGTTTTGTTAAACAACCCCTCCCCCCCCCTTCAAAAAACACTGGCTACTGATACGAGTTCCTAAAACCCTTGTGATTTCCTGGTGTTCAGAGCATCTTCATCCATGAGCTCCTTGGAGCAGGCATGTAGTGAAGCTGATAAGATGGCTCTTATGGGCTGAACTTTTTTT
>NW_022196913.1:64475005-64512993 GCF_008632895.1 Mastomys coucha
GAAATCCGCCTGCCTCTGCCTCCCAAGTGCTGGGATTAAAGGCGTGCGCCACCACCGCCCGGCTAATGGGCTGAACTTTTCAGGATAGGGATTGAAATATTCAGTTCCACCTCCTAGAGGAGGGGAAAGGGCCTGGAGTTGGGGCTCGATCATATGGCCAATGATATCAGCAATCATTGCCTACATAACAACCTCAGCTACCACCTCTGGACCTTGAGCTTTGACACCTTCTTAGATGGTAAAAAAACAGAATCATGGATTCCCTGGTTCTGTGGGAAATGTAAGTTCTGCCTCCTCAGATCTTGCCTTATAATTATCGGTGGCTGTTCACCCATGACACCCTTTGTAATGAAACTCTGATAGTAAGAGAGCTGTCCTCGGCTCTGTGAGTGATTATGGTGAATTACCAAGGAGTCCACTGGGTAGCTCTGAATTTGTATGTACATTGTCAAAGTGGCTGGCTGGGGGATACCCAGGACTTGTGACTGGTCTGTGGAGTAGTCTTAGAAACTTGAGTCCTTAAACCTGTGGCAAGTGAATGAACTCTGAGTAGCATCAAGACTGACTGGAGGAAACCTAGCTGTCAGAGACCTTCAACTAAGATGTTCTGCCAGCTTGCACCACCTTCCACCTGGATTGTAAGAGCATTCCAACAAAGGGCAGAGGCAGAGCTGGAACCACTTGCTTAGGAAATGGGGAAGCTAAGAGGTGCTCTATTGCCTGCTGTAGCTAGGGCCGTAAGACAGACTCAAGTTTCCGGAAGACTCCAGGGCCCACACTGGGGCCTTGCCTTGCCTAAGTTGGAAGCATTTTGGAGCCTCAATCTGTAACTTGGAGCATATCCTTTGGCAACACAAAGCATATTTGGATCACACAGAAGGCAATCCTGTGATAACGGGAAACTCGAACAGATAAGGAATTAAGCAAAAACTTCACTGAAAAACTTGCCAGGATCAGTCAAGCCGCAGGTGGTGGTCTAGCATACAGGGGCTGGAACCCGATGAGTAAAGAAACTTAGCCATCATCTTCTCCTGAGCCTTGATGCCTTCAGAGAGGGATTTCCACCTTCACTTGCTTTTGACTCTACAGAAGTAAGCAAGAAGGGCCTCCCTCCATCTCTCAGGAATGTAATGGTATCCACACCCCACATTCCATCTCAAAAGCAGCAGGGGAAATGAACAGGCTGCTCAGTGTAAGACCTAGATCCTGAGACACAAGGTAGACTATGTCAGCGTTAACTCCTGGGAGGTCCCAGGCTGGCTCTTTCATGTGTGTGCCCAAAGGAGATCCTCGAGTACCATTGAGGATCCCTACACCCAGCACAAGAACTCATCACTGTGATGGTGTCACACAGGACCAGGGCTGTCACTGCAACATTCCAACACCAGCAGCTGCCAGCTGCTCCCTCAGTGTGTGAAGATGACTCAGTGCTCAGAGATAGCAAGGAAGGCTTCGTTTGTGAGTGCAGTGATCACTCAGTTGTGTGTGCCAGGAGGAACAGCCACATGGGATACCTGCTGATTCCCAGAACAACATGAACTTGTGCAAGGGGAGGGGAGAAAGCCTTCCCCTCCACTTGTGGCTATCTGAAGTGTTCCTGGAGATAGACAGAGGTCGGTGCAGGGATTCCTGGAGGGGCTCTCAATTCAACGTAGGGTTTTATGTACGTAACAAATTTGCTAACGAGGTGTTTACATCTTGTCTCTAGTTCATGAACACTTAAAGTCAGCTATCTCTAGCTTCCATCAGTCTCCATTACTTCTGAGAGCGTCCTGCATCTGCAGCAGGGCCCTGAAGCACAAGCAGTGAGGCAGCCACTGTTAGTCAAAAAGACCTACCATCAAAGCTGCTCAGCTCTCAGAAACAAGCGTCCCCATGGAAGCCATTAGGAAGTACTGTATAGCGAGTGATCTGAGCACTCGGGTGGGAGAAAGATCATGAGTTCCAGCCAGGCTGAGCTATACAAACTTGAGGCTAGTTTGGGCTACACAGAAAGACCCATTTCAAAATGAAACACAACCCAGGGCACCATAGTCACTGCCTGCGCTGAAACACAGGCATCTCCCTTGGCCCATGGCTGACTTCTGATAGGTTGAAATCTTGGGTCAACACTTACCAAGTGAGGCTACTGAACTGGGGGAAGTGTTGGCTGCAAGGGGCTTTTAGAGGTTGTAAGACTAGGGCATTTGACATTGACCTGTATGTAATGTTTTGACTTCACTAGCTCAGTTTCCAAGGCTTACTGTGAATGTCTGGGGCTAGACACAAATTGGTTGTGGGAAGCTGTATTGGCAGTGTGAATCTTCGACAGTGTCTACTCACTGGATCCCAGTAGCACCCCCTCCCTCAAGTCTGAGTAAAATGTCTCTAGATACTGCCCAGTCTCTGAAGGGACAGGCAGGAGGGCAGCACAGTTTCACAGTCCAATCGACCATGTCTCCCGATGCTGAGTGTCTGCTCAGGTCATCTGCAGTTATAGTCACGATAGCAATGGTTATGCAATACATAGCAATGTCTTGGCCTGGAGAAAAGCCAGAACAAGTGAGACTGCAGCCACCTCAGTGTTCATATTGAACCCCTGCCCACTGGTACCGTGCTCAGCGCTACCCAGTTATTGCACAACCCATGAATGTGCTCCAGAATTCACACTTTCTATAGTATTGGGTTTTGAAGTAGACAGGAAGAAATAAGGCAAGTCACTGGTACTTCAAAGAACATGGGGATGCTGTGAGGCTGGTATGTATGAGGAGGCAACTATTCCCAGCCGATGGGGACTGCACAGCCTGCTTAACATTTAGGAAGCAATTAGGAAGTACTGTATAGTGATCCCAGCACTTGGGTAGGAGAAAGATCATGAGTTCCAACCAGGCTGAGCTATATACACGTGAGGCTACCCAGGAAGACCCATTTCAAAATGAAACAAAAGAAATCAAGGAATTTAGCAATGTACGTCCAGAGACAAGCTAAACCTAGCTGTCTTGTAGAAGGATAAATGCCCATGTACCTTTTAAACAATGAAACACCTTTGTAGCTATACAAACTTGGTGTGTATAAGGCAAGTACATGAGAGAATACAAACAAGAAAGTGGCTGCAGTCCTACAGACAAGCATGGACCAGGTCAGTGTGTGAAAGGGCAGCAGCTCAAAGGCTGGGCTGTGAGTCTACAAGCTCCCACGGATCACTGTTCTCTAAACTGGTGGAAAACTAAACAGACGGTAGGCTCCACGCTGGGATCTGTCCTTTACTGTCTTCCTGGTGGAAGCTTCATTGTTCGATTAAACTCCTCCACTCTCACTGTAAAATGTGAGAGATTCTCAAGGCATGAGCCACCTACCACACCAAGATCCAGCAACAGCCTATCAATGTCTTGCCACAATATTCTAGGCATTTTTTTTTAGCTCATGCTTGACATTAAGAAAAATACTTATTTTTGTATGTATGTGTATATACCTGAGTGTATGCATATGTACCATGTGTGTGCGGGAGCCCATAGAAGTCTGAAGAGGGTCGGGCGGTGGTGGCGCATGCCTTTAATCCCAGCACTTGGGAGGCAGAGGCAGGTGGATTTCTGAGTTCAAGGCCAGCCTGGTCTACAAAGTGAGTTCCAGGACAGCCAGGGCTACTCAGAGAAACCTTGTCTCGAAAAACAAAACAAAAAAAAAAACAAACAAAAAAAAGAAGTCTGAAGAGGGTATCAGGTCACTTGGAAATGAAGTTACAAACGTTTGTCAGCTACCATGTGGGTGCTAAGAACTGAACCTGGGTATTCTGGTAGAACAGCCAGTGCTCGTAACCACTGAGACACGCCCCCAGTTCACACCTGACATTTTTAAAGTGTCCAGATTGCCAAAGCAGTACAACGGTGCTTTAGTTTATGATACATAAATGTCATGATATAGTGACAGTCCATGTCCTGCCGAGGTCTGCTTGTGTGTGTGTGTGTGTGTGTGTGTGTGTGTGTATGCATGCACACGCACGTTTGTGTTCCCATGTGAGCATATGCATACATGTACACAAATGTACTTTTCCTACTTACTCTGTATAATGAGCCCTGCTGGCTTATGCTTATTAAATAGGACGCTCATCTCTAAAGGACCTGAGTCCCTTCTCACATGCTCCACATGATGAGGTATTGTCCACCTCCCCACTGGGCCCAACTCACAGGTCATAGGAGAACTTCTTCTCCAGGCTGGTCTGGTTCTTCTGGAACTGGAAGATGTCCTGCTGCAACCTGCCATAACTCCTCTGCATCGCCTTCAACTGGTCTAAGCCAAAAGGACAAGTCACCTCACTGGTCTCTGTGTGGCTGTCACACCACTCAGGCACATATGACACACAAGACTCAGGCACTTAAGACACACAAGAACCCACTCTGGCCGTGGCCATCATGCCACTCAGGCACATAAGACACACAAGAACCCACTCTGGTAGTGGCCGTGCACGCCTTTAATCCTAGCACTGGGGAGGCGAAGGCTGGCTCTGTGATTTTGAAGCCTGGTTTACAGAGTGATTTTCAGGACAGCTAAGGCTACACAGTGAAACTCTGTCTCAAAAAATGAAACAAAAAAACACAACAGAGCCGGGCAGTGGTGGCATACGCCTTTAATTCCAGCACCTGGGAGGATTTGAGTTCAAGGCCAGCCTGGTCTACAGAGTGAGTTCTAGGACAGCCAGGGTATACAGAGAAACCCTGTCTCAAAAAAACGACAACAACAACAAAAAACGACCAAAAAACAACAGCAATACAACAGAACCACAAGCGAGCACAACTGGCACAGAAGGAAGCAGAGGGGCAGAGGGCAGCAGCCCCGCCCTGCCAGCACACCCCCAGTACCGGAAACTCCCCCACAGAAGCCAGCAGAGGGCAGCCCTGCCCTGCCAGCACACCCCCAGTACCGGAAACTCCCCCACAGAAGCCAGCAGAGGGTAGCCCCGCCCTGCCAGCACACCCCCAGTACCAGAAACTCCCCCACAGAAGCCGGCACCTTGACCCTATTAAAAATGTCTACTAGAACTTATTTTAATGACTAGTGTTTTTTTACGTGTGTGTATATGCTTGGACCACCACCACATGTAGAGATCAAAGGTGGGGAGTCAGTCTCTCCTTGCACATATGTGGATTTTGGGATCAATCTCAGGTCATCAGGTTTGGCAGCAAGTGCCTTTTCCTGCTGTGACATCTTACCAGACCCAATATGTGCTTATACACACAGCTTGAAGAAAACTATACGAAGTTTGAAACTCGTTTGTGCCTTCTGACCTCTGCTTGAGGTCAGGTGTGAGACTTCCCTCGGGTACCCAGAGTCTTGGAGTACTGAGTACTCCTCCAGTTTCATTACTCATTTGCTGGTGGGGACTGCAAATACTAAGGTCTTGCAAACACTGCACGAGTGTCCCACCCTCAGTACACCCCATCCCAGTATTTCTTAAAGATCCATAAACCAAAGGGCCGAATTCTTTCCATCATAACTCGCAGTGTACACAGTAATATTTTATAAGGACAGGTGGGTAAAGAATACATTAACTTAACGATGGCTCAATAGCTTCTAAGACAAGATTACGGTGCCAGAGCCACCTGAGACCCTCGTGGGAGTTGGGCCAGGCTGGCTCTTCCTTGGGGCAGCTGCTGGGCTGGAGAGCGGGGTGGGGCTTACCTTGCAGGTCTCGAATGAGCTTCTCGCCCGCGGTGATGTTATTTACTAAAATTGCCTGCAAGGAAAAACAAACTTGGAATCAGACTGCCTAGCTGGGCAACTCAGCTTTCAGGGCAAAGTGTCAGGGAAGGGGAACCACACCTAGCCCGCAGCAGGGTGGCCAGGCATGGAGAGCCACACTCCGATGGATGGATCGATCGATCCGTTGCACTCTCCATCCACGGTGAAGGAAGTGCTTTCCAGCCACCCCTGCAGGAGTAATCCAACCAGTGCCTCAATCCCAGTTCCCTGCCATGCATAGCTTCTTCCTCTTCCAAGCCACAGACTTGCTCGGCAGCAAGCTTCTGCCACACACAGCCCCCGCGCCCCTGACATGATGGAGGGAAGAGGCAGCACACACTGAGGACTCTGGATCTGACAATCTCGGCTACTTCGTACCTGCAGCTAATTTGCCCTTTGTAATAGCATCAGGAGCTGGACGGGCCTTCATCCCACGGCAAGAAACAGGCACGAGGGCCTAAGGGACAGCTTGTTCCAGTGGTTCAATAGCAATGCGGGTAAAGAAGAAACAGACAAATGCTATCATTGCAGACACACTCCAGAGATGTAGGCTCCCAGCAGCTGCCCTGCAAGTGGCTAGGACGCTAGCAAGACAAGTTTCAGGAGCTACACCTGAGATACTTAATTTTAGGCATTAGTGCAACAGGATTAAGGAGTCCCTAGAGTCTCCCTATGTGCTTCTGAGTATTTATCCTGCATCCTGGCAGGATCTGTGTCCTGAGAGACTAAGATCCACGCGCTTTAAGAGTACCATCCAGTGAGCTTGGTGCTGTGGAGAACATATGGGACATGGGGCATGCTCCAGAGTCCCAGCTGAGTCAGTCTAGAGCCCCAGGCTGTCTGCTCTTCGGATTCCAGGGCTACCGTGAAGAGCTCTGAATTACATCACTGTCTTCCCCGGTTCTGGAGCTTTTAGATAGGGAAGTGAACTAGAACCCCTGTATCCTAGGATCTCCAGTTCACAGGAAATCTGTGCCCACCCTAGCCTCCATAATCCCATGAGGCAATGTCCCTGACAAGCGGTCCCTCACATCTAATGGTTCAGTCTCCTTGAAGGGCCCAGCGCTTGACAAGCAAACACATGAGAGAAAGGAGACAAACCCTAACCCTCAGAGCAGTCACACAAGCAAGGGCTACTCACTAACACAGAGGTGAATGTGCTTGTGGCAACACGGAAGTTTCTTACCACATCATCTTCAGTAGAGGAATATTCTACTAACCAACACACTGCTCAAAACAGACCTTTTCATCTATTCTCCACTGAAGAAGCTGCCAGCACCTCCCTCTGTCCCCTCCCACGTCCTCTGGAACCCACTCTGACACAGCCTCTACAGACCCTGAGGCCTGAGCAACACAGGAACCTGTGCTGAGAGATGAAATGCAGCCAAGCCTGGTGCTTGCTGTAGGAGTGATTTGGGCAACGGCAGAGAAGCCCCCAAAATGGTAAAAGTCCTCTACCAGAAAGGCTTTTCTAGAGAAGTGTTTCTTTTACACAGATGTGGAGAGGGGAGCAGAATGTGGGATTAGAGGACCCCTCTAATAATAGAACCAGCTCAAAATTCCTGCTGCCCTGGGCAACAGGAGAGGAGGAAGAAAAAGAAAGGCAAGCCTTTGCTAGACTGCATGGTTGAATCTGTCCTAGGAGCCCACAGTCTCTCTCGGAAAACACATGCAAGAGAATCCAGAAAGAATCCTCAGGCCTTACCTGCCCAGCCACAGTCACTGTGGTGAGTCCCACAGCTAAGAGGTGAAGCGACCTCAGAGCCCATCAGTATGGACATATGGCACGTTACATAACCTTTAAAAAGGAGGTTCCGACCCATGCTACATCATAGATGAACCTCAAAGACCTGGGGGGAGTGAAAAGGCAGGCTAGTCACAAAGGGAAAGTGTTGACTGACTCCAGTCACAAGAGAAACCTCAGGAGTCTGGGAAGGGCTTGGGGAGAGGGTGGAGGGAGAGGCATGTGCTACGTGTAAGGTCTTCATGACAAGGAGGCCCACTACCCAAGGGGAACCGATGTTCCTCACTGAGCTGACCCGCAGCTGCCACGTCGCTTCTGATGGCCTGGGAACCGTGACAGCCTGAGGATTTCGAAGGCATTTCTGTTTTCACACAGCTTCTATTCTACCAAAGATGTCTTCCCTAAGAATACGAAGACGGAGCCAGAACATGCCACTGAGGTGGCATATAATTTTAAATATAGAAAATGTGGAGTTGTGGTCAGGAGGACGGAGAATGCTTCCTAGCTTGTTTGGTTTGGTTGGGGAGTGTATATCACACGTGTATCTAGGACACACAAATTGGTTGCCTCCACTGTGACGTTCTCATCCACCACATAACGTACTCAGCTATATTCACTCCACAATTATTTTCAAGTAATAATAGATTCTACTTTTTTTTTTTTTTTTTTTTTTTTTTTTTTTTTTTTTTGGCTTTTCCGAAACAGGGTTTCTCTGTGTAGCCCTGGCTGTCCTGGAACTCACTCTGTAGACCAGGCGGGCCTCGAACTCAGAAATCTGCCTGCCTCTGCCTCCCAAGTACTGAGATTATAGGCGTGTGCCACCACCGCCCAGCGATTCTACTCTTAATAATCAGTTTTTCCTCGTATTTTAATTTTGAGTGACTTTGAGTGTCCCTGTGAAGTGTCACCCGAATGAACCGGAAATTAAACTGTTAGGTATCCAGAATACACATTTATCCCAGCCATTCTGGCCTGAAGACAAGTCCTGTCTGCCTTAGATGGTTGGAAAACCAGCTCAGTGGCATTCAAACAGTGGCAGGTGGGGGGCCTTGAAGCTCGAAGCCCAGAAGGGAGGCAGATACCAAAGGACGCCATACAGATCCAACAGGAGCAAATCTTAGACACACAAGTTCACCAGCAACTCCTGGGGCTGGCGGGAGAGATGGGGAGTGTTTCCCCAGGGTGTGACAGCTGCACAGTATTAGAAATAATCATGACAACAGCATTGGCTGATATATTAAAACATCTGTTTTATAGGTGTTTCACCTGCACATACGTATGTGTACCATGTGCACACAGTATTCACAAAGGTCAGCCGTGGGTAGGGATCACCTCACACAGACACAGACAGTTTAAGACCTTAACAGATGCTCACTCGAGGCCTGGGCCAGCAAAGAGCCTGAGGGAAGAAGAGCAGGAAGCTGAGCAGAAAAGAGTAGACCGACTTTCAGGGATCATATCCCACTGGATTCACATTCACCCCCAAACACTCCACTGCAGCCCCCCAAAGCCAAAGTGGGTCAGTCACTGAATGCATGTTCCCATAGAAACAAGAATGCTATGGTGGGACAGCTGGTCAGTGCTGAGAAAACTCTGTGATTAAGCAAATTCACAGAAAGGTGCCCGAATGCTGAATAGTTTACATGAAGATGTTGCTGGGCTTTTCAGGGTGACAGTGGCAGCTGTGCCTATAAAGCAACATTGTTGCCGCCTGTCACTTAAGGAAGGGATGCTGTCTGAGCAGTCTCTAGTGATTTCACTGGGCATCAACATCCTAGCAGTTATTTAACAAAGTAGACTGTAAACAGGTCAATGCTTGACATAACCTTCCGCTACAATCAAGAGTCACAACAAACCAGTCCCAGGAAACCTGGAAGCAAAGGCCTCAGGAGCAGAATTCTGCAACCTCCCTCCCCCCAACCCCTCCTCCTCCTCCCAGGACTTGGCATTCGGAATGGGGATTCCTCTCCCCAGCTATTCCATCACATCAAAGCCTCTGCACAAAGACTGCAGTTCACCTGGGTCCCCCAGCTTTGCTTCTGATGTCCTCGGTGTTCTTCTGTCTCCTCAGCCCATCTCTCCTGAGAGGAGAGTTATCTTTCATGATGAATTGGGTGGCGCTTTCTGTCACTGTGACCCTGGCCTTGTCACAGGACTTTTTTGTTGTTGTTGTTGTTTTGTTTTGTTTTTTCCAGACAGGGTTTCTCTGTATAGCCCTGGCTGTCCTGGAACTCACTCTGTAGACCAGGCTGGCCTCAAACTCAGAAATCTGCCCGCCTCTGCCTCCCAAGTGCTGGGATCAAAGGCGTGCACCACCACTGCCTGGCTACAACTTTTCTTGGGAAGACAAGAATACACTGCTCACTTCCAGCAGTCACAACAACAGGATCCTAGCTAGGTGACCTACTCAATTTTACTGGAGGTGGGGGGGAAGTGGAGGGGTGATAGCAACATGGGTGAGGGGCTACTACAAGAGCAGGGCTAACAGAGACTGTTGTGTCAGCAGTCAGCATTCAGGAAAGCGCCACTAAAGACCCCCCTCACAATTCCTTCTTGTGTAACCTCTTCAGAAGGCCAAGTTTCGTGATCATTCTGAGCCTCCTGGCTTAGTCCTCGGTATTGAGCATTCCTCTCCCCTCTAAGAGGGAGGGAGTGGTTCAGTGGGAAGCAAACAGTATTACAGATGCCCCCAGTAACCTGTCTCTAGCGTGCCAGCTGGGGCCAATCCCCCTGGGCAGGAGCCTGTGGAGATAGGCCACAGTCAAACCACCCAGTGAGCAGGAAAGGCCCTCCCCTCCTTCACAGCTGCAGCCAATGAGGTTCCTCACGGGGAGTGTTGGCCTGAACCAGCTCTGCCTACAAATCCACCCTCCCCACATGCTCCTTAAACTGAAAACCTCTGGCCTTCATGACCATACCATTTCTTTACCTCTATACAGCTAGTGTTCTAAGCACCAAGGAGCTGAACTCTGGCTATGCTGAGAGGTGGAGAGACAGGCAAAGCATGGTGATCCTCAGACAAATGGCCCTCTCCAGGAACTCCTTCATGCAGCAGCCCGGCACATGCGTGAGATGTCCAAGTGAACGAGCACCAAGGGGCACGGCAATAAGTGCTCTACACTCTGGCTTCATCTAAAGGCACTCAGCATCCTAGCTGTGGCTCAGTGGCTGGGCACTGCCTCCAATGTGTCAAGGCCAAAGGGAAGCAGCTGAAGCTCAACACCATCTGTGGAGGAAACACCTGGTGCATACGGACTGACCACACAACCAAAGCAGCTCCTGCCAGGGCATCCTGAGCCTTTTGAGGAGAGCACCATCCTTCCACCTTCACAGCTAGGCTGAGCAGGAAGACGCAGCTTAGTGAAGGGCCAGGGCACTCCTCGTGCACCCCAGGATCTTTTCTGCAGACTATGGGCTGCAAGGAGTCCCCATCCCCAAGGTAAGGGGGAACCCAGTGGAAAGTGAGCTATAAGCCAAAACTGGCTGCTAGGAACCAAGGATCCCCAGGAAAGGGATTGTGGAGGTGCTGATGAGAGGAGAGAGGGAGGGAGGGAGGGATTCATGGAGGGAGGGAGGGATGATGGAGAGATGGATGGATGAATGATGGATGGAGGGAGAGAGGGAGGAATGGATGGATAGATGGAGGGATGGATGGATAATGGAGGGAGGAAGGGAGGAATGGACAAATAGATGAAGGGATAGATGATGGATGGATAGATATATGGATGGATGGATAGATGGATAGATGGATGGATGGATGGATGGATGGCAGGCAATGTGATGATGGCAGTTTTCTGAGGGTTGCAAAGTCCACTCCCTGGCAATGCACACTCCCGCGGCACACCCAGCACCTCTCATAATGACCCTCAGCTCCTCTCCACTTCCCTTGGCTAGGCACTACTCAAGGCTGTAGCTCTGGTGCCGAGCGTGGGGCCTAAGGTCGGTTCTAGCATCCACTACAACAGCAAGGAAGCCACTAAGACAGGGACTCTCATCTCTGTCTCTGAAGGAGGACATGCTGGCACCAGCAAGTCTGCAATCTTCCTGGCTTGCTTTGCCCATCCAGGAGACAGGCCATCTGTGGGCTGGAGGCCTATAGCTATAGGTTTTCAGCCTCAAGGGGCTTCACGACTAGGACACAGGTGACTGAAGAATCCCTGCACAGAGCCCCTGGGATGGCCACATTGTATTGTCCCCAAACAGGAATCTTGTCCATATTTCTTTCCTGTGCTGGAGGTGACCCTTGTACTCAAGTGATCTGTGCCTGAGCTAATTACAGACACACTGGGGAATGTTCCCTGAGGACACACACACAAAACTATTAATCCCAGCTGGAGTACCAGTGGCAGACTAACTCACTTCCAAGTCTAGAGTGGTAAGTCAGTGAGTTTAACCAAGTTACGTAATGGAATCCGAGACGAGCGCTACACACAAGAACACTGACAACTTAAGGCAGGTATACCACTTCAACAGGGGCTCCCCACCCTCCAGGAGCTGTTAACTAACCACCTACACAGCCTCAGGGAGGGCCCTCGTGCCTTCAGTGCCTACCTCATGAGCTGCCTGTGAGCAGCCACTGAGCCTTTTGCTTCTATCTGTAAGTCAATGGTCGTCAGCTCAATGTTAAGAAGGTGTGGGTTTCAAGATGGCAGTGGTCACGCCCTGCCTGGAGATCAGAGTTTCATGGCAAGTTAACAACAGGGCCATGACCAAACATGCCTAATGATGCCACTTGTAATGACTAATACTGCTTGTCAAGTGCAGAGGATCTGAAACCACCTAAGAGTCTAGATAGGGTAAACTGAAACATCGAGGCCTGGCCATGTGACAGCCGCCATGATGGACTGGGCTTTAACTGTGAGCCAGCTAAGCACTTCTCCCCCTCTGTCACAGCCTGAGAAAGGCAACGGATCTACCCTGGGTTCTAAACCCTGAGAAACTGCAGACATCAATGTGTCAAAACCAACGTGTTGCTGGGGTGCTTCCCTTGTGGTGTTAGGTCAGGAAATGTAAAGAGAACTGTGGGCATGTCACGTGGGTCCCTGTGCTCCTTTAAAGAAGTATGCTCCCCCCCCCTCAGGCTCACAGGTTTGAATGCTTGGTCATTGGGAGTGACACTATCAGGAGGTATGGCCTTGCTGAAGGAAGTGTGTCACTAGAGGGTAGGCTTTGAAGTCTCAGGAGCTCAAAACCGTTCATTTCCTGCTGTCTGCTGATCTGGATACAGAACCCTGAGCTCCTTCTCCACACCGTGTCTGCCTGTACCTCAACCATGCTTCCCGCCATGATGAACATGGATGGACTGAACCTCTGAAACTGTAAGCCAGCTGCAACTGAATGTTTTCTTTTGTAAGAGTTTGTTGTGGTCACGGTGTCTCTTCACAGCAATAAAACCCTCACTTATAAGACAGACCCCATGTGATCAGCATGCATGCATGTCAAAGCTCATAGGTTTGGTGACAAACACGGGGAAACCAATGATGAACGAAGGATAGGAGGTGATGAGAGACAATTACAGCTCACCGAGGCAATCTTGGGTGCAGAGAGAACAAGCAACACCCAACCTCAAGGGCGAAGCCTTTTTACATCTGCCCACGGCACTGGGCAATGTGCACCCGAGGCACCCTTACTGCCAACAGCAAAGATCCACCTGCCTCTGCCTCCAGAATGCTGAGATTAAAGGCCTGTGGCAGCACACCCACCGGCAGGTATATTCTTACAGCAGCAGCAGAAGGACTAGGGCACAATCCTACCCAGAGGAAGAGAACAACGCACTTGTCTTGTTTGTTCAGCTACTAACCAGCAGAGCTAACCTCACATTGCAAGACACCAGCTTCTGTGTGGAAGGCTTCCACGGCATAATCCAAACTGTATTTAGGTCTTCGATCGAGCGGGCATCTGGGGGCTCTCCTGAGGCTAGTGTGGCCACTTGCAGAGACACTCCCTCAAGGGAAAAGAAGAACTGAGTGCAGGAGACACTCAATGAACACATACTCGACGTCATGTTGCTCCGTGGGCTGTCAATCACGTGAGTTAAATTACAAACCTGTCTGTGACTCTAAATCGAACCTGCAAATTGAGAATTTTGAGAAACCTAGCGAGACTGCAAGGTACCTGAATCGCCTGACAGACTTTTCCCCATAAAAACGTATCTGCAGTGGGTAATACAAACCTGCTTTTACTCTGCCACTCCCTCCTACAATCCTACCCCAATTCTCTCCTGTAGAATCTACCAAACTCCCACTTAATTGCAATGTGCTGGCTTTTTACCTCAGGCACTCCAAAAGCCACCTGACAGGGGAGGGCACTTTTCTCCCCTGCTCCCACCTGACTGGCCTATTTAACCTCAAGTCTGAATATACCCGGCCATCCAAGTCCCAGAGTACCCGTTCATACTCCTTCCAGGTTTGACACACCCTCTGGGAATGGCTCCTCCCTGCACTACAACAACCCCCTCTTCTCAGGACAGCCACCAGTAACCTGCCATCCCGTCTCACACACTTCTATCCCAGGTTCTTATCAAGTGAGGTTAAAAATGGAATGCTCTGCTTCACGGCACAACAGCCCTCCGGCCATGCACAGCTGTCTGGTGGAGGATGCACGCCATGGTCCTGCCTCAGTGTGTGCTTCAGGTACATTTTATCCAGCCTTCCTTCCTTCATTCAAAGTCTGAGAGGTTCAATTCCACTTTCCACAGTCATTCCTAGTAAGGTTTTTGTTTTTTTGGTTTTTTGGTTTTTTTTTTTTTCGAGATAGGGTTTCTCTGTATAGCCCTGGCTGTCCAGGAACTCACTCTGTAGACCAGGCTGGCCTCAGAAATCCGCCTGCCTCTGCCTCCCAAGTGCTGGGATTAAAGGCGTGTGCCACCACCACCTGACTCCTAGTAAGGTTTTGATACCAGCAAGATGCATTCACGTGGGTGAGTGGCTCCCCCACAGAAACAAACCCGTCTGGATCTCCTGTAAGTAACCCCAAGAAAACGCACTGGCTCCCCACGGTGGACCTGGTGGTGTCTTTGGGTTTGTTGCTAGTTCCCTATCTGCGGCAAGTAGACAAGCTTTCAGACACCCCAGGAATAGCGTCACTGGGGAGAAACCAGGAAGCTGACAGCACCTCAGTGCACCCTAGGGCGCTGTGCATGAGCATCACCCAGCCAGAGGCCCAGTCCTTCCTTCCACCTCCCCACTGCTCCTGATTTTGTGTGGTTAGGATGGAACCCAAGCTCCACCAGCAACTGTTCATCTGCGAGCTCCTCCTGTGCACAAAGCAAGGAACAGGCAGGCCTCTGCAGCTTCTTCCCCATGCCCTCACACCTCCCATTCAGTCCTTTCTCTCCTGAGAACTTAATTTCCATCACAGAGGAAATGCTCTCTAAGGATTTTCTTTGTGTGCTGCAAGGCAAATTAACACACACAAAAAGTAGAAGCGTCAAGGCAGACACACAGCTGCCAGGAACCAGCCAAGCAGAGGAGGCCACAGACAATGACAGAGGCTATTTCTGACTAAAGTTTGGCAAGCAAGCACAAGCAAAATGGCAGGAAGATGTGCATTTGTCCCGACAGGGCTACTGAGTAGTGAAGGATCTCTCTAGATTCTTCCTCTAGCTGGCCCAGACAGTAAATACCCTGCCCCTGTCCCATAGACCCAGGATGTCACCAGACCCCAAGTCAGCCTTCGGACAGCAACATAATAGAATGAACTCATCCAACCTTAGGCAAAGATGCAGAGCCACACAAGTGAATATTTACAGGCTTCTGTCACCAATTAAAAACCCCAAGCTCCGCTGCCTCTTACAACTTCAGAAACGTGTTTTAAGCAAGCAGAATGCAGGCTCATGCTTACGATCCTAACACTCCAGAGGCTGACTGGAGGACCACATCCCAAGTCTAAATATAAGTAAATTAATGACTAAAAACAAGTGAAGACAAATTTGTTTTATATGTACCCATAAATGCACCTGTTAAAGGAACATACAGAGTTGGGAAATCATGGCGTATGCCTCTAATCTCTAGTACTCAGGAATCCGAGGCAGGAAGATTGCTGTGAGTGTAGGAGCAGGCTGGGCCACAGAGTAAGCTTCAGGCTATCTCCAAAACATGAGGCTGCAGAGATGGTGAGCAGGAGATTGGGAGCAGATTTGCTGTGCAAATTCAGATCCCAACAGCCACATGACAGACCAGAGCCTAACTGACAAATCACAGGTCCAGGCTAGGAGAGACCCTGCCTCTAAGGCAAAGCAGAGGACAGCAACAGAGGAGGCCACACCAAGCACTCCTGTGGCATGTGCATTTTACACACACACACACACACACACACACACACACACACACACACACACACACACTTTTAAGAAAAACAAAACTCCACTAACAAATGAGGGCTGCTGGCCTCGGGCAATGGTATGACCCTCCTACAGCCGAGGCTGATTCTATCAGACCCCGCCTTGCCAGATAGCCACTCCTCTCTGCCCACCTCCTGCTAATTGCCACGCCTCTCTCCAAATTCCAGTTATGGCGGAAATCCCGCCTCCAGAGGCTGAAGATGAAGCTGCTGATTGGGCCAAGTTGCTGACGAACTTGGGGGAGGGGTTTTGCTTTACCTATCTACCTGTTGGCTTGTAACAAGGAGAATGAATGCAATGAATGATGGCGAGCGGAAAGCACACCATGTGTTGGTCTAATTTTTTCAAACCTTTCCCGCATTTCCGGTACCCTTAATTTTAGGCCCTGATCCCCATTCCAGATGACCCATTCGTATGAGTAACTGCAGGCAGCCACACAATGGGAAAGGATAAACTCTCTGGGATGGCCCTTTGTTCCGGTGGATCTGGCAGACATATGCATAAGTCTTCCTCTTGGCTGGATGTGAGTTCCTGGCACCTGGTCAGTGGAAGGAAGTCAGGCAGGTGTGTGCGAAAGATGAACAAGTTCTGCCACTGCAACCAAGTGAGCGCTCAGGTGACAGGTGCAGTTAATGGACTTATGGCCAAGTCTCCGATGACTGTCAGCAACTCCAGGCCACACAGGTATAGGAAAAACAAACTGCTCCCAACAAAGCAGGTTCTACAGGGACTTAACCACCACTTCAAAGTAACCTGAGATGCGGGACCAAAACCAAGGTGTACCTGTGTCAAATGCAGAGCTTTGCTTTCCGAACAGTCCCAAGTGGGCGGCCACAACACAGGCTGGAGCCTGTACTGGTGCCTGGCCCTTAGATATGGAGGGTGAGCCAGCCCGACAACTTGTGAGACTAAAGTTACTGTGATTGCTGATGATTCCGAGTAAATACAGATTTTATCCCAGGTGTGTCCTTGTGATGACTGAGACAATAGAATTTTATGATTGAGAATAAAAGAGATGCCTTAGGAAATTCCATATTTTACAAAGACATGAATCTGTAGAGAGATGCACTGAAAGGCCTGGACTACATAGACACTGCTTGAAACATTTACACCCAGTCAGCTTGAAGATGGTGGCTCACTATGGGGAATGACCGGCCACTGTGGAGAATGGAGACCCTCTGTGGGGAATGGAGACCCACTGTGGGAGAACCTCGGGTGTTGAGATAATAGGCAGGTACGTGCCATCAAGTCAAATTTGAAGCTCTCACCTTCAATAAATTCTCGAGTTTGGAGGCTTTTGGTTTAGGGTGTTCAACTGGGAAAATCTATGCAAATATCCATATATGTAATTTAGACATTCAAGACTGAAACTCTTCTAGTCTCAAGCATTTTAGAGAAGGGTCACTCAGCCAGAACTATTCAAAGATCACGGAGTCTCTGGGATATGGCCTCAAGTTCTCAAGACAGGGAACCCAAGTTGGTCAGTTGCCTTTCAAAGATCCAAATTTGCTCTCAGGACATGGCCACCTATGTACGTGAGTGACGGCAATGTGGAAGAGATCATCCATGGAAGAAGGATTAGTCAAGCGTGTCAGTGGCACTAGCCATCATATACCCGATTATCTCCCAATACGCCACCCAATCAGCCAGCTCGGATTTGTCCCTCCCACCCTTCATACTCCCTTATACCGTTCTGTGTGCTGACTCCTGCATTAACTCCACATCTCATATGGGAAAAGACTTCTGCATCTAAAAATTATGACCATCCAAATATTCGAGAGGGTCTCCTCTTCCTTCAAAACCAAACGTAAGTTACCTAGAACATGGAGTCATGGACTTCCTTCCACTCATTCGGTAACTAAACCCTTGAGCTTCTCATTAAGTGTCAGCTAACATCATGAAAGACCCTAAAGGGTCTGAGGAACTGTCATGGTTTGTCTATGCTTGGCCCAGGGAGTGGCACTATTTGGAGGTGTGGCCTTGTTGGAGTGGGCATGGCACCGTGGGTGTGGGCTTAAGACACTCATCTTAGCTGCATGGAAATCAGAATCCCGCTAGCAGCCTTCAGATGAAGATGTAGAACTCTCAGCTCCTCCTGCACCATGCCTGCCTGGATGCTGCCCTGCTCCCGCCTTGATGATAATGGACTGAACCTCTGAACCTGTAAGCCAGCCAATTAAATGTTGACCTTATAAGAGCTGCCTTGGTCATGGTGTCTGTTCACAGCAGTAAAACCCTGACTAAGACAGGAACTAAATAGTTCTACTTAGACAGGAACAGTGAGGAGAGAACAAAAATATCACCAGGAACTAAGGGCCAACAGATGTGACATTGAGGGGGCTTTGGGACAACATGACAGCTCATAAAAATAGGTTTCATGGGGCTGGAGAGCAGTCAGTGCTCTCAGATACGACCTAGAGTTCTATTCCCAGTATGCCCATGGTGGCTCACAGCCATCTGAACTCCAATTCCAGGAACCAGACAACTTCTCTAACCTCTGTGGACACCAGCCATGCAAGAGGCACACATACAAACAGAACAAAATAGCGCTTAGAAAAATAGGTTTCTGATATAATCTAGCCAGTCAGCATCTGGATTTCTCCCTGAATCTTCCAGGCTCCTTTGGCCATAATTTACAAGGACAAAGTTTACCTTACACGTCAGTGCAAACATTTATATACACTCGTTTTTTTTTTTTTTTTAACTGAAACAATGGATTCATAAAACAAATTTAACACATATAACTCTCGATTATTTTTCATTTCCTGAATGTGGGCAGAATGTAATAAATTCTGTCACAGCTTGATAGTGGACCTAGACTGGACTTGGAGAAACTCCACAAGCATTGAAAACTCCAAGAGCCCCAGGAGGAGGGCAGAGCAGCTCACTACAGCCCTCCATCAACAGAGGGAAACTGAGAGCAAGGAAAGTCACCTCTGTGAGGAGTGCCTGATCAAACATCAGCTTAGCAAGGGTGTGGCCTTGGCAAGGAAAGAACTAGATGTGCCCTCGGTGAGGAACTCAAAGGACACAAGGAGAAAGACTGAGGCCTGAGCAAACACCGGAAACATGAATGTAGATGTGTACGAGCTGGAAGGCTGGTATTCAAGCTCACAGCACCAGCTTTAGAGGCAAGAGAGAAAGACAGGAGACTGAGAGGGAACAGGTACAACCCAACTCTAGAAATGATTATGACCTTTATATAGTACCTGGGTGCCAGGCACGGTACTTTGTGCACATCTTGTGGGTGCTAAAGTCATGCTTTCAGTTTTAGTTAATGTGCTTAAGAGATCTATAAGACAAACATGAAATGCCTCTGACCTGTGAGCCCCACTTGCCCAAGGACAGATCATTCCTGGACTGCTGGGGGCTGTTGGTCACATAACAAGCCATGCGTTTTCACTTTTGTAAACCAGGTTGGTTGCTCCAACGGCATAGGATGTGCTTGATCACACAGAGCCGGGAGGTACATCAGGAGGTATGCTCATCCCGGTCGGATGAAGTCCGGAAACACTTAGCTCTGTGGGTTTTGCCTTTATAAGCACCAGACTGGTGTGATTTGCAGCCTTTCTCTGGGAATCGGAGGTATGGACCTGGCCGGTGTCCAATCCCTGGTCAGTACTTAATAAAGCTTGGTTCAAATTTGGCTTAAAAATTATGGTAGTGGTCTCATTCTTGCCCAGGGAGATTAACAACCTGTAATCCCACCATTTGGGAAGCAGAGGCGGTAGGACACAGAGTTCTCAGGTGGCCTGGGATATAAAGACCCCCGTCTAACAGTATAGATAACATTTGGGTGGAGCCCACGCATGTGATATTAGTGTTGGGTCCTCCATATACAAAGCTTCTCAGGTGGTACCTCGTATCTCCTCAATGCCCTGGTCCATGTCACCGAATCCTGAACAAGCTGGTTTCAGTGCAAAGGACCCCAAGATACAACCTTATTCAAATTCTGGGCAGGGCAGCAATCTGGGTGAAAGGCATACAGTGAACATTAAGGTTCTAAGCTGCCATAACTTCCACCAATCCCAGCAAGTGTGAATAAATATAGTTTAGTTCAGGGGCTTGAAAGATGGCTCAGCAATTAAGATCAGTGGCTGCTCCTACAGGGGACCTGACTTCAGTTTCCAACACATACATGGCAGCTCACAACCATCTGTACCCCCAGCTCCAGGGCATCTAGTGCCCTCTTTGGGCCTCTGGGCATACCAGGCACATACTTGGAGCACTTACATGCAGGAAAAAACACTCATACACATAAAATAAAATATGAAAATCTTAAAATAAAAAATAGTTTAGTTCAACATTTTTGTCAACTCATTTAAAGGAATCTTAGATCTAGTCAAACTGACTTTTACCTTTTTGTTTTGTTTTGTTTTTGTTTTTTGTTTTTGTTTGTTTGTTTGTTACACAGGGTTTCTCTGTGTAGCCCTGGCTGTCCAGGAACTCACTCTGTAGACCAGGCTGGCCTCAAACTCAGGAATCTGCCTGCCTCTGCCTCCCAAGTGCTAGGATTATTAGTATATCTAAGTACACTGTAGCTGTCTTCAGACACCCCAGGAGAGGGCGTCAGATCTTGTTATGGATGGTTGTGAGCCACCATGTGGTTGCTGGGATTTGAACTCCAGACCTTCGGAAGAGCAGTCGGTGCTCTTACCCACTGAGCCATCTCTCCACTGGCTTTTACTTTTAAATCATTCGCACAGAGCAGGGAAGAGAAGAGGTGGGTTTGAGGATAGCCTGGTCTGTGAAGCTAGTTCCAGGACAGCTAGGGCTACACAGAGAAACCCAGCCCCGAAAAACAAACAAATGAACAAAAACAACAACAAAACCCTACTCAGTTAGGAAAAGTCAAAACGCTGAGAAGACAGGACCTGGCTGCCACCTTCATAGATGCCATGCCACACACACTTGATCTCACACTGCAACCTCTGGGTCAGCTGACAGGACTCTCATTGCTATGACATGACTTGAGAACCTAGACAAAATTGGGGACACAGGAATGTGGGGACAATCTTCTAGAAATGAGTCTCTGAGCCCTGATGCCCAAAGAGTCTGGGACAATGCATGTATTGTTTTAAGTTCTCCTCCGTGAGTTCTCAAAGGACCCCACCATGGGCATAAACAGCAGAGAATCTGATGGGCCGACTGATAACCCAGCAGCTGAACAGCAAGCTGTGAGACTCTCCGGGAAGCCGGTGCTGGCCAAGGGCATCTCACTGTTCATTGCCCACTCTGCTGGGGAAACACTTGGGGCCGCTTGTACTTCAGGATCAAGGTTTTCCAGATTTTAGCATATGTACACGCACCTGACTCATTCATACCTCACCTAAAAATACGGCATCCAGAGTGTCCCTAAATCCACAACTGTATGAGTCAGGTGCTTAAAAAGTTTCAGAATGTGGCACACCTCAGATACCAGCTATCAGATGGGGTACCCAGCCGTTCAGGCGAAAAAGGAAGGAGAGTAAGCACGTCCTGGGACCCACCCAGGGATCTGCTTGACCCTGGAACACAATTCCCAAAACTTCAGCCCAAGTCCGCTTCCCTACCAACTCATGCCAGTGAATACTGCAGTCACTGGACATATTTGACAACTTAATTTCAATTAGTCAAAATTAAATTGAGCCACAGTTAGGCATTCAACAGCCTCACATGGCTGGTGGCTACTGCACTCCTGAGGACAGACTGACAACTAACCACTGCACTAGCCTGCTCACACCTCTATGCCACGGCATGAGGCTACATACAGATGGATACAGACAGGTAGGAGGTATCGCTCCTCAGGAGAGGGCAATGGGGAGATGGTTGGCCTTGCCTTCTCGTCCTGGTGTAACCTGTTGACGTTCTCCATCTGGAAGCTGTGGCTAGACTGGATCCTGTCGAGTTGCTCTCTCTGCTTCTGCAGCTCGCCCTGGAACTCATTCTTCTTCAGCTCTACGGCACCCCTCTCTGCAGCTGCCCTGCGGACCCGGCCTTCCAGCTCTTCGATGCGTGTCTAGAAGGAAGCCACAGCCATGAAGATCCAAGGCGCTAGCTGAGACACTGCCAGCTCCCTCATCCAAGGCGTCACAGGACCAAAGCTTGTGGCCCAGCGGGGAACAGACAAGGGAAGGGGTGGTGGATGGAAGGTTACCCGGAGGACACAGGGGCAGGGGAACTTGCTAAAATACTTTCGTTGGACACATGCGAGAGACTGTCACTGTTCCATGTCTTAGATAGGGTTCCCATTGCTATAATAAACACCACAGCTAAAAGCAACCTGGGGAGGAAAGGGTTGATTTGGCTGAACCATCCTGGTCACAGCCCATCTTTGAGGGAAGCTAGGGCAGGAACTCACACTGGCAGGAGCCTGGAGGCAGGAACTGAAGCAGAGACCATGGAGGAGCACTGCTTACTGATTTGCTCCTGCTTATTTGTTCAACCCGCTTTCTTTCTGTAACTGCCCAGGGGTGTCATGCTCTGTCCTGTCAATATCTGCACCACCCCACACTGGGATTGGCTCACTCACATCAGTCACTAACAAATGTCCACAGGCTTGCCCACAGGCCCGTATTATGGAAGCATTTTCTCAACCCCTTCTCATGGATGACTCTTTAGAACAAAACCAAACCAAGCAGCAATAAGAAACCCAACCAGGGTGGCATGGCCTCATTTACAATTGGCCGTAATATGTGGGAAACCTAAAATTACCACCCACGTGGCCCTTGGTTTCTTCAGTGGACTGACGAACAGGATTGGACAGTGTCCGTCCAGTTCACCTCTGCCAGCCAACATTCCAGTCTGCCCTAAACACTCAACGGGGAAGCAGAGTGAGGTATGATGTGCAACTCAGTAGTCACAGAGTCCGAAGTACTGGGCTAGAGGGAGGGACCCACCTGGGGGAGGGGGTTGGTGTGGAGAGCTAAATACCATTAGCACATGCTGTTGGAACCCAAGGTACTGGCTGACAATAAACAGGGAACCCATGGCACCGTCCCCCAGAGGCTCTGAACATTTAGTGGTGTTCATACACTCTAAAGAAACAGAATACCTGGAGTTCCACGCTTCTGGAGCTAGCAATCCAGTAGTTGAAGCCGAGCACAATGACACAGGCCACCAGGGCGGCCAGGATAAGGGGTGGAGACTTCATGCTGCGACGCCCATTCCCCAATCCTATCATCTTAGAACCAGGGCTGAGAACCTGCCAAATAAAAACACACTTAGAGTTTCCAGACTAAGGCTAGCATCCCCGACACAGACCACAGCCATCTTCAGTATCTACAGGAAGGCAACTATGTGAGCATATGAGCTCTCATCTCTCTCTCTCTCTCTCTCTCTCTCTCTCTCTCTCTCTCTCTCACACACACACACACACACATACACACACACACACACACACACACACACACACACGTAACCATTTATGAAGAGGATAAACCAGAGCCTGAAGCCAAAGGTCTAGGTGCCTGAGTGGTGAGAGCCAGCTCTCAGGGATGAGGCATGTGGACTGGCATCACCCAGGGACCCAGACACGATAAGCTGGAATCCTCTGCATGGAACCATATCCCTTCAACCCAACTGCTTTCTGTGTAGTGGGCATAGCTTAGCCTTCCTATCTCCAGTATCATTTGAGATTGCTCATGCTTGCAAACAGGAATAGCAAACCTCGTTTCCATATCACGTGAGGTCTTCCAACATTTTTCAGGGTTCCCAGAGAGTGCTTTAAGTTGGCCCTAGGAAAGGGAAGCTTTGGCCATCTGCCCTCACAGATGACAGAATAGTTGTCATCCCAGATGACAGAATAGCTGTCAGTCACCCCAGTACAGCCTTCCGAAGTGGAGCAATGCCATGCTGGAAGTGTAGGAGTGTGAGCAGTTCCGTGTCCATCACAAGTGAGAGGGACAGGGATGGGAGGCACACGTCAGTCAGGCTAAGATGGGGTAGGACCCACGAGAGCCTGAAAAAAAAAACCCATGAAACCAGGAGCCAAAATAAGCCTTTCCTTAAGTCGATTCCATCAGGAGCTTTGGTTGCAGGGACAGGAAAGTGACTCATCCCAAGGGACAGGTCGGTGACAAACCCCACGTCTTTTCTACTGCACAGTGTCCTGCTGGCTATTCTCTTTCGAGTCCACTGAGTGCTGTGGCAGAGCTGACAGACAACACTAGAGCATGGTTGTGAGTGTGACCTCAGAGAAAAGAACTCCTCGGTGTGACCCAGAGCGTGACTGCGTAGAAAGGTTTGCAAACCACAAAGCCGGGGACGACCAGCCTGCTGATGGGAGAAAGGATGACTTCAGGTAGGAAAGCAGCTATTTGGGAGGGCCAACATGGGCTGGCAAGGCCACACAGCTGGGTGACTGAAGGACAGAAATGGAGAGATGTGGCCAAGATGGATGAGGGCTATAGCTTTTCTTCCCCCACTGTAGACTTAATCAAACTCTAAACCACCTAAACCTTGTAAACCTCCCTGCTCCGGGCTCTCCCGCAGTAAACGCAAGAGCCATTAGTGTTTAAAAGTCTTTGGTGGTGGGAGTGGGAGAATGGGTCTACTGTGTAGACCAGGCTAGCATCAAGAGAACAGATCTACTGTATAGACCAGGCTGACCTAGAGCTCCCAAGCCTCCAGTCCCGGCCCACACAACTAAATAAAACTCTCCACAAAACAGAAAAGCCATGAAAAACCTCTGTGGATTTTCAACTACTGACTTACTGTGTTTTAAAAAAACAATAACCAGCTGGTTAAAACCAATACTTGCTTAAAAGATAATTTTGCTTGTTTTTTAAAGACAGGGTCACACTCTGTAGCGTAGGCTGGCTTTGAATCCTCTGTCATCCTCCTGCTGCAGCCTCCCCAGTGCTGAGATTACAGGCATCAGTAGCCACTATGCTATGATGAAATTTTTTCTCCTTTGTTTTAGAAATAGAAAGGCTCCTGAGCATGTAGCTCAATGGTAGCCTGGGTTTAGCACCAGCAAGGCCCTGCCCTGGGTTAGGGACTCAGCACCCAGAGGGTGGTAAATAGAGATCTTCCATGGTATCTTTTGTTGGTTGTTGCTTTTTTTTGGTTTGTTTATTATTGCTGTTGCTTGGACAGGGTCTCTCTATGTAGTGCAGGCTGTCCTAGAAATTGATCTGTAGACCAGCCTGTCCTCAAACTCAGAGAGATCCACCTGCCCTTGCCTCCCAAGTAGTAGCCTTAAAAGTATATGACACCACATCTGGCCAGGTGTAATGAGGGAGAGACAGAGACAGAAAGACAGAGACAGAGAGAGATTGAGAGAGAGAGAGAAACAGAGACAGAGAGAGATTGAGAGAGAGAGACAGAGAGAGAGAGAGAGAGAGAAAGAGAGAGAGAGAGAGAGAGGATAGTAGATAGCCTATCAAATTCACTGGCACTTTCTAAAAATTTTCCTTTTTTAGGCCAAGTGGTAGAGGTGTATGTCTTTATTCACAGCCCTTGGAAGGCAGAGGCAGGGGGATCTCTGGTAATTCAAGGCCAGCCTGATCTACAGAACAGAGCAAATTCCAGGACAACCAAGTCTACACAGAGAACCCCTGCCTCAAAAAAGAATTTTTTTTTTTGTTTTTCCTTTCGCACAGAATTTTTAATCATGTAGCCAAATACATGTGAGTCATCAGATGAGAGGGGTCTGGATAGCCATGCTTGCCGGACAGTATTTTGTCAGCTTGACACAAGCTCTGGCCATCTGGGAAGAGAAGCCAATTGAGAACAATGCCTCCTTCAGATTGGCCCATGCAAGGCTCTGGGACATTTTCTTGATTAGTGATTGATGTGGGAGCTCCTCAGCTCAGCTCAGCTCAGCTCAGCTCACTGTGGGCTGTACCACCTTTAGGCTTGTATCAAAAAGCAAACTGAGCAGGTCATGGAAAGCAAGCCAGTAAGCAGTGTTCCGACCCGGTCTCAGCTTCAGTTCCTGCTGTGGCTTCCGTCAGGGATGAACTGTAACGTGTAAGTCAAATAAAACCTCTCACCAAGCTGCTCTTGGCTGTGGTGCTGTGGTGTTATCACACAGGCAAAAACCTGCCTAGGGAACAAAGTCGCCAAACAGTTCTCGGCCACACCTCCGTCCCGCCCACAGGATGGGCTCCACCCACACCCAGCCTGCCAACTGGAGAGCACTTAGTTCAAAAGCCACAACATGAGCATGAGCGATCCTGCACAGCACCCAGGTCTGGGAAGGCCATGGTCATCACCCTGCTTTTGAGTTTAAAAACACTGAGCCTGGTCTCAAGCTGTTCCCGAATCAGAGATCAGCAAACTATGACCCACAGCTGGACTTTTCTGTAAACAGCTTTACTGATAAGGCTATCTTCCATAACTGCTTTCCAGCTACAAGACGGAAATGAACACTAAAATCAGACACCTCTGAATAGGACCATAGAGGGGTTTAATCATTAACGATCTTTAAACGCAGTCAAAAACTTCCTCTAATGGAGACTTAAGGTCAGGTCCACGAAGTCTGGTTAACTTCCTTTATAAACTCACCAGGAAGTACAGAGGCTACCTTCCTCTCACTTCCTCCTTCCCCAATTGTAAACACTGTTCTTCCCCAAATTCTGGCTGTTTCTAGTTTCTAGAAATGCTACAAAAAAAAAAAAAAAAAAAAAAAGAAATGACTACGCAACTGGACATGGTGGGACATGCCTGTTACCCCAGCTCTCAGGAGGATGAGGAAGGATTGTGAATTCTAGGCTAGCCTAAGCTACCCAGGAGTCTCTTTCACAAAACAAAACAGCCCCCACTCTGTATCCATGAGAAAGTTTTAATAAGCACAGTATTGACCTTTACTGGCATACTAGTCCCTTCATGCCAGAAGCCCTAGTGGATACCCGCTTCTAGGGACGATTCAATCCCTATCATGAATGACTTAGTGTCTGCAAACAGTCTATGCTGCTCACAACACCCACAGGGCTAATGCTCAGTCCTCCAAGGACCCTGTGCTATTTAGAAAAGGACAAAATCAATCAATAAATAAAAAAGCAAAACCCAAACCCAAAAAGCCTTTGTGCATACCTGGTGCCCTCAGAGGTCAGAGAGGGCATCAGATCCCCTAGAACTGCAGTTAAGGGTGGTTGTGAGCCAACATGCAGTGCTGGACACCAAACCCAGGCCCTCTCTGCAAAAGCAACAAGAACTCATTTTTGTTGTTGTTGTTGTTTTTTCGAGACAGGGTTTCTCTGTGTAGCCCTGGCTGTCCTGGAACTCATTCTGTAGACCAGGCTGACCTCGAACTCAGAAATCCACCTGTCTCTGCCTCCCAACTGCTGGGATTAAAGGCGTGCGCCACCACTGCCCGGCTGCAACAAGTCCTCTTAATGGCTGAGCCATCTCTCCCGACTTAGGTTAACAGTTCTTTAGTGTGGTCACTGGGGCCAGCATTAGAACTATTGAAAGTGTAAAGTTTCTGACTCAAGGTAAACCCATGAGATTCCAGGATTCTGGCCACAAGCAGACATGGAGCCCAGAGACATTAAGGAAGGCTGGAGGCTACACCTGCTCCTGTTAGCTCCCTTCAGATGGGGTCAGCATGGAATCTGGTTAGCCACCTGAGAAAGTGACCCATTAATCTTTGGGGACTATTTCTAGTTCTCTGCCATTTGGGAGTTGAGGTTTGGTTCATTTTCCGAGCTCTTTCCTGGCCGCCTGGCTTTCTTCCAGAGTTACCACCCCCACTCCTCTGTACAGAGCAGACTGTCCTCCCACCCCCAGCTACATGGGCAGGCTTTCTGTTCGCTTCTTGAGGAAGAAACGAAAAACGTGACATGGCTCTGTTTAAAGCAGCTGTGTAGTCTAAGGCTCGTCTCTTGTCTTGATCAGACTGCACACGTGCAGGCAAGGCTAACGGGCTCATCAGAATGAACCCGGAGCAGCCCCCGACATCAGCAAAAGCAAAGCAGGAGGGTGGGGGTGGGGCAGGGGTCACAAGCATAGGAAAAAACCTAGTAACCTAGTAGCATGTCTGCCGTCTCAATACCAGCATCAGGAGGAGACCGTTCTGCTGCCGGGAACACCAGACAAATCAATTATTTGACTAGTAATAAAAATCCTGTCCCTGCAAGAAGTCAGCAAGGCAACCATTTTAAACACTGGTCACAGTCGATGAGCCATCTTGAAGCCTTTGCCTCCCAAGTTAAATTCCCCAAGGACTGCAGCCCTGGCCAGTACCGTAGGGAGAAATCACCCAGCTGAGCTTACCAACACAGAGAAATCACTAGCAGGAGTAAATCAGTGCTAACTAACCTAGGGGGAAAAAAATCACCAGTGTATGAACTGTAGGGCGAAAAGTTACAGAGCAGCCAATGGAGAAGGTTCCAGGTTTTGCTGGGGAAAACAAACAAACAACATAAAAAAACTCTAAAACATCCAGTGCATGAATATATTTTCCTATATTATAAATAGAAAATGCATAAAAGCAAGGACACAGAGAAGTTCTATGACCTAGGACAGTTCCCCCCCCCCATTTTCCTAATTTCACTCTCCCTTGATGAACATGTTTTTAATATAAAAGCAAAATGGTAAAAACATATACAACGGAAGAGAGAGAGTCTGAGACTCCAGCAGCCTTAAAGCTGCATTCCGACGGGCAGTGGTGGCGCACACCTTTAATCCCAGCACTTGGGAGGCAGAGGCAGGTGGATTTCTGAGTTCCAGGACAGCCAGGGCTACACAGAGAAACACTGTCTGGGGGGTGGGGTGAGGGGGAGCTGCATTCCATAGCATTTTATGGTTTCCTTGTTTAATACAGCTATTGTGTTGTGTGCATCATGAAGTAGAAAAGCTGCCCCTGCTAGAGGCTGCCACCTAAAGAACAAAGTAGTTGAGAAAAGTCTCCACCCCAGAGAGACAGAGAAATTGTGCCATCATCGTCCACTTGCTCCGGTCCAAAGATTTATTTATTTTTATACATAAGTACACTGTAGCTGTCTTCAGACAGCACCAGAAGAGGGCGTCAGATCTCATTACAAGTGGTTGTGAGCCACCATGTGGTTGCTGGGATTTGAACTCAGGACCTTCGGAAGAGCAGTCAGTGCTCTTACCCGCTGAGCCATCTCGCCAGCCCTTGGCCTGCTTTCTTTTCCCACACAGAACCACCTGCTCAGGGATAGCCCCCTCCCATAGTGGGTGGGGCCTTCCCACATCAATCTTGCCTACAGCCCAATCAGATGAAAGTGTTTCTCAATTGAGCGTCCCTCTTCCCAGATGACCCTAGCTTGTATACAGTGGACCAAAACTAACAAGCACCACTGGGGTCTGTTGTCTGAGCAGCTGTGACGCCTAAAGAGAGACTATCAAGGAAAACATTCACCTTCAAGCGAAGATTTAACCACAGAACTAAGAGAAAATGCTCCCACCTGGCCTCGTGGGGATCAGATGTAAAACAGCAGAGGACCAGCTGTCTCCTTTGGGCACCAGCATCCCAGAGGGTACGGGAAGAAAAACATTGTCATCCAGCCGCAGGGGAGCCAGGCACATCATGAGCATGGTGTTATATTCACATACAGTGCATGTGAAGCATCCAAACTTCATTTGCTTCCCACCAAGTGTATTATAAGGCCATAAAATCCCGACAGAATTAATACAGGTGGGAGCTAAAAATCTGCATGCTTCCTGTCAGATAGTCACTGGTGTGCCTGAGGGGATGGGGGTTTGGCCAATATCACTGATCCCACTATCTATCCCAAGCACAGTTTGGTACACGGGCAGATTGTAACTACAGGAACAGCAAGCCTTCAGCACAGGCCCAAATGAAACCCGCATAAGCCACACAAAAAAATAGAACGGGCAAGGCACAGGCTCTGAACACAAGTTGCACTAAGTAAAAACCGTGTGTGATAGAAGCAGACCAGACAGGAAATGTACCCGGAATTAAGAGGAAGGTCTGAGGCATGCCCTTACCTTCTCTGACATACCAGCAACCACAGTTAAAGTACAAATTCTTCAGAAGTACCATCCATGGCATCCACATAGAGGGTACTAACATGCAGAGGGGGATGCAGGGGGATGCAGGCTTTGGGAATGAAGGGAACGATCAGAGAAAGGATGCAAACAGCAGACCACAGCTACGCCAGCTGTGACAGTCTTTAAAGATGCATGGGTCAGGCTCTCAGGGGTCAGCACCCCCCAAAGCATGAGACTGGATCAGGAAACACCCTAAAACTTCAGGCTAAGTCTCACCAATAACTTCAAAAACCTGGAAAGCAAAACTGCCTAGGGTCCCTTGAGAATATTTTTAGGTGTGAAACTGTCAACGGATTTTTAAAGTGTTCAATACCTCTCGCAGTTTCTAAGATTAAAGCTAAAGCCTGTGTGTGTCTGTGTGTGTACTATGCTTGTACATGTTGACATGCAAACACATGATGCCTCCGTGACCAGCATCTTCCCCTAGGGCTTTCTGTCTTGCAGTGAACCTGGACGTCACTGATTCAGCTGGCCAGACACTCCGGGGCTTCTGTCCCCCCAGCTGGGGTCACAAGTCGGAGTATCACACCTGGCTCCTTCAGAATGCAGGGGAGTGAACTCACACTCCACACGGGGCCTTGGCAGTAAAGGAAAAGCATGCTAGGCCCATTCTGCCTGCCTTTATTGTTTTCTTTTCCCAACCTAGAAATGCTTTAAAAAAGAAATTATGGGATGGCATTTTTCAGTTAGGTCTTAAAGTACACCAATCTTTAAAAAAAAAATTTTTTAAGAGAAAAATAAAAAAAAGGCAAGCATGTAAAGATGTAAAGGGAAGAGCAGTCTCTCACAACCTTGCTCCCTTCCCCTCAGCTCCCCAGGACTTCAGGGCTACTCTGCAGGACCAGGTTTCCTGCAAGCCCCCTCCTCCTCCCCTCCAAGTGCCTCAGAGCGGCCTATTCCCACGTTCAGTCTTTACCACTGGGGTACTTTCACAGGACACTGGCAGGCCCTCCCTGCTGGAAGTGACTGTGAAACACAAAGAGCTCACTGCTCTTTGTGACCTACCCCTAAAAGCAAACAAATGTGAATCCTTCCCATCCCCCACCAGGAACCAGGCTAGTCACCAGTAATTAAAAAGCAGATGGACTTCAAGGTTTAACAACAATAAATTCGGCCACAGTTTGTCCCATCCCATCACCCCCGCCCCAGCCCCAGGCTGCCATGCAAACAACATTTCTTCCATTTTTTTTTTTTTTTTTTTTTACAAAACTCATTCATTTAAATGTGCAAAATTGTACAAATGTGAAAAAATGTGCAGAATGTAATAATCGTTCCTTAAGAGAGAGAATTAGGCTTAAAACCCAACATATTTTCTTAACATTTCCTAAGAATTCCATTTACTATCCACCAACACTTTCAGGTGCTGACTTCGGCTTTCTATTTGCAAAGGAAAATGACTCTTGCCAGTAGCTGGGACTTGGCTGAACTCCTCTCTAAGATGGGTAGCAATAGCCGGGACGCCCAATGGCAAGGCTTGTGGCTCTCCAAGCCTCCAGCCCTCACCTTCGGAAATACAACTGTCCAAGTGACCCAAGCGATGGCCATTCATACCATGCTCAATCAGCAAACTGGTGTGCACTTCACTCCCGCTCCTAAAGAATGAATGTCCCTCAGTGTGTGAAAAAAAAAGTGTAAGGCCCTGAGAGCCCTAACCAGACAAAGAAAGCCTCAAGCCTTGAAAGTCAAAAAAAAAAAAAAGTTAGCACACTTTGAGATGATACCTGGAAGAAGCTAGCTCACACATACTGACTTTCCTGACCTCACTATTCGTAAATTGCTAGAAAGAACTCTTCAAAACTGGGTTGTTTCCCGACCTTGTTTTACATTTTCAAAATAACCTTTAACACTTTTAAATACAGTGTAGAAAAGAGTATCAAATCCCAGCGACTGCTTCCAGAACAGAGCAAAAGTTGTTCGGGTGGTCCACCCAGGCAAGGAGCATCCTAGAAAGCCGACTGCCGGTGGCTGGCGACAGACCTTGGACCCGGGGGACTCAGGGACCACTTTGCAGGGTCTGCCGGGGCGGGACGAGGGCAGGAGGAGGGGGAAAGAAAGGGAGGAGAGGACCAGAGGCAAGACAGTCGGAGGAGAGGGGAAGAGGGAGGACGAGGAGGGAGGGACGGAGAAGCGAGGTAGGCGAGGGGAGGAGGAGGCGGCCGAGAAGCGAGGAGCGGTAGCAGAGTCGCGGGCGGCGGCCGCGCTGCATCCCACGGGAGAGCTCACCTGCGGGGCAGCGAGACGCTCGGTCGGCTCGTCCGCGCGGTCTCCTCCGAGGACGCCCCGGGCGGGCAGGCGGGCGGGCGGGCACTTCCGGCGGAGCCGCAGCCCTAGCCCCGGCCCCTCGGCACCGCCCTCCTCCGCCTGCTCTCCGCCCCACAGTCCTCCCTGCCCGCCACAAAGCAAACGGTGACCCCTGAGGTGGCCGTGAAGCAGGATTTTGTCTTTCGGGACAGCTCTCACTATGTAGCCCAGGCTGGTCAGGAGCTCTCTGTATGGACCAGGATGGTCTCGAACTCATGGAGCCCTTCCGATCTCTGTCTCCGAATTCTTAACTCTGGCGGCATTTACCGATCGTTGGTTATTGCCATGCACGGTCCTAAATTCTGACCCTGAACACTGGTGTCAATCACGCGTTTTAAGCCTCCCTTTCTTAACACGTGGCTAGGGCTAGCAACAGTTGAAGAAGAATCTCTCTTTCAAGGCTTCCCCATTTTCCTCTCTAGGTAAGGAAGCCTGATCTACACTGAGCATTTCCTGAATAAACTCTAAACAATAAACACTTGAGCAGTGACTGGAGTCACACCTGTAATCCCAATGCTGAGATGGAAAATGTTCTAGGTTTTGTTTTTCCAAGAGACAACTTGTGGTTGGTTGACTGAGAACGCCCCCCATTACCTGACACATTAGAATTTTTGCTTTCTGCTTAATGAACTGCTTAAGAAGGATTAGGAGGCGTGGCCTTGTTGAGGTAGGCGTGTCCCTAGGGGTGAGCTTTGAGGTTTCACAAGCCAATGCCAGGTTTAGTCTTCCCAACCCTCTGCTTTGTGGTTGAAGATAAGATGTGAGATATACAGCACCAACAAATGCCTGCCTACTGAAGCGCTCCCCACCATGATGGTCATGGGCTCACCCTCTGAAACTAAGTCCAATTAAGTCCTTTCTTCTATAAGTTGTCTTGGTGATAGGATCTCCTCACAGCAAAAGAACGGTGACTAAGACAAACTTTTCTAGACAGGATTCTCAGAGCATAGGGAAGTTGTTAAGGACACTCCTACCCAGGGGGTTATAATTAGAAAAACGCCAAGATCTGTGTGGGTGGAGCTTTCCAGGGTGCTCTCCCTTCGGAAGGGTTCTTGGCCACCGAAACAATACAGATACGTGTCAGTGCCGTTGGCTGCATGCCAGAACCAAATTTTAAGACCCTGTTATTGTACATTGTACAGTATGGTTGCAGGGCATAGAGAAATTAAAGGGACTGAGCAGGAAGCCCTCCAACTGGTTTCTATAGTGCTATAAGGCACAATGCAGGCTGCCGAAGGAGAATTGTCACCTCAGGCTAGGCTGGGGACTCTGTGTGCCATGCTGTCAGTATTTCAGGCAAGATGCCGTCGTCGTCACACCATAGTGCACACACAGATTGTTCTGGACACCTCCAGCAACTTTCCCATTGGCTGGAAGTTACAAGAAGGAATCTGATACTTCATTTTCAAAGATGCTTTGAGGCAACTTAAGTCCAGCTACAAATGAACAGGAAATAGATCCCTGCTAAACCTGCAAAGCCCTGCCTCTAAGAGGTTTAAAGTGGGGTAAAAGGGGCTGGAGAGATGGCTCAGTGGTTAAGAGCATTGACTACTCTTCCAGAGGTCCTGAGTTCAGTTCCCAGCAACCACATGGTGGCTCACAACCATCCATAATGGGATCTGATGCCCTGTTCTAGTGTGTCTAAAGACAGCTACAGTGTGCTCATATACATAAAATAAATAAATAAATCTTTAAAACAATAAAATAAAAAAAATGGGGTGAGAGGGTACAGATGAATCCCCATGGGGTTTGTTGAGTGAAAGACATAGAATATGAAACCAGAATAACCTGTAAGATTGTGCCTCTGTTATTATTCACAAAGCAGGGTGCCTCGCTTGTTAGTTTGTAAGATAGTCTGTGCTCAATCAGTGGGCCTGCCACGCAAGGCAGACTCCCAACTGCAAATCTGCAAAATAAACTGCTTGGATTTCAATAATCTTTATCTCGACACTCTTATGATGAAGTGAGAATCATTGTTCCTCACACAAAAACCAGAGCCCAGGTGAGAAAGCTACTACCATTGTTAAACACTGTACTGGCTGGTTTTGTGTACCAATTTGACACAGGCTGGAGTTATCACAGAGAAGGGAGCTTCAGTTGGGGAAGTGCCTCCATGAGATCCAGCTGTGGGGCATTTTCCCCATTAGTGATCAAGGGGGTAGGGCCCCTTGTGGGTGGTGCCATTCCTGGGCTGGAAGTCTTGGGTTCTATAAGAGAGCAGGCTGAACAAGCCAGGGGAAGCAAGCCAGTAAGGAACATCCCTCCATGGCCTCTGCATCAGCTCCTGCTTCCTGACCTGCTTGAGTTCCAATCCTGACTTCCTCTGGTGATCAACAGCAATGTGGAAGTGTAAGCTGAATAAACCCTTTCCTCCCAACTTGCTTCTTGGTCATGATGTTTGTGCAGGAATAAAAACCCTGACTAAGACAAACACATACACTGCACTTGTCAAATGGCCTCATGACTATACCTGCTCACATAGAAGTAACTGCCATCAGCCACCCCCTTCAGGGATTGTCACTGCAGATGTTTATATTTGGTGAAGATGCTGGCCAGACTGTTGCTGTACCACAATGGTCCAATCATTAGGAAGAAATCACCATTCAAGGGATGCTCTGGAAAGGCGAGTGGAAAACTGTGGGAGCTAGAGGAAGGGGCAGACATAGGACACTGTCCTCAGAGCGGAGTGGCCATTACATCTTCACTGGGGCAGCTGTGAAGACTTGACTGTGGATTAACATTACCTCATAGAGGAGGAAGCCCTCTGTTGCTGAGATAGCAACCATGCCTTCCTTCTTATATTCCCCTTACTTTGGTTGTAATTCTGCCCAAGCTGAATAGTGCCTCAGGAGATTCTAGAGCACATAGCCTGGAGAAAGTCAGCCGAGATGGGGACTCCATTCTTATGCAGCTATGGGAATGGCATCATCCACACTAACCCACCCACCTGGGAGGGAGCTTGCTACGTTGTTTCTCCAAGTAAGACTCTGAAAGAAAACTGACTTATCCTCCCCCACCAGCTGTCAAGCTCTTCAGCCAAGGGGTGAGGACTGATGTATCACTCCTCCTCCGTTCTCCTTGGACTGATGACCAGGTCGATCGATCATGTGCAGGCTGTCACAGATGCTGTGAGTTAGAGTACAGTGACCTCCTCGGACCAGGAAAACTGTTTGCCCTCAACCCTTCCCCAACCCTTGATCCTTAGACTCTGCCCACTCTTAAGAGTCTTGGGGGAGGGGTGTGATATAGACGTCCCACTTACGGCCAAGTGCTACCCGATACTTATTCTCTGTGCTTTAACCAGTTATGGGACTCTGTATTCAACATTATCCATTGCACAAAGATGATTCTAGATGCTTCCCTGGTGAGGTTAATTCAGTGACTCTCTTGCTGTGCCCAGGTATGTGTGACGAGGTGTTGAGACATTTGGTAGAGCTCGTTTTGTCTTTATTGAGAACCATGCCTTTTCTAGTATTGCTGAGGGTTTTGTTTGTTTTGTTTTGTTTCTTTGATTTGACAAAACTTAGAATTTATAACTGTAGATGTTTCTATTGTTTGCATGCGTTTCAGCCTGTGTAAGCATTGCTCTGAAGTTCCCTCTCATGCCCCTTTCTCCTTTGTCTTCGTCCCAGCATCCGAGTGCAGCTGGTTGCCAGATGTGTTGGAGTTTTGTCTTCACAGTCCTGGTCTGTCAGCCAAAGCAACATCTTTCCCAAGTTGAAGGACAGGTGCTCTCTCAGCTTTCTCTTTCCTGGCTTAACACCATTGTCTTAGTTAATGTTTTACTGCTGTGAACAGACACCATGAGCAAGACAACTCTTATAAGGACAACATTTAATTGGGCTGCTTACAGGTTCAGAGGTTCAGTCCATCATCATCAAAGAGGGAGCATGGCAGCATCCAGGCAGGCACGGTGCAGGAGGAGCTGAGAGTTCTACATCTTCACTTGTAGGCTGCTAAGAAAAGACTTAATTCTAGGCAGCTAGGACTAGGGTCTTAAAGCCTACGCCCACAGTGACACACCTATTCCAACAAGGCCACATCTCCTAATAGTTCCACTCCCTGGACTAAGCAAATACAAACAGTCACACACATCACTACAACTTAACATCTTAAAAAAGCACAGTTTCTGTTTTAGTTTGGTTTTTGGTTTTTTGAGACTGTTTCACTGTGTAGTTCTGGCTGATATGGAACTCACTATGTAGACCAGGCTGGCTTTGACTAAAGTCCTGGGACTAAGGTGTGCGCCAAGGTGGACATTAGGGTGTCCAGCCCCAAACAACACATTTCTGTGCAGTTCTGTAGGTTGGAAATGTCACAAGGTTAAACTAAAATCCAGTCATCTGCAGGGCTGGCTCTTTTTCTGGGCAGTGGGGAGGAGCTATGGCCCAGGCTTCTCAGCTTGTAATGGCTGCACACATTCCATATTGGATCTGCAACATAGCGTCTTCTAACCCTGCTTCCACAGTTCTGCGTTTTGTCGAGAAGAGGGCATGGTCACCATCAGGGCTCCTGTGCTTATGTTGGCCTCACTTGGATACACCAGAATTACTCCCTGCTACTAACTATGACTGTTCAACTTAAGACTTGCAAAGTCCCTTCAAGTCAGGCAAGGAAGCAGTAGCAGGTCCCAGGACACACACAGCTTTGAGAGCACATTTTCTGCCTACCACAGACCCATACCTTCAAATGGTCCATTAGTCTGTCCCTAGAACATACACAAGGACTGACAGGTATGTCTGTGTGCTCATTGAAAAGACCACATCCTCTCTCCTGTCTCCACGCGACATCTGTGGGTCTGGTTCCTATTTACTCCAAAGCCCGGATCTTCGATTTTGGCCTCAAAGCCAGAGCTGAGAGTGTGCTAGAACCATACTTAATGCACAGCAGAGAAACGAATGAGCAGCTCTAATCAGGAGAGCACCCTCCGGCAGAGCCCAGGACTCGCTTAGACTCTAAAGGAAGATTCCAGTGGGAAGAATCTGACTTATGTGCCTAGCACAGGAAATTTCTCTAGTCTCTGTAGAGAAAAGTAGCCACTAACCGTCATAAAGACTCCACACTGAGGGACCTTTGCAATGACACTAGGGTGCCCTTAAAACCAGAAAGGAAGCCGGCAGACAAAAGTAAATAAGCAAATATGCTCCATTTTGTCACGAGAGATTCAGAGAAATCAAGAAGGCTCAAAGGACCAAGTAGCACAGATCTGCCCTATGAAGAGAGACAGCATGGGCTATGCTTAGAGCTACAAACCTAGCTGAAGGAGAAGTCTGAACAGCAAGAGTTTGAATGTGAACACTCGAGGTTCGGCTCTCAAGAACCATCTGAAAGACTGCAGCGCTGAAGGCTGCTTCCATGCAGCAGTGGGCAGAGGTGGGGGTCCCGCCCAGTGATCGATCATGAAGGGTCTGACTTGGTGGGGGTCCCAGCCAGTGATCGATCATGAAGGGTCTGACTTGGTTAATACACTGAGGTAATGCAGCAGTGTGCAGAGGTGGGGGTCCCGCCCAGTGATCGATCATAAAGGATCTGACTTGGTTAATACACTGAGGTAATGCAGCAGTGCGCAGAGGTGGGGGTCCCGCCCAGTGATCGATCATGAAGGGTCTGACTTGGTCAGTGAGTTACACTGGTGGGCTCTTGATTAGATAGTGTTATTGGGAGGTAATGGAAGATTTAGGAAGTAGTTCACTGGGGTATGCCTTTAAAGGTTCTGTCTGGTCCCTGGTCCGGTAGTTCTGTCTTCTGTCAGCAAGAGGTGGGCAACTCTTATCATCCCCTCCTCCCCTAATGTTTGTTGGCATTTCTTCTATGCTCTGCCCAACAGTTAGCTAGCAGCAGTCAGGTAGGCCTGGCTAGCTATTAAAACACTGTTTGGCCTCTTCCCCCTCGCTCTGACTCTGACTGTGCCCCTTTTCTCTC
>NW_022196913.1:64513003-64516413 GCF_008632895.1 Mastomys coucha
CTCTCTCTCTTTCTCCTCTCTCTCTCTCTACTCCCGTCTCAGCCCCCCCTTCACATGCCCCCAAACAAACTCTATTCTATACAACACCTTTTATATGACTGGTATCTTGTGGGGGTGGGGGATGTAGGGATGCCTCAGCACGGGCCCACTGAGGTACCCCCTTCCCACTGCACCGTACCACATTCTATAAAACATATCCTTGGTTTTATAAAATGCATCATTTAGTGCCGTGACTCAGATTTACAAACTCACAGGTTCACATTTCTAGCTATCTGATCGCTAGACCTATCCATCCAAACACAGGCAGATTGGTAAGCTCACTCGATCCCCCACCCCCACAATGGTCAGTATGAAAGCTCCCTGGTCCCAAGGGAGGGCTGTTGAGCTCGAAACCACCCTTAGGGATGGAGGTATTTACAGTAGTGACTGGTCTTCATTGCTCCATCCCTTGTCTTAGGACCTCTTCCCTTGGGTGAGCTCTCTCTCCCCCAGGTTTTTCTCTTACTGCTGGAAAATCCTAGGCCTAGATAATCCGTTCTTCTGCTGCTTGGGTGCTGAGCAGCTCGGCTTCTAGCTTACCTCATGATGACCTGGTATATCTAGCCGGTCTGCTTATTATTAGTTATTAATTTATCACTATTAATTTACCTTGGGATGCCTAGATAAGATTAATAACTTCTACTCTCACCCAAAAACAATGTCTTTACAGCTACTCCCAGGCTCCGTACTGGGACATCTCCTGGTCTTAAAGGCTTCCAAAGTCACACGCTAAATTTGGCCCCAATATCCACTAGATGACAATTCTTAATGTCCACTTAAAGGTGCTTTGAAAAACCAAAAACCAAAAACCAAAAACCAAAAACTTTTACAGCTATTGCCAGCGATCCGAAAGTGGAAGGTTTTTTTTAATGTAGGCTTCTCCCCACCCTCACTCCCAACTGCTTTATTCCTCTGCTCTCTGTTCCTGCTCCTTTTGGAGCTAATGGCACTCTCCAGATCTTGTTTTGGACTTAACTCTCTCCCTCGCTCCCTGTCTGACCCACCAGGCGGCTGGACACAGCTTGCCCTGATGTAGCAGAGTTGGTTGGCAGGAGGCAGGCAAAGAGCTCTCTCCGGAAGGTTCTCTCTCCCTGCATTTACGTTGCTTGCCTGCTCTTCTCTGCTGCCCAGTGTCCTACTCTGCTGAACCCACCACTGCCAGCCATTTGCCCCAACAGGCTCTGTGCCGCTAAGACCCACTGTGCCACTCTGACCTGCAAGGCAGAGGCTGCCTACAGTGACAGGGAGTGATCTCACATGTGCATAGTGCCCTGTCCACCAGACAAAATGTCCACATCCCCGCTGATACATAACCACACTTCTCTAGCCATTCCATTTGAAGGTGTAACAAACACAAGACTTTACTCCACAGGAGGAGCCCTCTTTCTTTCTTTCTTTCTTTCTTCCTTTCTTTCTTTCTTTCTTTCTTTCTTTCTTTCTTTCTTTCTTTCTTTCTTTCTTTCAAGATTTTATTTATTTATTATATGTATACATATGTAGCTGTCTTCAGACCCTCCAGAAGAGGGGCATCAGATCCCATTATGGATGGTTGTGAGCCACCATGTGGTTGCTGGGATTTGAACTCAGAGACCTTCGGAAGAGCAGTCAGTGCTCTGACCTGCTGAGCCATCTCTCCAGCCCACAGGAGGAGCTTTCACTTCATTTTAGCCTCAATGCCATCTTGGTTAAAGGCAGGCTCATGACTATCCGCCATCTTTGTTATGGGCAGGCCCCACTTCACTGGTGTCTTTAGGAGACTGGCCTGACTTAAAAGGCCTCCAAAGATGCTTTTCAATTAAGATAAAGTTTTCATATGATTGCTATCCTGCCTTGGTAAATAATAATTTTAGTACTAGTTTAAAGATTTACAACAGTAAAAAGGTTAAAGAACACTTAAAGATATATTTAGCCTCTTTTTTTTTTTGCTACTGTCATTAAGTTACAATGTAACCTCTTTGTTTGCAAGATACGTTGAAGAACAAGTAATTAAAAACAAACACAGATTATCTAACTCAGATATGCTTAATAGATACTAGCTCTCAATCTTGTCAGAAATCTGCTAAATACAACGTTAAATGTTTAAGCTTATTGTGATAGGCAGAGACTCCCAAGTTCTAACAGCGACCCCTCTACCAAGGTGTCTGAGAAGATATGGACACGGGGACAGGACTTGACTTGGACTGTGGGATGAAAACCACTGAGAAACACTGCTCCATTGCCTTGCCCGCTGCCAGGGCTCAGCCTAAACTGTGGACAAATAGAGGATACCGGAGAATTAAATGTCTCATATTGCCTGAGATGAGGTGAGTCATTTCTGCCACATTCCCCCTCCCTCCACAAGAAAAAGCTTCTCATCTTCTGGGTCAGACTGATTCTGCCTTAGTTGTGATGGGGACCCCAGGGATCTGGGAGAACTGTTTAGGTAGTGGACTATTGACCAACCTCTGCCATTTTAACTAATATATGACATCTAGATTATTATTTATTCTTCCCACATTTCTGATAACATTGACAGCTAAGCTAACTGCAGCTTTACAGCTAGAAAACTAGCTTTTTATCCCAAGGTAATCCACCACTATATTAGTTTCCTGGTCAATTCATTAGCTAGTTAAGACTACCATATCTCTTATCAATGACAGACAGGTTTGCCTTGCTCATAGGCTTCACGATAAAGGGTATGCAGGGTCAGATGTGACCTTTCGCAGACATAACCTTCCGCTACTTTCTTATCTAAACTCAGTTTCTAGTAATTAAATGCTTCTTATTTCTTTCCCTTATTATGCCACTGTCCTAACATTAATCAATAGAGTTCTTATAAATTAACCTAACCCTAATAAAACATTTCATTATACAATCCACTTTTATAATCACAAGTTCAAATTTTAATTTCCTCTGGTTATCTTCTAACCATAGACTTAAACTATATGATCAACTATCATATTCACATGATCATCAAAATTCTCGAGTTTCCTTTGATTATCTTTTAAATGTAAATTTAAAAATGTTTCTTATTTTGTTAAATTTATATTTATTCAGTCTCCTGAACAGAAGGGGGGGAAAAAAGCCTTTCTTGCTTCTTCTGCTCCATTAAAGCTCACGTTAAAGACTGCTCATGCTGTTAACAAGTTTATTATCTGTTTTATAAACTTATAAGCTCTAGGAAACACACCCAGATCTACCTCTCATGGACCAAACAGACTCCATCACTTGCTACCTATTCCAGAGGGTGGGATTCCTGCCCTGTTCCCTAGGTTTGGGACTCCCTTCACCCCATCCACCAAGACCTAATGGTTTCAAATGTACACTTAAGAAAAGTTTTTCTTGCCAGGAAGTGGTGGCATATGCCTTTAATCCTAGCACTTGGGAGGCAG
>NW_022196913.1:64516423-64518409 GCF_008632895.1 Mastomys coucha
GTGGGTGTGGGTGTGGGTAGGTGTGGGGTATGTGTGGGGGTGTGGGTGTGGGTAGGTGTGGTGTGTGGGTGTGTGTGTGAGTGTGTGAGTGTGCTTCAGCATCTTGCCAAGTCCAGGTATTTACTCAGAATCTACACCCAGGACAGCTCTAGAGAAGCAACCCCCAGACGCTCCAGCCCATTGTCACAGACACAGACACTTGTTCTGGACCTATTCCTTCCTACCCACAGATGGTCCCACAGGCACTGGACAGCAAGGAGATGGCCAGCTCTCCTAAGACTGGACCAGCATTCCATTCCCATTTCCTTAGGTTTTCCAGACATACTTCATCCTAAAGTCAGAGGGAAGCAACTAAAGATCTCAAGGACCCTATTCCTGCTTCACCACCACTTGTTTCTAGTTTCCCCTTTTTTTGAATTAAACCAAAATGGAGGAATGTCAGCATTCCTTCTATGCTCTGCTCATCAGTCACCTAGCAACAGCCAGGTCAGCCTGGCTTGCTAGACAAGGGACTGTTTGGCCCCTCCCTCTCTGATTTTCTCTAACTCTCTGACTCTCTGCCCCTTTTCTCTCTCTGACCCCCTTCCCTCTCTCTCCCCTTTCCCCCCTCCTCTCTCTCCCTGTGTTCCTGACCCGTGTCTTTCTCTCTGTCTCTCTCTGTCTCTTTCTCTCTCTGTCTCTCTCTCTCTGCCTCTACTCCCTTCTCAACTCCCCCTTCCCATGCCCTCATATAAACTCTATTCTATGCTAGATTCTTTGTATGGCTGGTACCTCAGGGGGAGGGATGCCTCAGCATGGGCCGGCTAAGGTACCCCCTCTCACCGCACCATATCACATTCTATAATTCATATCCTTGGTTTTATAAAGCACATCAGTATTCTTCCATGCCACAGTCCACGCAACAAAGCCACCAGACCATCTCAGAATGAAGACTGTAAAACCATGTACCAATAAGTTCTTCCTCCTTTACATGTCTGCTCTTAGGTTTTTGTCACAGCAACAGAAGTCCAACACAGACACAAAAAAGGGGTCAAAGAATCATTGTCACTTTTTCTTGGTGAATAATTTTATTGTGCTTATAAAAGAATGTGCCCATGTTTTTCTGAGATGCACAATAAATATATATGTATAATATTCTTAGACATGAGGGACAAAATTGTATTAAAATACATCAGCATACACAGCAAAATGTAGATGAAACAATGGACAAAAAAAAAAAAACTTACTTTTTTGAGACAGGGTTTCTCTGTAGCCTTGGCTGTCCTGGAACTGCTCTGCAGATCAGGCTGACCTTGAAAACTCACAGAGATCCACCTGCCTCTGCCTCCCTGGTGCTAAGATTAAAAGCAAGCACCACCACTAACTGGCCGCAATGGGCTAAAACCTTAATGGCTTAAAATTGATGTTGCTTTTACATTATGCAATTTTGTCATTTTTATGAATATTTGCATTATACAATTTTGTTGACTAACTCTTATTAGTTAGGGTTTTACTGCTGTGAATAGATACTATGACCAAGGCAAGTCTTATAAAGGACAACATTTAATTGGGGCTGGCTTACAGACTCAGAGGTTCACTCCATTATCATTAATGTGGGAGCATGGCAGCATCCAGGCAGGCATGATGCAGGAGGAGTTAAGAGTCCTACATCTTCATCTGAAGGTTACTAGTGGAAGACTGACTTCCAGGCAACTAGGACAAGGGTATTAAAGCCCACAGTGACACACCTACTCCAACAAGGCCACACCTCCTAATAGTGTCACTCCCTGGGCCAAGCATATACAAACCACCACAGTGACTTTTATATATCTTTAACATTTTGATAATAAAATAGCAAGAAAGTGGATGGAGGCATGGCCCAGTCAGTAAGTGATTCCCATGTAAACATAAGTACTTGAGCTCAATCCTCAGCACCTATGTTAAGGAAGGAAGGGAGGGAGGGAGGAAGGGAGAAAGGAAGGGAGGGAGGAAGGGAGGAAGGGAGGA
>NW_022196913.1:64518446-64532949 GCF_008632895.1 Mastomys coucha
GAGGGAGGGAGGGAGGGAGGGAGGGAGGGAGGAAGGAGAGGATTGTTAGAGCCCTTTGTGCTGTCATTGTTACTGTTGACACAGGGTCTCCCTATGTAGCTCTGGCTGGCCTAGAACTCAAGAAATCTGGCAGCCTCTGCTCCCAAGTTCTGGTATTACTTCTATATGCTGCCATTCTTTCCTTTACAAATATAGTCTTACTATGTGTTTTAATCTGGCTCCACATTTATTTTCTTCCTGTGATCTTGAGCACTGGGTATGCAGGCATGTGATACCATGCTTAGCTTAGTCCCACTCTAAAATTAAATCCTAGGTTACATCCTAATATATGATGATAATACATACAAAAATCATGTAGACCTATAAAATTGCTACTTAACCATTCTGCTGTATTGCTGGCATTTCTCCTGGGTTCTCATCATTGTCCTAGCTTTACTAGAATTTGTTTTGTTTTATTCATAGTGGATTGAAGACGGTAAACACGGTCGGGCAGTGGAGGCGTACAGCTTTAATCCCAGCACTTGGGAGGCAGAGGCGAGTGGATTTCTGAGTTCAAGGCCAGCCTGGGCTACAGAGTGAGTTCCAGGACAGCCAGGGCTACACAGAGAAACCTTGTCTCAAACAAACAAACAAAAAAAACCAACAAACAAACAAACAAACAAACAAAAAAGACAGTAAACACTGTAAGGGTCTCATATATTTGAATACATTTATTTGACCTCCAGCTCTTTGAAGAGAGTTTGACTGTTTGAAAGTTGGCTCCCCCCTCTCTCAACCCCCCATCTTTGTAGTATGAGACCTTTGCTTTCCAATGTTTAATGCTAATTAAACATCACAATCCATTATTTATTTGGGTGAAACTTGCCCTTCTTTGAAAGATTGTTTCCTTTACTGTTGAACGCTCTGCCCTTTTGCTACACTGTTGTCAGGGGTGATAATAACTTCTAATTTCTTGCTAGTAACATGATAAGAGTCCTGTATAAGGTCTCACTTGTTTCATCATTTCCATACAATTGTCCAACTTTGTTATTTTCTCTTTTTTACTCCTAGGGATTGAAGCAGGTGCCTCGGGTATACTGGACATGTTCTTTGCCGCTAAGCCCTCTCTTCCATATCTTTTCTTTATACCATATAACAAAATGCTTAATGCTGAGTTAAATCATTTCCTTTCTATTTTGTTATCTTCTGCTTTATCTATTGGCTATACCGGTCAGAACTTTCATAGCTTCCTTTATTATCTATCAACAGCTAGATTCTTACCAGTACAGCATTCTCAGTCATTAACAGGTCTCTTCGGATATGTTCAGGAGTTGGGGGCTTAGAGTGGTGTTTATTATTACTATTTTAATCATTTATTTTTCATTTTTTTTTTTTTTCGTTTTTGGCTTTTTCGAGACAGGGTTTCTCTGTATAGCTCTAGCTGTCCTGGAATTCACTCTGTAGACCAGGCTGGCCTCAAACTCAGAAATCTGCCTGCCTCTGCCTCCCAAGTGCTGGGATTAAAGGTGTGAACCACCACCGTCCGGCTATTTTTCACTTTTAAGATTTCCAGTTTGTTCTTTTTCTTTAGGTCATCCTGTTCTTGTTTTATGGCTGTTCCACCCTTCCTAACTTTGAGTAACTGCCAGTTTTCACACTGATCTATATATTAATTTTTAATTCCTCTATTCAGTGTGTCATTCAGTTCTTTTTATGGTGATGGAATTAGCATGTACTTAACTGTGGGAGGTATAGGATACTGGGGCTTCAACCTGAAAAATGTGAGTAGGCAAGAACATTTGTAGTGTTCACAGCTTTTGCCACTCTCTAACTCTCACTTGCCAAGCTCCAGATCAGGAGAAGGGGACTAAGGAGGTGCCCAAGCCACGGCTCACACAAAGCAGACTGCTGGCAAACCCACTAGTGATAAAGCACCCAGGAAACAACTGGCTACAAAAGCTGCTCGCAAGAGTGTGCCCTCGGGCTGGAGAGATGGCTCACCGGCTGAGAGCACTGACTGCTCTTCCAGAGGTCCTGAGTTCAATTCCCAGCAACCACAAGGTGGCTCACAACCATCTATAATGAGATCCAATGCCCTCTTCAGATGGGTCTGAAGACAGCTGCAGTGTACTTACATAAAATAAATAAATTAATTAAAAAAAAAAAAAAGAGTGTACCCTCTACTGGGGTGTGGGGGGAGGTGGGGGAGGAAGTTTCAGACCTGGTACCATGCATTCCATGAAATCAGAGGCTATTGAAATCCACTGAACTTCAGATTCTCAAGCTCTCCTTTCAGGGCCTGGTGCGAGAAATTGCTCAGGAATTCAAAATAGATCTGCTCTTCCTGAGTGCAGCTATTGGTGCTTCGCAGGAGGCAAGTGAGGCCTATCTGCTTGGCAGTTTTGAAGATAGTAGCCTGAGTGCTATCCGTGCCAAACAGTTATGCCAAAAGATATCCAGCTAGCACGCTGCATACAAGGAGAACGTACTTAAGAGTCCACTATGAGGGGAAACATTTCATTCTCAAAAGGAAATTTTTTTCCTTCTTCTTGGTATCAGTAGTTCCGAATGTCAGGTACGTTTTGCATGTGATCAAAGGGTACCTAAGTATATGATTGCGAGTGGAAACATAGGGGACAGAATCAGGTATTGGCAGCTTCTCCACGTTCATTTGTGTGTGGATTTTAATGTAAATGCAAGATGTAAAGCACTGATGCAAGCAGAGTGTTTCAGTGAACACGTCTCAACAGTTCACCTTTATAACCTGCTGAAATTTTCTGGACAGTGCCAGCATTTGGATTTTTGTTTTTAAAATAAGTAAATTTCTTATTGATGGCAAAAAGAAAGAAACAAAGAAAGAAAGAAAACTTTGTAAAGATCCATTTTTTTGACGGGGAGCTATTTTTGTGTATCCACCTAATAGTCGCCTCACCCATTGTTCAGATGAGCATCATACATGGGGACCAGGGTAACATTAGCAGGTCCATTGAACATTTTCCTCCACACAATCATTTTAATGTAGGCTTTGCACAGACATTGTGTAGAAAAATGGATTGCGTGTTTTTCTGTCTCTTGTATCAATTCAGTGTTCCCAAGTGCAGCAATCCATATCCAAAATATTTCAGTATCCTATGTTTTCCACTTAACAGAATAAATCCCCTCCTTATCACACTTGGTTTGAGGATAAACGACCAGTGTCCTTCGAACTAGAGGAGGAAAGATAAAGCCAGGCATGCCTTGGCTCTCTACAAATCTCTTCTCACTGTTGAATTCTATGTCCACGAAGGAAAACCTCCTGGGCATTTTTCCCCACTTTGCAAGCCCCTTGAAATACCTCCACTGAAGGTCGGCCAGGTCCAGGAACTGCTTTCCTAGAAAGAATCATGTTTTGAAAGAGTCACACCACTGCACACTTCACAGACAGAATACATTTCCAATGAGCTGAGGCTCATTCGTTTCTGGTTTGTTTGTTTGTTGTTTTGTTTATTTGTTTGTTTGCTTTTAAACTAGAGTTTCTTTGGAATACCAGAGACCACACAAGGAACACAGCAGTGTGTACAACAGATGCCGTTCAAGTCCAGGGCTCTCAGGAGCTGCTCTCAGAATGCTGAAGAAGACATCTGGCCTATCAAGGGTCCTGTTCACAGTCACCTCTCAGGCATGGATGTGAGTCTTGGCCCTGGATTCTCATATTTTATTCTTTTGTGGTTCTCAGGTTTGAACTCAAGACCATGAACATGCTACATAAGTGTTCTATCATGACTAACTCCCTCCTGCCCATCTCTGTATCTCTGTGTCTCTCTGCATCTCTCTGTCTCCCCCCCTCCCTTCCTTCCTCCCTCTCTCAGGTTTGGTCTACATAAATTGCACAGGCTAAATTGACTGTGTTCACTTTGAACTAATGGTCATCCTGCCTCAGCCCCTGGAGTAGGTATATACCACACACGGGATGGAAATTCAAAAATGCTTCCCTTGATTTCATTGCCACCACAGGCAGCAACAAAATTAGCTACAAATTCTAGACTGTTAAAGATTGCCACAGGTCAGTGCTTCACACAGTCTTCTCTGGGAATCTGTCTACGCTCTCAGTGAGCTTTGTACACACCCCCACTCTCAGTGAGCTTTGTACACACACCCCCTCCCCAGGTGAGCCTCTTTTATTACCTGGCTCTGAGCAGACATGGTTTACTGATTTTTCTTCGAAGAACAGCCTGTCCGGGGTAATGGAAGACAGGAGAAGTTTGCGGAAGGTGGTGCTCTGAATCCTTTTCCTGAAGTGGTGTGTTGGAACAACTATGGGCACGTCATTCCTTAAACCATAAGGAAAGGCAAGGGTAGGAGGAGGGATACCGGCCTGGGCCAGTCTCTGCTGCGAGTTGTATGCCTGTGCCAATGGGACAATGTAACCCATTAACAGACTTTGGTGAAGTAGATCTGACATGGATGGTGACTTCTGCTCCATTTTCTCAACCGCATTCTGTATGACAGGGAGGGGCTTGTGGCCTCTCTCAGTTTTAGAGTTGTCGAATGACAAGTCATTTAGGGTTTTCACAAGGGTTTCCTGCGCTTCCTTAAATGATGTGCCATAGATTTTTTGGAGATTGGATATCTTGTTCTCGTTATTAAAATTCCCAAGAGTTGTATATAATTCTGGCAGCTGTGGGGTGGGGAGGGGAGAGAAGCAATGGAAGTCATGAGACCAATGAACACACCGTAATCTATCTCAACAGAAACGTTCCTCTTCGCAAGGCATTGTTCGTTCTCTCAGTAAACTGTTGCATCAGTAGCCGAATGTGGCATAGAGAGAATGAAGCAGAATGGAAGGATGGGCTCATCATCCAAAAGACAGATTGAAGACACATCCTTTAAGCCCATTGTTAAAGGCTGGAGAGATGGCTCAGCGGTTAAGAGCACTGACTGCTCTTCCAAAGGTCCTGAGTTCAATTCCCAGCAACCATATGGTGGCTCCCAACCATCTGTAATGTGGTCTGATGCCCTCTTCTGGAGTGTCTGAAGACAACTATAGTGTACTTATAAAATAAATAAGTAAATCTTTTTAAAAATATGAAAAGAAAAGAGAGAGAGAGAGAGAGAGAGAGAGAGAGAGAGGAGAGAGAGAGGAGAGAAAGAAGTTGTTTAGGTTTGGACTTGGTGGCCTGGAAGCCTTTCTAGCTTAGCTGTCCTGATGGGTATGCAGAGAGATGGCTGGAGTGCATGGCACTTTGGAAGAAAGTAAGACAGATTACATAGACACTAGAGTTTTACCCTGGTGTCCAAAGAACTTAGAATCTCCCAGAATGCAAGGCAAAGGAAGCTGTTGTCAGAATGTTTTCCTAAGTAAATGATTATGTTATTGGATGTTGTGGGGTTGGTGAGATGGCTCAGTGGTTAAGAGCACTGGCTGTTCTTTCAGAGGTCCTGAGTTCAATTCCCAGCAACCACATGGTGGCTCACGTTATTGAATGTTTGGGAAGAGTTGCTGGCAGAACAAAACCACAAGTGATTCCTCCTAGAATGCCTCCTCACCTAAAATTCTGTGTAGAGGGAATAAAATGACCTTAGTCTTATCAGGTCATTCCTGAAAGTTGGCTGTGGGCAGTTCTGTTGGAAAGCCAGATAGTCCACTATCTCAAGTTACACCCCAAGTTTATGTCATCTCTCTTAGGATGCTGCTCAGTGGTAAAGGGCTTGCCTATCGTGTGCAAAGGCCTGGAGCTGATCCCCAGAGAGGAAAGACAAGGAAGGAAAAGAGCAAAGTAAAGCAAATAACCCCATGCTGGGGCCACGCCCAGTGCGGCCTCCTCTCCCCAGGCTGGGGCCACGCCCAGTGCGGCCTCCTCTCCCTCTTAGTCATTTTATTGTAAGAAAATAGCAGAGTGAAGTGAAAGCAGACCGCGTCTCTCCTCAGAGAGGATGTCCATTAGGAAGGCAGCTTAACCTGGTGCTGTTCGGCCCTTGGACAGCTATGCCTGTGCTAACAAGAAACATGTCAAGGGGGCTGGAGAGGCGGCTCCATGGCTAAGAGCACTGGCTACTCTTACAGAAGACCTAGGTTTGATTCCCAGCACCTACATGGTCGCTCACAACAATCTGTAACTTCAGTTCCAGGGGATCTGAGGCCCTCTTCTGGCCTCTGTAGGCACGTGGTGCCCATAAGACAGGGCATCCACACACAGAAAAGGTGTTCTTGTTTTTTAAATGAATCCACTGAAATGAAACTCTGGTGCCCAGGGCAATACCAAGGCACATCTGTGCACATTTATGATTTAATCTCCTGTGGTTCTTTTTTTGATTTTTTTTTTTTTTTTTTTTTTTTTTTTTTTTTTTTGAGACAGGGTTTCTCTGTGTAGCCCTGGCTGTCCTGGAACTCACTCTGTAGACCAGGCTGGCCTTGAACTCAGGAATCCACCTGCCTCTGCCTCCCAAGTGCTGGGATTAAAGGCGTGCACCCCCACCGCCCGGCTCTCATGTGGTTCTTTAATGTAAGTTGCCTGTATGCAGTATCATGGCTTCTAAATTCATACCGAACATCGGTGGGGATACAGTAATCCCTTGCTGTCACTCTTACGTCTGGAGGAGGACATTGTGCTAAGATCTGAATCTCCACACCCCTGAAAATGGAACAAAGGGGAATGTCAAAACCAGAGGTCAAAGGTCAGGTAGAGTGAAAGGGGAAGTCGTGCTGTGGTGTCTGTCGCTTAGCAACATCTTCTGGATGTGGTCAAAGTTGTACCACTTTATGCTTACTTTGTTTTCTTACTGGTCTTCATTAGTCAAGTTAACCACGTTTCACCTAACCACCTTTGTCTTAGCACTCCAAATTCTCATATGAAATCTACGGTAAGCTTTGATCTTAGCCCAAAGTATACTGCAAGAGCTGCTTTATTTTCTTGCCTAATGTTTTCATTGATGATACTTCACCTAAGGAAAAGATGCATTTGCCTCCTTATCCAGAAAAGGTATTCATTTAGGAGGGAAAAAACAAAAGCTAATAACACCAATAACAAAAAAGAAAAGAAGAAACTCTGCGCCTTTAATCGGTAGAACTGAAACAGCCCCAGAGTTTGCACTGCTCCTGCATCAGTAAGTTAAGTACAGGCCCACATCTGACTCGGGTGGGTCTTCTGTGTGGCGTTCACTGCTCTGTTTGAGGGACATGGTGTAAATGGTGTTGTCTGGGCCTGTGGGGCTTTCTGGGATTTTCATTTTCAGAAGCCCCTGCCTCCATGCAGAGATGGTTTTTCTTCATGAGAGTCCAGGTGGGACCAGAAGCTTGCACCAACCAAAAGACATGTAAGAAAGCTGATTTGAGCCGGGCAGTGGTGGTGCACACCTTTGATCCCAGCACTTGGGAGGCAGAGGCGGGTGGATTTCTGAGTTCAAGGCTAGCCTGGTCTACAGAGTGAGTTCCAGGACAACCAAGGGCTACACAGAGAAAGCCTGTCTCAAAAAAAAAAAAGAAAAGAAAAGAAAAGAAAAAAGAAAAAGAAAAAAAAAGAAAAAAAGAAAAAGAAAAAGAAAGAAAGAAAGAAAGCTGATTTGGTTAACTTAGCCTCAGACCTGCCTCCAGATGACTAGAACTATCCAAGCTGAGTCCAAAATGAGGAAGCATCACCCTGCCGAACTCTACATTTGGGGAGATGATCATGTAGCAATAAATACAAACAGACTGTGACTCCACAGTAAGGAGTCAGTATAGCCGAGGAGCATGGAGAGGCCTGGGGTACTGTGGTCCTGATGAAGTTGAGGAAGCCTGCAGCTTCTGAGATAGGCTCTAACTCCATACCGAAGGAACACTCAGACATGGATAGAAACATGCTGATGAGATTTAGAGACTAAACCCTAAAGTTAATTGAACAGGATGAGTCCATCTGCATAGAAGATAAAGCCAGTGATGTATTTTCTATAGTAGAGAAAATGGGTGCAGTGAAGGAGGACTGGTAAGTGGCTAACAGGCTTTCAGACAAGCCTAGAATCACAGGCTAGGGCGCAGGCTTGGCCTATGTGCCACCCACCCATAGCTCAGTGTGCCTCTGGAAGTTTCTGACATTCTGAAACATGAGGCAGGGCGTGGAGAAGAAAATGGAAGAGAAAATGTTGTCTGGGGCAGGCAGTTGGGGTAGGAGAGAACACAATGAATAAGAGTAAATAACAGTAAAATCTCATGCTGTAGGATTTGCGTGGATCTGGGGGCATGGCTCCAAGATAAAGCGCATGCCTGTGCCTAGCAAGCACGAAGTCTTAGATTCAATCTTTGTGATGCAAATGAGTAAGTTAGCTAATTAAAACTATCAAGGGTAGCTGGTGAGATGGCTCAGCAGGTAAGAGCACTGACTGTTCTTCTGAAGGTCCTGAGTTCAAATCCCAGCAATCACATGGTGGCTCACAACCACCCATAATGAAATCTGACACCCTCTTCTGTGTACTCATTTATAATAATAAATAAATCTTAAAAAAAAAAAAAGAAAAACAATTTTTATGCACTCGTAGACCCAAGTGACAGTATGTAACCTTCTCCCGCAAGTTATTAGTTGATAGCTGGGTAGAAAATATGTAGGGTTTTGTGTTCCTAGGCTTGTGGTTAGAGGTGGGGGGTGGGACATGAGGAGAAGGGGAAAAAAGTTAGAAAGAGGAGAAGAGTCCAAGGAGTAAAATTTTTTAAAAATCATGAGGGCTGTTAAGAGCAAGTGAGGAGCAGCCCAGATGGAACATGGCAAGTCTTATTGTGGAGTTCTTGGCAGGCACATAGACATAATAGGAGGTAGATATCTGATCAGCTCTAGTGTATTAAAGATTTATTATTAAAAAAAAAAACTCATGAGAGTCCAGGTGGGACCTATCAAGGGTAGTTGGGCATGGTAGTACCTGCTACAGCATTTGGAAAGCACAGTCAGAAAGGTACAGGCTATCCTTGGGATACATAGTAAACCCATATCAAGAAAAGTAGGAGAATGGAGAGAGGAAAAGGTGGAGGAGGAGAAGGAGAAGGAGGAGGAGAAGGAGGTACAGCAGCAGCAGCAACAACAGGAGGAGAGAAGGTATATATGGAAACAGTCAGCTTACTATTGGGATGCCAAGCTTCCTGGGTGGTCCCCAGGGACTGTACCCGCTTAGGGACTTCTTGGTTGGATGGGTGGTGTTCTTAAGGATTGCCAGGCCTGCTATGGCAGGGAGAGTTTGTTCCCGCAGCTTAGGTTGGAACCCAGGTTGACTTTACACTTCTTTTCATCATTCACAAATTGGATTCCATCATGGTTCAAAGGAGGTAGCTTGCTCACGAGCTCTAGCTCTGGAAACTACAAGAGGAAGCTCTACCATGTCACTCTCTTCCCTTTGCAGCCTTTCTGGTCGATAGGCTAAAGACCCTCCACGATGGCTATGGGGGAGGAGGACCCCAGGCAATGGGAGTGGACCAAAGTCACACCTAAGTATCTGTAGGAACAGGGATGGAAAAGATAGAGGTCCAGGGAGCGCAGGAGCTAAGGCAGAGCTGACATGGTGACAGAGTAGAGGCTCAGCCATGGTGGTTGGATTCTACTTTCTTGAAGCAGCTTCAGAGGAGGCAGTGTGTCCTTGCCCCTGTGGATGGAATGACCCAAACATGGCCACCTGTCACCATGTAGCTTTGAGCCCCTGCTTCTTTCTCATGCCGCCTGGCTAGTTTACCACTGTCACCCTTCTATCACAATGCCCCATGACAACGTCTATCCCTGTACTACCGCTTGGTTTCCCACAGTCCACCTTTGTCAATAGTTTCTGAAGTCCCAGGCTGAGTGTCATTTACCTGGTAGACTCCAGGCCCAACTGGAGTATGATACTGCTTTAGTGGAGGGCAAATAACTAAGTCACTGTTCATTGTGACATTTGGAAATCCTACAGGTCATAGTAGTGGCTGTTTGACAGTAAGGGCGGGGTTGGGGTTTGGTAGAGAGTGAAAGGTGAGAGAGTACTTCTTCTAAGAGCTTTTAATTGCAGAAGTGAGACTAAGACATTAAGCTTTCTCACTGTAGACTCCCCATCCCCCTGCACAACGCTGCCCCCCCCACCCCGTTCTTGCTGTCAACATGCAAAGGGGACACTGGAGCTTTGAAGTGCTTATGCAGTGTGAGCAGTTCGGGGAGTGAGTTGTATAGCCATGTTCTGGTCTCTCCATTGGCAGAATCACTGTAACAATTTCCTACAATTTGAGTGTATTGTGAGTCCCTGTGCTAGACGTCAGTATAAATCACCCCCCCACACACACACACTTCCTAAGCTGTGTCAAGGAAATCCTCTCCAGGGAACCACTGGCCTACACAGTGCCTGTTCTTCTGTCAGTTTCTCTTGCTTCTGTAGACGACAGTGTGCGGTACATGCTGGGGTTTACACTTTGGTTTTACTCTGATAATTCAGCCTGAAGATCTTCCAGGTCATTTTCTAAAGGTCTCCCTCCTTTGTGGCTGCATGTATTCCTGAGGAGGTTTGACTTGTTCAACTAACCTTGTGTATGAAAGGTATCTGGGTTTTCATGTCTGCCACAGACACCATTTACCGGCTGTTGGTGAAGTGAGCCAGGCCCAGTGTTCTGGACCTAGATGCAAGACTTACTATGTCCACAGAGGCTCCGTCCCTGCATGTAGGCTATTGTGTCAGGTGTCTTAAGGTTTCTATTGCTCTGATAAAGCATCATGACCCAAAGCTGGGGAAGAAAGATGTCTTAGGGTTTTACTGCTGTGAACAGACACCATGACCAAGACAACTCTTATAAAGGACAACATTTAATTGGGGCTGGCTTACAGATTCAGAGCTTCAGTCCTTTATCAGGAAGGTGGGATTGGATCAGCATCTAGGCAGGCATGATGCAGGCAGAGCTGAGAGTTCTACATCTTCATCTGAAGGCTGGCTGGTAGTGGAAGACTCACTTCCGGGCAGCTAGGAAGAGGGTATTAAAGCCCACACCCATAGTGACACACCTACTCCAACAAGGCCACACCTACTCAATAGGGCCATACCGCCTAATAGTGCCACGCCCTGGGCCGAGCATGTACACACAGTCACAAAAGGGTTTATCCCATCTTCTAAGTCATAATCCATTACTGAGTGAAGTCGGGGCAGCAACTCAATGTAGAACTGAATCAGAGGCCATAGAGGAGTACCACATAGTGGTTTGCTCCCCATGGCTTGTAGCCTTCTTTTTGTATACTATCCAGGAGCACCTGCCCAGGACTGGTCATTCACACTGAGCTGGACCCTCCTACATCCATATACAAGCCCTTCTTATGGAGGCATTTCTCAATTAAAATTCTCTCTTCTAGGATATGTTCATTTTGTATTGACAGACAAAAGCCAAGCAGCCCAGAGGTCACTCGACCATTTTAAGTAACATCTTGTCCATCGTTACTTACCTGACTGCAGACCATTTGTCCTCTGTGTTCTGCTGTACAAAATGCAGTAAAACGTACTGGGAAAACCTATTTTGCTCTTGTGTCTGTGTGTGAAGATGTGAGCTTTCTGTTCCTGTCACCACGTCTGATGTCTACAGCTATGTCACCTCCGTTGTAATGGAAACATAGAGACACCCAATACAGTCAACTGCAGGCAAACCTAGGTAGGACCGGTAGTTCTTGGAGGTAGGAGAAGGGGGTTTTAGAATCAGGATGTTTCTTGACGTCTACAACCTCTATGCAGGTCCATCCAGCACTTGAGCAACTCTGGCTTGAGGGGGTGGGCTGTCATTTGTGGGTACAGGACCTGACCCTTCCCCTGGCTCTGAGGCATAGGCAGCCTTAGGTTGGGAGATGGCTTTTAGTCAGGCTCTCTTCACTCCTGCAGCTCCTCCTCATTCTGATTTCACCCAAGTGAACCAGCTTCCTGCCCATATGCCCTGCCATCTTCTCTGGTCTTTCAAAGGCTACAGTAAGGTCATAGGCAAGAAAAATCACACAAAGTTCTCCCTTCTTGGTACACACACACACACACACACACACGCACACACACACACACACACACAATCTATATATGTATATATGTGTGTGTATATGTATGTATGTATGTGTATATTTGTGTATATATATATATATATATGTAAATATAAATCTGTCCTTTGTTTTTAAAAGATTTATTTTATACGTATGTGAGTATACTGTCCCTGTCTTCAGACATACCAGAAAAAGGCACTGGATACCATCACAGATGGTTGTGAGCCACCATGTAGTTCCTGGGAATTGAACTCAGGACCTCTGGAAGAGCAATCAGTGCTCTTAACCACTGAGTCATCTCTCTAGCCCTGTCCTTTTTTTTTCTACAGGCATTTTACCACAAAAAAGCACCAATACCTCTAACTTGAGCCTTTTCTGAAGGGAGTAACGGACTTCAGTGGCTTCTTCCCTTACGGAGAATTGGAAGCGCCCTCTAGTTTCCTGTCAGAATGATTTCCTCATGTCTCTGGGTGACACTAAATCCTGAGATTTTACTTGCCTTCCTCCAAAAAGAACACAGGCTGCTGGGTGTTGGTAAGCTCTACCCAAAAAGAGGAACCGAGAGCTCATGTTCCCTACCTGAAATCTCTTGAGGCCTTATTTGAGGGGAAGAAAATGGGGCTGAAAGCCTGATGGTTAGAACAGGAAGTAGAAATATCACTGAGATGGATTTGAAAGGATTTAACCCCACGTGGGCATATGCAGGAAATACAGGGAGAAGTCAGAGGCCAGGATCTCCGGAAGAGGGACACAGGTTCTGGTGACCTCCCAGGACTGGAACATGACTGAATGGCAGCATGAGTGACAGACTGCCAGATGACAGACTTCGGAGTGGCAGGGCAAGTCATTTGCTCTCCTGGCTACATGAATAAGTGGGTCTTGCGTGTGTTCTGCGGCTCTGTCCCCTCTGGAGCCTCTACCCACTCAGCGCTTTTCCTGATGCCCCAAGACTGTCCCCACATGGTTAGTGTCATAACCTGGGAAGGAGGACATGAAGACAGTAGATTGGAGCATCTGTGGAAATATTTGTTTTGACACCTGCAAGACACACCCACCCTGACATTTTGTCTCCTCCTTCCCTTGAGACCTGTATGTGAAAAGGCAGAATTTTGTGGAATTTTGGTGAGAAGAACATGTTAACCCATGGAATCTGTGTTTACTTCACTAGAGAGACTTGAACTGCGGGTGAGACAGGAGAGTTCTGTAGCTCCGTGCAGATCAAGGTGTCATGTGCAGTGCACACACTGAGTATGTGTAGTCATCAGGTATGGATGGCAGCCACTGAAATAAGGACTGTGTGCCTGGCACAGGCTAGTCTAGCTAGTGATGCTCATACTTTGACATCAGAAAGCTCTGTGGTATCTTAGCGGCCTCGAGAAAATGCCAACAGGATAGATCAGGCAGTGCAGTGAAAGTATTGTATTATTGGAATGTTGGATGAGATCTGGATGCTTGTAGAGGAAGCTCATTCACCTCTTTATGTCTTACTCGGGTAGACACTCACTCATGCACAGTCCCTTGCTTGGGGTACTTTATCAGTGGTGAAAATGAGCTGACCGACTGGCAGGCATTCCTCCTGTTGAAGGCAGGGGTCACAGCTTGACTTAAAGAACTATCTTCTATGTAGCCTGAATAAATAAGTGGGGAAGGGAAGTAGTTCCCATGGGTAAGATATTCTAGTAGGCATGTCTCACCAGTGAGTGTGCATACCAGTAGGTAGATGCTGCCTGGTTAACTCTACCATTATACAGAATTTGATTCAGGACCAGATGGAACACCTACAAGGTACATCTTAGATCAGCTGTTCCAAAATGTGGACTGAGTCACTGTATGTCCTGGTCAGGCAAGGATAACTTCATACAAAAATATGGAACAACCTTATACAAAAAACGCCATTTCCAAGACTATGGAACAACAGAGAGCGTGTGGTCAGTCACAATGTATTTTTTTTTTTTCCGAGACAGGGTTTCTCTGTATAGCCCTGGCTGTCCTAGAACTCACTCTGTAGACCAGGCTGTCCTCGAACTCAGAAATCCGCCTGCCTCTGCCTCCCAAGTGCTGGGATTAAAGGCGTGCACCACCACCACCCGGCCACAATGTATTATTGAGGTTACAGTAAGACGTAGGAATTATATATCATCATAAAACACTAGGGAGCGAATCACGCTTTCAATAAGAGCCACGGGAAGCTCTAGTGTCCTGTTCCTTAAGCAGACTTATCTAAATCCTCTGCCACTCATGGGCACACACACACACACACACACACACACACACACACACACATACACACACATACACACACACACACACACACACAAATTCACAGAAAATTTATTAACAAAGGAATAACACTACTGTCAGTAAAAACATATGCCCTTGAAAATCTTTTTTTTTCTTTTTCTTTTTTTTTTGTTAATGGAAACAACCCTCCCAACAGATCTTTCCACATAGAGAAGGGCAGCCGGGTGCTCCTTAGCCAGCTTCATATCTACACATAGAACTTTGGTGGAGAAGCATGCACGGGGGAAGTCTCCACCCTCTTCACTTTTCCTGATGTGCCACCTCTC
>NW_022196913.1:64534442-64537954 GCF_008632895.1 Mastomys coucha
AAATGTCATCCTCCTGCCGAAGGCTGCAATGTGTTCTTCTAGCATCTTTTCTTTGCTAGGACTAAGCGTCAAGCCATAGGGGTGCTTTATCAGTCCGTCCTCCTTACCTGCCAGTGGTGCCATTTTCCGGGGCAGGTCTCATGTAGAGGCCGTGTTGTGTTCCTAGAATGTCCTGACCTGTCCACAGCACTAGGCATCTCATTCCCACTAATGTCTTTAGCATTCTTACCCAGAAGTTCTTGCAGGAGAGTTTCACATTTTTTCTGGCATTGCTTGACCCAGGGAGCCTTTGAACTTTTTCCAGACATTCCCTGGCTGAAGTCCTGGGTCTGTCTCAGAATTACAATGTCCACTGCTCTTTGTAGCCCCATGGGAGTTACCCTGTACATGCTCTCGTCTCTAAATGTTGATGTCTTTCTCCTTGGGAGGGTGAATCTCTAAGGGCTTTTTATGGAAGCTTCCTGATTGGCTCACCCCAGGGCTTGATAAGTTTCTGTTGGCATTGAACTTATAGAGAGAGAGCCACGAGAGTCCACGGGTGCCCCTTGGCTTGGGAACCTCAGAAATTTCTGAGTGAGGACTCATGAATGACAGGGACTCATAGATCCTTTGGGGCAAGCCCCAGCGGCGTTGGATGAGTCTCTTTCGAAGATGGTGTTCTAGTTTCCTCTCAAGTTTATGACTGAGAGGGAAGTCTCCAGGAGTGATTGTCTTGGGAGCATGGACCCTGGATGAATTTCTGGTCGAGGAGATGTGAGGAGGTGGGGCACAGAAGCCTTCTTGGAATCTTTGGGTTAGAGTGGGTAAACCCAAGAAACTTTGCAGTGCTTTTTGTAATAGGTTGTATTCCAGCTGTTGAATTTCAGATGCGGTGAGAGGCTGTGCTTCAGCCTTTAGATTGTGAACACGCACCCCACACTCCCTAAGCTGAGACTGAGGAGAAGGCGGCACCAATAGGATGAGGGATTGAGTCTGGGCCTTTGAGTTGGCAAGGGAGTCAAGCTTGGTCTGAGACTGAGGTGTGATCTGCCCTTGTTGGTCCCTCTCAGGCAAGGGCAGAGGTATGGGGGAAGTAAGGTTGGAAGAATCACTGCCTGTGGAGGCCTTAGCCATTTTGTTGAAATAGTCCCTTTCTGGGTAACTGTCTCCTGAAATGAGAGCTTCATGTTTCAGAGACTCACTGTGTAGAGACGGGAGACCCCAGAAGAGCTGGATGTCCTTCATCTCTGACTGGTCTTCAGAGTTCTTCAGATGAGAAGGCTGCGGGTGTAGGTGAGGGCCTTCTGGCTTGCCCTTTTCATTACTCGAGAGGTGGGAGACTTCCAAGTTCTCTGGACCAGCAGTTGATGCTGAGATTTCCCCGGAAGTGTTTGATGGTATTAAAAAGGATACTGTTTTCTCCTTTTTAAGTTTATGTACAGTGGCATCAGCATCCCCTTTCTCTTGCTTCTTGAAGAGTGCTAAGACATTGGGGCTGGGAGACAAAGGCTCCACAGCGTAGGCCTTTGAGAGTCTCTGGTGTGAGCCTCGAGAAGTGTAGGAGTCTGGAGGCTGCTGGTGAATAACACGTGCCAAGTTTGTCAGGGACTGGTCTTTAGCACGGAACCGTGGCTGGGAGGATGCTGGCTCATAGACAGTGCCTTGGGTTGTTGAGACATTGGGGGACAGCTCCCTAGGGCCCTCCACAGGAGACTGGGGAACTTCTGCTTGGAGAGCTAACTGTGCTTCCTGAGTGGCATTCGGAAGTAGAAGTGGAAAAGAGGTAAGTGTTCTGCGTGGGGTATGGGCCACTGCAGGGTTTAAGGGAGCAGTGGCTGGTGGTGACAGAGAGGTGCTGAGTGGTATGGGAGAAGATACGCCATCCAAAGGAGGGATTTGGTTCTGCGAGAGGATGGAGAGGGAAGCGTGAGGAGGAGCTTCTGGACCTGGCTGTCCTGGTCGGTTGGCAGGAGGGGAAGAGGGTGGAGCCAAGGCAGCACCTTCTTCCAGGGGAGCCTGAGAGAGCAGGTGGCTGACCTGAGTGCTTGCTGTGTTACATACATTACAGAGGGGATCTGGACACAGCAGCTGCCGAAAGCCTGTGGGATCGTATGGCTTGCCGGGGCTGCAAGGAGACAGAAGGGTCAGAGCTTTAGTCAAGTTGAGCATGTGAATAAAGAAAGCTTGCTGGCCAGGGTAGAGAGCTGGGAGGAGGGACCAGGACGTGAGCGGGGAGTGGCTCACCTTTGCAGGACTGTCTGCAGCTTCCTTCTTTCCTTGGGGTCTCTCTGGCCAATTTTCCTGCCTGGAAAAGGGAGAACATGCGTACTCCAGAAGGAGGGGTAGAAATGGAAGTGCACATGGCAGACCTTTCAGAAAAACATTCAAGGGGCTGGAGAAAGGGCTCAGTGCTTTAAAAGCACTTGAGATTCTTTTAGAGGACTGGGGTCCAATTCTCAGAACCCACATGGTGGCTCACAATGACCTTTGGGTCCAATGACAGGACAGTGGATGCCCTCTTAGGGACCTCTAAGGACTGTGGTACACAGATGTACGTGCAAGGAAAACACCCATCACACGTACTAAATATCTAGATCTTTTAAAAAGAAAGAAAAGTCCGTATGAGAACCTGCAAACAGTGACAAGTGCTCTGTGAGAACACTCAGGACGCTCACACCTGTGTGTGGCTCATTTGCTGATCTCCCCCCAACCCCCACCCGTGTTGTCAAGAGTGCCACTCAAAACCACTGTAGGAAACCCTGCTCAGTGGTTTCCTCATGGCTGTCAGCTCCCAGGAAGGAAGCAGGGGACACAGTGTCAGGGGACTTATAGCAAGTCCCCACCTGCACATCTCAGAAGATCCCCCCAAGGGGCCATGCCTGTTGCCAAAGACTATCCTGAGATGCTGTGCCCACTGCTTCCAGAACAGGAGAATGGAGGGGGCTCAGATCGACCTCAGGTTGAACTTGTGAATTAGAGTCTCAGGAATGACATATCATGTCATATCATAGACCTGAACCATCATACAAAGGACCCCAAAGGGATGCTGGGATGATGAAGTGAAAAGGTGGACACCTACGTCTAAATGCCTTCCTGTTTGTGCGCTTAATGCTGCTCGGCTGCTGTAAAGGAAAGAGAAACACAGGTGAGCACGTGAGACTACTTTGTACTTCTCTTTGATAGAGTCAGAATTCCTAGCCACAATAACCTGAGGTCTATTGAATAAATGAGATTTATGTGTTCATTTTACTAACTTTAGAAGTAATCGCTTATTTTTATTGTTTTTCTCTCTGGGAAAGTAGAGGAGACCATTATGAAGTCCAAACTTGGGGGGTCTCAGCAGAAAGTCCTCTTCTTGATCACCTAGAATTTGAAGCCAGCATTTACATCTCTGCTATCTCCAAGGGCTCTGTGTGAAGCTTAAGACCACTCACCAACCAAGCTCAATTTAGAGGCTACTAGCATCCAGCACTGTGATCCTGATCATCATGGAGGAGGGTAGCAGAAGGAACACATGATGCAGGAGTGGATCA
>NW_022196913.1:64539095-64545927 GCF_008632895.1 Mastomys coucha
CCCAGACTGTCACACAGTCCTCTTGCTCTTTGGAGAACTTGATGTGGACCTCAGCAGTTCTGGTACCATGTGGTGCCTAGAATTTTGCTTTGCAGAGATATTCACAGCCTTGGCCCTTCTCATATACGTGCCATCTGCTGAATGGTTATTCTCTCTGCCTATTATATTTATCTATCTTCGAGAATGTCTTTGTTTGTTTGTTTGTTTGTTTGTTTGTTTTGGTATTTTCGAGACAGGGTTTCTCTGTGTAGCCCTGGCTGTCCTGGAACTCACTCTGTAGACCAGGCTGGCCTCAAACTCAGAAATCTGCTTGCCTCTGCCTCCTAGGTGCTGGGATTAAAGGCCTGGGCCACCACCGCCCGGCAAGAATGTCAAGAAGTAAACATCTCTGTTTGAGTCAGCCTTGAGTGTCTTTTAGTCAGAGCGACAAAGTTAATTCATAAAACTGATACAAATATTAAATCATGTTAGTGCATATATGTTTGGTCAAATCATGTATTCTGGGATATAACTGTATACCCTGTATTTTTTCTGCAGTTGGTAAAAATTTAATTGCATTAAGACTTCTGATTATGATCTAAATGTACAGAGTAGCAATGGCCAATCAGAGGACTAGTTTCATGTCAGGAAGAACTGATCTTTCTTCTTTTCATTTCCTTGCCATGTCAGCAGATGATAGGAATTTCACCATTCATTTAGATGGGGCTGCCTGTTGCTAAGCTCTGAGGGTGATTCCCAGGATCCTTGATGACACAGTAAGAGCCTGGAGTGTTTAGTTGTAGGGAGCCATCCAATAGCCGGCCAGCAGCCAAAAACAAATAGATATTTAGGAATGGGGTAAGGGACCCGGAAAGCCATATCTAAGTACCAGAACCGCGCAGAAGGTTCCTAAAAAACTGGCCATAACACGGATGTGTTTAATCAGCCATGCTTCATTCAAAATCTCCCTTGTTTCAAAAGTGAAACCAGGTAGTATAGGTGAGGCAAAACCCCTCCCCCAAGTTTATCAGCACGTTGGCCCAATCAGCAACTCCCTCAGTCTCGGGCAGGCGGGACTTCCGGCGCAACTGGAACTCAGAGAGAGGCGTGACAATTAGCAGGAGGTGGGTAGAGAGGTGTGGTTATCAGAGACAGGCAGGGTCTGAAGAATCAGCCCTCAAGCAGGAGGGTTACAGTTAGTGCCTTAAAGAAGAACCTGGTTGAGGACCCTCACTGATTGTCATCCTCTCTAGGTAATCACACAGTCCCAAACCAAAGAACCTTCACGAGTTCTCCAAACAGCATTTCTTGTCAGGCAGGGTTTAATAACCCTGAGGTGGCTGCGCTTCCTCACCTCTACCTTCTGCTTGAAAAAAAGAATTAATGGTTTGTTCAATTTGGGATTTGTTTGTTTGTGTCCTTGTACACCTCTGGGCCTTAGTGAGTTCCTTTAAGAATTTGGAGCCAGACAGTGGTGGCGCACACCTTTAATCCCAGCACTTGGGAGGCAGAAGCAGACAGATTTCTGAGTTCGAGGCCAGCCTGGTCTACAGAGTGAGTACCAGGACAGCCAGAACGACACAGAGAAACCCGTATCAGAAAAAAAAGAAAAAAAAAGAAAAAAAAAAAGAATTTGGGATAAGGCTCTGGTACACCATTCTCCTGATGAATGGACTTGGAAATTCAAAATGGCTTCACTTCCCCCCAGCATCGCATGATGGTTGAGACATGATTCATCATTCTATGTTAGCCTTCATCTTGTGATTAAATGCTTAATGATGAAGCTAAGAAAAGCTTTGGAGGTTTATGGTTTCTCACCGTTTATTTTCACAGTCACTTGGCATGTTGCTTTGGGTCATGTAATGGTGCTAGTGTATTATAAAAGAGGTGGCTTTCCTGTAACAAACAGAAAGGGAGGTGAGAAAATCAGGAGCCAAGAGTCTTGTCCTCCCTTCAAAGTACATCCCAATCACCTAGCTTTTTTCTCCCAGGCCTCTTTCCCAACAGTGTCATAACTTTTCCATGGAGCCACATAGTGGTGACCAAGACACACACACACACACACACACACACACACACACACACCAGGGACAAGTGGTTTGCCAGATAAGATCCATGAAGTATTTTAGGAGGCATGCCATGAATACTCAGTTTCCCTTTCTTCCTTCCTTCCTCTCTCTCTCTCTCTCTCTCTCTCTCTCTCTCTCTTTCTTTCTTTCTTTTTTTAAATTTCATATATGTGAGTACACTGTCTCTGTCTTCAGACACACCAGAAGAGGGTGTCAGATCCAATTACAGATGGTTGTGAACCACCATGTGGTTGCTGGGAATTGAACTCATGACCTCTGGAAGAGCAGTCAGTACTCTTATCTGCTGAGCCATCTCTCCAGCCCCAGTTTCTTATTTCGTATGCCTCTAACTCTCTGTGGTCCCTGTACATGAATTGCAGGGTACCCCACAGCTTTTTTTCTCACCATATGAATGGTGGCTTTGTAAGGACCTTTTGTTCAAGACTGCTGCAGATGGCTCTATGGAAGAAACAAATGTCTTCCTGTTCTTCCAACAGTCCTCAGTAAGTTTGACTCAAGGAGACACTGGTGATAGGTAGAGTGAGGTGCTCATTCTATGGAAAAGACAGCAGGCACTCCGCTGTACCCAGGAGTGCCCTGTGCTCTGGCTCATGGGGATCCCAATGTGGCCCAGCCAACACCTCAGCCTTGTCTGGGAACCCTGTCCTTGTCCTTACACCACACTAGTGTACTCAGCCTCTCTTCTCTGCATGTCACCACAGGTTGCCAGCTCCCCCCTCCCCCCTAGCCTTCGCTGCAAACCCCACTGGCCCTTGTCTGCTTCTGGCCAGCCTACAAACTGCACTGTTCAACAACTTGTCCTCGTAGGACCTTTGCCTGTAAGCTTTTTTCCATTGCCAATTTGTAGGGGTCTCTGAAGCCACCACAGCCAGCAGAGTAATAGTCCACAGGGGGCAAGAAAACAGTTTGTTTCAACACAACTGAGTAGCTGGTGTTGATTCAAACTTCTGGAGTCTAATCCCAGGTGTGTGGCTGCCTGCAGCCACTCATACAAATGGGTCATCTGGAATGGGGGTCAAAGGGCCTGAATAATTAAGGGTACCGGATATGAGGGAAGGGTTTGAAAAAATTAGACCAACACATGGTGTGCTTTCAGTCTGCCATCATTCATTCAATTCTCTTTGTTATAAGTAAAAAAGGAAGATAGGTAAAGCAAAACGCCTCCCCCAAGTTCGTCAGCAACTTGGCCCAATCAGCAGCTTCATCTTCAGTCTCTGGAGGCGGGACTTTTGGCGTAACTGGAACTTGGAGAGTGGCATGGCAGGAGGTGGGCAGAGAGGCGTGGTTATCTGTGACAAGGTGGGGTCTGAAGAATCAGCCCTCAGCTGTAGGAGGGTCACACAGGTGGTTTACTTTAAGCATATTTAAACAAAGCTCAATTTGGTGAAAACTTCTCCCCGTGATAATTAACACAGTTCCATGCCAACAATAAAGCAGAATGTGTGCTAAATAAAGACCATATGTGACTACATCAAAACTCTCTGTAAAATACATGGAACACAAGCTGGTCATAGCAATGAGGAGGCAGAGGCAGGCACAGGTCTGAGTTTGAGGCTAGCCTGATCTACAGAGCAATTTTCAGGATAACCAGCGCTACATAGAGAAACCCTGTCCTGGAAAACAAACAAGTACATGTGACACAGTCCATAAAGACAGGTTCTTTTATAGATTGGCGGAGGAGAAACAAGCTTATAATGAGGCTCTGGGGGGTAGAGGGGAGCTGGTGGTCTTCAGCCACACAGATGGTACAAAGGTCACCAGGCTGGCTAGAAGGTAACCTGTTCTCAGCCTTCTGTGTGGATAACAGGTTTTTGCATTTCTTCCCTTGAAGGAACAATGCTGTATGCCAACATTCTAGATGCCCCCAATACATGGGAACACAAGGGACTCCATGCCTCCTATACCAGTTTAATCTAGTGTCTCTTGACTATTGTATTGGTTGGTTTTGTGTGTCAACTTGACACAAGCTGGAGTTATCACAGAGAAAGGAGCCTCCTTTGAGGAAATGCCTCCATGAGATCCAGCTGTGGGGCATTTTCTCAATTAGTGATCAAGGGCAGAAGGCCCGTTGTGAGTGGTGCCATCCCTGGGCTGGTGGTCCTGGGTTCTATAAGAGAGCAGACTGAGCAAGCCAGGGAAAGCAAGCCAGTAAGGAACATCTCTCCATGGCCTCTGCATCAGCTCCTGCCTCCAGGTTCCTGCCCTGTGTGAGTTTCAGTCCTGACTTCCTCTGGTGATCAACAGCAATGTGGAAGTGTAAGCTGAATAAGCCCTTTCCTCCCCAACTTGCTTCTTGGTCATGATGTTTGTGCAGGAATAGAGACCCTGACTAAGACAACTACCATCCTATCTGTCCCACCAGTTCTCTCTGTCTTCCCATCTCTGCCTTACTAGCTTGCCTATCCCCCCATGATCCATTGAATATACCCCACTCCCCAACCCTCTCTAGTTCACCCAGTACTTTTTGGGTCCTCCTTTTCTTCCTGCTTGTCTGTCCCATGTCAACTAATTCTCCTGCTCCCTGGCTTTTAGTCTGCCTTAGTCTGTATCTGTGCCTTAGTCCAGTCTGCCTTTCCTGGCATGCCACACTGACCCCTATTCAATCCGGCACACCCTGCTTCCCGACACACCCTAAACGGTGGCTGCAGGTTACGCAGTCCATCCTGTTCCCCAGTTCATCTCAGTATACCTTCTTTCCAGCCACCTCCTCCCGAGTAACTGCCACTGCCCTTTGCCCATGTCCCCTGTCCCCGAGCCTTTTCCATTCCCCAGGCCACACTATTTGCACCAGAGTACTTACTTCTTCAACCCAACATAGTCCTTAGCGTCTCGTATGGCAGATGACATCATTGCTGTCTTCGGTGAGCTCTCCTGCCAGTCCTGCACTGTTCCAAACCTCATGTTACCCATGAGTAACCAGGTATCATATACCCATGATATACCCGGTATATCCCATACATGTCCACCGCCCTTGTCCACCAGGCTGCGCCTCTCCAGCTCCCTCTGGATCATGCCTCCTGGATGCCTGCCCACCCTGGTTCCTGACTTACCCTTGACTCTGTTGTCCCAAAGCTCAAACAGTCCAGCCGTCGCCTTACCTTGACCCCTTCAGTGTGCTCTGCCGCTCACCTCACAGACCCATGGCCTCCTATCCCGACTGCCTCTGTTCTACCAACACACAGCTTTCCTCCACTCACCCCGCTTCTCCCTCCATTGTTTCTAGAGTACCCCACTCTATAGGCACTGCTTGTGCACCCAGACTGTACTGGGTCTACAACATACTCCGTGCTCTACTGCCTATGCTGCCGGACTGTGGTGATCTCCAGCTCCCCTTCGTGACCCTGTGTACCACACACCCCGCCTGACCCTATTCTACCCAGCATGCTGTTCCCCAACTGAGAGTCTACCCACTGAGTCCTGTTTTCCAGCTTCCCCTAGTGGACCCAGCATCTTCCTCTCCTTACCTCATACCATTCTGATCTCTCCTGGCCTATTGTCTAACCCTCTGTCCAGCCCTTCTAGTGAGCCTCCACCTTCCTGGGCTCAGTGTTCCCCATCTGGCCATAGTCTACCTACTGTGCAACAATCTCCAGTGGACCCTATGGTGCCAATTATCCAGTTCCTACCCCACCTTATTCTATACAAAGCATCTTGTTTGAGAAATCAGTCTAGTCCACTCCAGCCCGGCCTGGGACCAACCCTTTCTTCTCAGCTGCTCCAGTCTTCCCTTACTTTGGCAGTTGAGCATTCTTCCCACTGGAATCTCTCTCTCCTGGTCATATTCACCCTAGCCGGCCTCTTGAGTAGCTTGGATCTGACTTTCTCGTGAGTCCTTCATGTGAAGCCAAATTTAAATCACAAATATAAAAATAAAATGATGCTGGGCGGTGGTGGCGCACGCCTTTAATCCCAGCACTTGGGAGGCAGAGGCAGGCGGATTTCTGAGTTCGAGGCCAGCCTGGTCTACAGAGTGAGTTCCAGGACAGCCAGGGCTACACAGAGAAACCCTGTCTTGAAAAACCAAATATATATATAATATATATATATACATATATATATTATATATATTATATTTATATATATATAAAATGATTAGAACTAAAATTTCTTGGTATCCTTGGAGTAAGTTAATGTTGTGGGTAGCCCTGATGCTGTTAGCATTCTGATGTTCATTCTGCTTCCTCAAGAGTGGTTGCCCCCACCCCCCCAAAGGGGTCAATCATGTATTCAGGGTGATCTCATGTAAACCTTCTCCTCATTCTAACTGGCCAATGAAAGCTAGAGCTCATGATTGGGCAGTGGAAGAGAAAGTTGGGAGAGGAGAGAGAAGATGGAAGAAAAGGAGGAGGAAGCCAAGATGGAGCAGAACCACATGGCCGGGAGAAACGGCAAGCAGCAAAGGGTCTCCTAGCTGGGGAGTATGTCTGTCTCCTAGCTGGGGAGTCTGTCTGTCTGTATCCTAGCTGGGGAGTATGTCTGTCTGTATCCTAGCTGGGGAGTATGTCTGTCTCCTAGCTGGGGAGTATGTCTGTCTCCTAGCTGGGGAGTATGTCTGTCTGTATCCTAGCTGGGGAGTATGTCTGTCTGTATCCTAGCTGGGGAGTCTGTCTGTATCCTAGCTGGGGAGTATGTCTGTCTGTATCCTAGCTGGGGAGTATGTCAGTATTCTAGCTGGGGAGTATGTCTGTCTGTATTCTAGCTGGGGAGTCTGTCTGTCTGTATCCTAGCTGGGGAGTCTGTCTGTCTGTATCCTAGCTGGGGAG
>NW_022196913.1:64545942-64546961 GCF_008632895.1 Mastomys coucha
GAGTCTGTCTGTCTGTATCCTAGCTGGGGAGTCTGTCTGTCTGTATCCTAGCTGGGGAGTCTGTCTGTATTCTAGCTGGGGAGTCTGTCTGTCTGTATCCTAGCTGGGGAGTCTGTCTGTCTGTCTCCTAGCTGGGGAGTATGTCAGTCTGTATTCTAGCTGGGGAGTATGTCTGTCTGTATCCTACCTGGGGAGTATGTCTGTCTCCTAGCTGGGGAGTATGTCTGTCTCCTAGCTGGGGAGTATGTCAGTCTGTCTCCTAGCTGGGGAGTATGTCAGTCTGTCTCCTAGCTGGGGAGTATGTCTGTCTGTATCCTAGCTGGGGAGTATGTCAGTATAGCACTAGATCCGCCCAACCTAGGCACACAACTTATAAATATAACAACTGGATTGTATGTGTGTGGTTTCTTTTTGTTGTGGTTTGTTTGTTGGTTTTGGTTTTTCGAGACGAGGTTTTGAGACTGTCCTGGAACTCACTCTGTAGACCAGGCTGGCCTCGAAATCAGAAATCCACTTACCTCTTTAGTCTCAAGTGCTAGGACTAAAGGCATGCACCACTACTGCCCAGCAGGATTTTATGTTTTTTATATGGGCTTATTTGGGTTGCAAATTCCTGCAACAAGTTTCCTTTTTTTTTGGTTAGTGAAGCTTTATGAGTGCTGAGATCTGTTCAGCACCACACACAGAGGCATGCACACATATCCTTAGGACAACTGGGGATGATTTGTGAAAAGTCAGTCAGTTTCGTGATTTGATTCTGCCCCTCTAAAAACATTACAAGCTGATTCATACACAAAACTTACTAACTGACGTTTGGAAAGAAGATGTGTAAAAGAACCTCTCCTCAACATGGGCTCATGTTAAGGGAAGGGACAGCCATTGTGTGCATAACATCTGTATGATGACATTTACTGTCCTGGAACAGGACAAAGGCAAGGCAAAAAAGCCCAGTGGTACCAGAACTGCTGAGGTCCACATCAAGTTCTCCAAAGAGCAAGAGGACTGTGTGACAGTCTGGG
>NW_022196913.1:64548072-64551693 GCF_008632895.1 Mastomys coucha
TGATCCACTCCTGCATCATGTGTTCCTTCTGCTACCCTCCTCCATGATGATCAGGATCACAGTGCTGGCTATTGAAGGTCTCTCTGAAGAGAGCATGGAGCCCAGTTGTTCACTCTAGGACTGGTACTCCTCAAGAGCAGCATAGTCGTAAACTCCCCAGAAAGAATGCCACATTGTCCTTTAGTTTTCCAAAGGAGGAGAGTGGAAGTAAGCGCCACCTTCCCAGTTAACAAAGCTGACATGTCTCGTTATTCAGTGGGTCCCGCGATGTGCCTGGTCAGTGGGATTCTGAGTTTCTTAGGAAGAGAGACATCACTAGTGACTTCCTGAGGTCATTCTCTTCTGTTGTTGGCAGCTGCAGGAGAAAGAGAAGAAGAGAAGGCAAGCCCTCACAGGTAGGTGTCTGCCTCTGACCTCTCTTCTCAGGGCTCCCTACTGTGTCCTTTCCGTAGGATTCCAGGTTTATAATCTGAGGATGTTGGTTGCTATACATAGTCCCTTAATCAAGAGAGAGAGGAGCCTTGTGAGGAGAGACTCATATGAGGACAGGCAGACCCACGTGGGGATGGCCTCTGGGGCCCCTGTGAGATGTGCAGGGGGCAGTAACAGTCTTTGATGGCTGGGATGGCCCCTCGGGGATCTTCTGAGATGGCTGCTTTGAAGAACAGCTTAAGTCTCCTGACGCTGTGTCCCCTGCTTCCTTCCTGGGAGCTGACAGCCATGAGGAAACCACTGAGCAGTGGTTTTGAGTGGTACTCAGGACAACACCAGGAGGAGGGAGTACGGGGGTGGTGGGAGGGATTAGTATCTGAGTCGCACACGCGTGTGCTGCACACACGCTCGCACGCACTCGCGTGCACTTGAGGACGTTCTGAGTGTTCTCACAGAGCACTGTTGTTGCCTTCAGGAATCATGACTGTATGTGTTTTCCCTAAGTCTACTCCCATGCTGTGCTACTTTCTACCTCCATTCCCTATAGCCCATTATCTTGCTTCTTTAAGGTGGGGGAACTTGCCAGAGAGAAGCAGAGCAGAGAAGGGAGCCGCAGAGAACCCAGCAAAGGTGATTTGCCTCCCTTTCTTCCTGGCCCCTTTTCCCACATACCTCATGCTTCTCAGGAATCCATGTTCTCTCACCTTTTCGGGGGAGGGGTCACATAGCAAGGGGCCATGGAAGGAGGTCACAGAGGCCAGCCATGGATATGGCAGTGTAAATGGGCTAGGCCAGCCGGCCCTTATTTCCACAGGCTGCTTCCAGTGATAGCTCGACCTTTGTATCTCCCACAGCTCTCTGGAAGAGCCCTCCGCGGCCACCTACAATGAATTACCACTCCACAGAGATTCCCTCTTCCCTGTGTGTGACAAATCTGGCGATGTCGGTCACCAGCTCTCCCAAGCCATCTTCAAAGATGGTACTGCCCCTTCCTTTTGCATGGCTTCCACAGCTCCTGGAACAAAGGCCTCGTTTATTCTGTCCTCTCTGCTCCCAGGTAACCAGGCAGGGCATCCAGCTCTAGTCCGTCCACCGGAGCCTTTACTGCTGGCTCAGTCCATCCTCTCACCTAACCGCTCTGCCCCGCTAGAAGGCTTCTTCTACCCGTCCACACCGCTGTGTAACTCTCTGACAGCAGAGTCTACACTTCCCTCAAACCCTCCACCCTCAAACCCTCCACTTCTCCCGGACCCCACCCCACCCTCTTTTTCTCTTCCAACACTTCAGAAGTCAGAAGTGGTCTTTAAACCGGAAATCACTAGACCTCTGGTGAACACACTCAATGAGATGCCCACTAATGTCCTACCAGCCAGAGGCACTGGCTATGTAAGACAAGCAATGCCACAGGCCTCCCAGCAGCACCCTACTGCTGACAACCAGTTATCTTCAGACTCAGAAAACTCCTTCAACCAGCATCTCCCAGCACCCCATGTTTTTCAAGTCTCTTTACAGGGAGACAGAAGGACCTACCATCTAGAACCTGAACACCTCTTTTCTTCCAACTCCGATGACCTGAAACTGCTCCAAAGGCTAGACAAGAAGGGGCAGAATTTCCTGATAGCAAAGAAGAAGGAGGAGGAGGAGGAGGAGGAGGAGAAAGAGGAGGAGGAGGAGGAGGAAGAAGAGGAGGAGGAGGAGGAGGAGGAGGAGGAGGAGGAGGAAGAGGAGGAGGAGGAGGAAGAGGAGGAGGAGGACAAAGGATGTTTTATAAAGTCACCCAGTTCTTCAGAGAAGCTGCCATTGGGAGAGGCATGGGTTGAGCCACAGGATTTGGTGGCATCTCATGCCGCAAGCAGCAAAGGCAGGCTCACGCACCAGCCACTCCCTCACTCCGAGACTTCTGAAGACCATGAGGAGCTTAAACCTGCCCAGCTCTTCTGGGGACCCCCGTCTCTACACAGTGAGGCCCTGCGCTCTACTACCACTAACTCCTATGACCGGTCCTCAAGCTTTGTGTGCTTCAACAGTATGGCTGAAGCCTCCATTGCTGACTATTCCCATGCAATTATGCTTCCCACACCTCTGTCTGTGTATCGACCACAGACATGGCTGCAGACCGCACCCCAGTCTCATCCCCAACATGGCCCTCCTGAAGAGTCACAGCCTCAGCCTCAACCCCAGTCCTGGTTCTCGGTCTCAACACTGTCTTCTCAATCCGAGCTGAGGGACTGTGGGGTGTATTTTCATAGACCTCAGGGAGACGAGCCACCTCTTGGTCCTTCTGCAATGCAGAGCTTGGAATATAACATCTTGAAAAAGGAGCAGGAGAGGGTGTGGGGTTTACCTTTAGTGATCCAAAAATCCCAGGATGCTTTTTGTCCCTTGCCGCCCAAGGTCTTGTTGGGAAGTCGCTCCTCCAAGGCCTCTTTTCCCAAGCCCATCCTTCCTGGAGACTTCCCCCTCACCAGTGAGCTTGAGAAGAAATTTGAACATCATCTCCGAAAGAGACTCATCCAACACCGCTGGGGCCTGCCCCACAGGATCGACGAGTCCCTATCACTCATGAGTCCTCAGTCAGAACTGATTGACTTCTCTGAGTCACAGAAGAGCCGGGGACTCTCGTGGATCACTTTCTTTAAGTACCGGGGCTACAAAGGCTACAAAGACTCACGGGCCATTGTATCTGGAGGAAGCTCTCACAATCAGATGCCTGAAACTCATTCTCTACAGAAGACTGGGGTCAAAGAACAGACATACAGTCAAGATAAGGGCCAGAAGGACCATCCCCGGGGTAACAGCTTCCAGGAGGCTTCACAAAACAGTCCGAAGTCTCACTCAAAGACACACCAGAAGAGTCGTGCAGGTGGGCAGCCCCCCAAGCTTTCAAGTCCCTCACAGGTGAGACAGAAAGGAATTGAAATTGTCCTGAAAAAACACCTGAACAAGAAAATTAGGGAAATCAGAAGGGGTGAGATCCCTACCGCCGTGGATAGGTCGAGGCATTCTACCAATGTGGCAAAGATAGCGCAGCCTCCACCTGAGGCCTCTTGCAAACAAATGGAAGATCTGGCACCACTGGCAGGTAAGGAGGACGGACTGAAAAAGCACCCCCATGGCTTGGCGCTTAGTCCTAGCAAAGAAAAGATGCTAGAAGAACACATTGCAGCCTTCGGCAGGAGGATGACATTT
>NW_022196913.1:64553085-64563860 GCF_008632895.1 Mastomys coucha
CCCGTGCATGCTTCTCCACCAAAGTCCTATGTGTAGATATGAAGCTGGCTAGGAGCCTCCGGCTGTCCTCTGTGTGGAAGGCTCTGTTGGGAGGGTTGTTTCCATTAACCAAACAAAATGATTATTCAGATTTTCTCGGGGATATGTTTTCTACCCAACAGTAAACTTTTCCCTTGCTGACAGTATTGATTTCACCAATAAATTTTCTGAAAATTGTTTTCTTGCGCGCTTTGTTTGTGGCTTAGGTTAGTACCTAAGCTCGGATGAGGGAAAGGAGCCCATCGCTCCTGATGTTCCTGGCCGTCTCTTTGTGCTTCCTCTAGAAGAGGCATTATCCCTTGATTCCTTCTGAAGGACTGAGATAACATTGGAGGAAATTGTTTGCCTCCTGGTTTTCGGAGGGCGGGGGCGGGGGGCGGGGGTTGGCCTTCCCTCAGCTCATAATTTCCCTCTGTGACCTTTTCCATATTCTTGATTGCCAATAACCAGCTTTGGCCTCCTTATGTGGGTAAACCGAGGCAGGTAGCCATGGCGGGGGAGGGTCAGAGCTTAGAGCTGAGGATGAGGTGGATCCAGACACCTACAGGACTGCTGCCAGTGGCAGCCATCAATTAGAGAAGCTACTCAGCAGACTTTCCTGAGGGAACACAGCTTAATGTAATGGGGCTGGCACTCCCTGTGGCCAGTGGATAAACTATTAACTCTTATAATCCTTTAGGACTGATGAGAAAGAGAAAGAAAGAAAATTTACACTTGTGTGCACACGCATGCCTGTGCACGCACACACACACACAGAGAGTCCAGTAGCTTCATACACACAAATATATACATACATGCACAATAAATAGACATACATACGTGCATACATTCATACAAAACTACAGACAAATAAATATACACATTCTCACATAGAATATTCAGAGCAAAGCTCCAGCAATCAGGCTCCAAACATTTCACCCATACACACACATACACACATATACATATACACACAGACAATTGGTGGTGTTATCTTCAACACACACCCAGATAAGTTTTACATATATGCACATACACACAGTTGATGGGTGGGAGGAACAGTGTTCCAACCCCTATACAAACCTTACACATAGACATACACATAGTTGATGGTTAAAAGGACCAGTGTTCAAAGCCTCTACATGCTATTTTTCTTCTATAACTTGTATATTCTAGCAAAATCTTTGAAGCCATATAAAATTAAAATGTGATTACGTTTTAATTTTCTTCTAGTGAATTATTATGAAAAAAAAAACTGTTCCCCAATACCTTTACAAGAAATAACATCATGCAATGCAGATAAAACAAGTTATTCCAAAGAACCCCACCAACATTCATAACTAAGCAACTTGCTCTAGATTAACAAAGCATGAGCAGACAAGGCAGTGTCCTCAGCCAGTCTCTCTTACTGGCAGGCAGCAATTTGAAGTTACAAAGAAAGGAGTAATTATTTTATTATTTATCTTTAAAAGTAATCTTGTAAGAAAGGCACACCCTTATTAGTTAATCTAGGGACCTTTTAGAGCCAGGGAGCAAGAGCAATGGCAACCCTAGCTGACGTGACCCTCACTGAGGTCAGACTGCTGATGGTTGATTTCTTAGACCTAATTTTTGCCCTCAGCTTCCTGATATGATTATTATGAGTTACTGATAAGTAGATATGCATTCTGAGGATTTAAGGTAATTATGACTGGGACTGGAGAGGTGGCTCAGAAGTTAAGAGCACTTAGTGAGCACTTATTGTGGCTCACAACCATCTGTAATGGGATCTGATGCCCTCTTCTGGTGAGTCTGAAGATTACAACAGTGTACTCACATACATAAAAAAATCTTTTTTTAAAAAAAAAGGTAGATATGACCCTTTTTTATATAAAAGTTTTGAAAATCAATTTAAGCTCAATTCTTTCTGTCTCCGGGGATGTTTTCTACGTAGAGCTTCATGGGCTCATTTTCTTTCTTTTTCTTTTTTGAGATAGATTCCCACAATGTAGCTCTGGCTTTCCTGGAACTGACTTTGTAGTCCACAGATTCCCCTGCCTCTGCTTCCCAAGTGCTGGGATTAAAGGTGTGCACCTCCTGGCCCCCTGGGCCTGATGGGCCCATTTTTAGGGAGAGGATTTTGGCCCAAATCTGTAAATTCTTTGCCCTTTCTAGCAAACTAAGTGGCTCTGAGAGCCCTAGAAAGAAAAGTTAATAATTGTGTGTGTGTGTGTGTGTGTGTGTGTGTTTTAGAGTTAGGCAACCGGCCTGGGTGCCAGTGTATACTGTGGTCTGACAGGCTGTAGACTAGAGTAAGTTGGTAACCAGTCACCAATGGGAGATCAGAGACTAGACAGACTGGCAGGTCAGATGGCCACAAACTGGAAACATGAGCTTGACTGAGCAGGTTGCCATAGGCCAGGGTAAGGTAGGGAATGGAGATGGAAGGAATGGTATTAGAGAGCCGACCACATGGCTGTGGAGTGAGTGGGATGTCTGGAAGGGAGGACCTTCGGAAAGCAAGGCAGCCATTTACAAGGATCAAGAGCCAGCAAAGCAGGCTATACTAGGGTGAGACAGGCAGCCACACCAACATATGCTATAGTATGGGACATGCTTGGTGGAATAGGGCCAGGTAGACAAATGACAGACTGCTGGCAGGCAAAAGGAGGATGAGTAGGGTAATCTGATGAGTAGAGGGCTCACAGGCCAGGCAGCAGCCTTGGTGTCCATGTGGACTAAGGTAAGCTATGGAGCTGAGTGAGCTGGCAGGCAGATGGGTGACTTGGAGAAACTGATCTGCTGTATGGAGCAATGGGGGCCAGAAACAGGGTCTGCCAACAGCTTGCTAGATGCAGGCTAGGAAGGGCTGCTAGAAGGGCTGGTCGGCAGACCAGGAAGCAGGGCTGACCTGAGGAGGACACATAGGGAACAGGGTAAGTAGGCATGGGAGACAAACGGGGTGATACTGTGGCCCACTGGGTGGACTGGGAAAATAGCATAGGCAGGCCAGGTTATAGGAGGTCTGTAGCAGGGTCTAGACCACAGCTTATTCAACAGAACAGAACGAGGAAGGCAGTGTGCACTCACTGGAATGGGGTGTCAGGGTGTCAGACAGTAGCACAGAGTGGCAGAACAGGAGCTCGTGAAACAGGCTGGTTGCAGGCCAAGAGGCTCTGTATCAGGGTGGGGCTGCAGTGATATGGTTGGGTGGCATGGGCAAACGGGCAGCCTAACACATAGGACCATGCCAAGGGAATCTGGGGAAAGGTTGGCCATGCAAAAGATTATGTTGGGAAATGGCACGTGATGTGGGTAGCCGGAGTAAGGTGAGACTTGGGAGGCATGCTGGGATTGCTTAGAATCCTCTGGCAACAGTCACAGAGGCAGATCAGGACTTAGCTGACCAGCATGTGTTGGTTAACATTAGTCAGGTTGGCAGGGCAAAACAAGAGTTAGGAGAATTGTAGACTGATGGGTGGGGCAGAGTTGCCAAGGTTACCTGGTGGCCTGGGCGAATATTAGGTAGTTATGCTGGCTAGTTTTCTGTCAACTTGACACAGACTGGAGTCATCTGAGGGGAGGGAACCCCAGTTGATAAAATGCCTCATTTTAAGACTGGGCTTCAGGCAAGCCTGCGGGACATTTTCTTAATGATTGATGGAGGGTCTGCTCCATCAACTGATGGGACTGACAGGTGGTCCTGGGTTCTATTAGAAAGCAGTCTGAGCAAGCCAGGAGGAGCAAGCCAGCAAGCAGCAGCAGCACCTCTTTTGAGTTCCTGCCTTCACTTCCTTCCCTCAGTGGACTTTGACTTGGACTTTGTGAGCCAAATAAACCTCTCAAGTGGTTATTGGTCATGATGTTTCATCCTAGTAATAGAAACCCAGGCAGGCTAGAGACAATGACTAGGGAAGGGACATATTTCTCTGTGGCAATTTTCTAGTGGCAAGGACAAAATGGCATGGGTTCTGAAAGCTGTGAGCAAGCACCCAGCAGAGGCTGTGCACAAGGCAGCTAGCTACCTTTGCGGATCTTTCCCACAGAGTCATGCTTACTGACAACTGTCAAAGCCGCTCCGACAGAATTAACTGTTCTTTGCAGGTGACCCATCTTAGGGTAAGGAGGCCTTTGCTCTCAAGGATATGAAGTACATGAGGACATGTGGGCAATAAGGCTCAGCTGAGAGGTAGGAAGCAGGACCAAATGTTCTCCTAAAGGCGAATCAAATCTTTTAATTATATGTATTTTTTAAAAATTTATTGGGGCTGGAGAGATGGCTCAGTGGTTAAGAACACTGACTGCTCTTCCAGAGGTCCTGAGTTCAAATCCCAGCAACCACATGGTGGCTCACAGCCATCCTAACAAGACCTGATTCCCTTGTCTGAAGACAGCTACAGTGTACTTACATATAATAAATAAAATAAATATTTAAAAAAAATTATTATATGCAAGTACACTGTAGCTGTCTTCAGATCTCATTACAGATGGTTGTGAGCCACCATGTGGTTGCTGGGATTTGAACTCAGGACCTTTGGAAGAGCAGTCGGTATTCTTAACCACTGAGCCATCTCGCCAGCCCCAACAACATCCATTCTTCACAAAAGCCCAGGGAGCCAGGTCACGTCTCAGAAGCACACAGAACTTGGTGAGAGCTGAATGAACCCAGCCCGTTCCCTAAACACAAACCCTGTGTTCTCCTAAAATCCATGCCATGCACAGCACACACACATACACACACACACACACACACACACACACACACACACACACACACTCATACTCACTACACACACAAACATCACTTCATGAAAACATTTATTGAGGGTACTGAGTGCTGTTAAGAGGTGGATGATTTCTGGGGAACCAGCCCTTTTCCAGTGAAATTCTGAGCCAGAATTTTCTGTTCACATAGCCGGGACATGTCTGCCAACATCGTTCCTACAGCGAAGGGGGGCGTCCCCCGAGGCACTTTCCCAGCTCGACTCAGGAGATTTTGGTGCAGTTCTGACTCTTTATGGGACACGGGTGGGCGAGGCTGTAAAGCCTCACATTTCTGGGACTGTCTGGCCATTTCTGCCACGCCTCTCTTTTGACCAACGAAAGCAGCAGCGGCCTGGTTGTGGGACCTGGGGCCTGGCACTTTAGAGAGGGATGCTTGGGAGTGGAACTGGCGTCCCAGGACTGGATCTGTCGGGACCCAATCTTTCTTCGGCTTAGTTTTCATAGGCTTGGAGGGCGGAGATGAGGGCGCACGGGGACGCATGGTATCTGCAGCACCATGCCTGTGCCCTGGTTGCTCCTTGGGGACCTTCCCAAAGTCTCTCGTAGCTTTCTGAGCTACAGTGTTCCCAGGAAAGGTAGCTCTCCCCTTTACTTCAGAGTCGTGCATTAATGACGACTGGGAAGCATCCTTTTTCAGGAATGCTTCCTGTCCTTTGCCTTTTCTGTCAGGAGAAAGCCACTGGAAAAAGTGTTTGACGTGCTTCCTGAACTGAGGTTCAGGAGGAGACGGAGCCTTTACGGGCCGCGATGGGACAGGCCCTTTCCCTCGGTTCCCCGGGGTCAGGCTGTCCTGTGCATGGTGACTCTTCCCATTGGGTTGTAACTTCTCAGGCCCTGCAGCCTCTGAAGCAAGCTCTTCTATTTTCCGTGCAGGCCACACCCTCTTGGCTGGTAGAGGACTGTCCTTTTTCAAAGCTTTGCCTAAGGTGTGAGCAGGCATCCCGGGCTCCTGTGGCTCCACCTGAGCGGAGCTCTTAGGAGCCCTGGAAGGGCTCTGGTCATAAACGGCTAAAGGCTTGTGAGTGAGTTTATCCGGGACAAGCAGCGCATCTTTTGGGGGTTCTAGAGCTTGGATGGGCTGACTGCTTTCTGATTCAAATTTCTCTTCCGTGGACACCTGACAACTAACGTCCTGGGGATCTGATTTTCCTTCCGGGGCCCTTCCAGCTAACAGGGTACTTTGTGCTTTTGGTGTCTCCCCATCTGCCTCTTTGGCACTCTTGTGCTGACTGGCATTCCAGAACTTGGTAGGTTGTGGTTGAAGGCCACCGAGCTGCTCTTTGACTATGTTACTGACTTTGTTGGATACAAATATGTGTTTGTCATCCATCTTTTTTCCTTGAAGCCCCAGGACTATTTTACTACAACTTATGCTCTTACCCACTGGCACAGGGCCAGTCCTAGCCGACATTTTGGGCACATCAGGGCTGGGTTTTTTGGCCTCCGACTCCTTCAGGATGGTGGTGTCTAAGACAGCAGGTGTCTGCTGCACGCCAGACACTGGAATTCTCTTGGTGTGCTCATCCTTGTTATCAGAAGGTGGCTGTCTCTCAGCCTTGTTTTCTTTCTTACCCACACATGAGTTAAAATGAAGAGGACGATGCCCTGATATAGATATAGTGGCAGGGACCTGATCTTTGTTGGTTTCATCGATGTGGTTTTTCAAATTCGTGTCAGTTTCAAATTTCTTCCGACATTGGCTCACCTGTGAGGTCCCTGAAGGTTTGTCTGACAGACTGCCTGAGCTGTCCTGTAGGTTTATCTCCTGGTCAGACGGCAGGGCGTTGTCTAAAGCAGTCTTGGAGTTACTGCAGAGATATTTTTGGATAATCTTTAGAGTCTGATCTTGTGCCTTTACTGTTTTTTTCTCTATAGAGATAGACCTCTCTTGGGGACTTCCAGATTGGCTCGACACGGTGTTGGGAGGGCCTTTGTTGTCTTTGTGCTTAAAGCCAGAGAGCCCAGAGCTGCTCATAGATGATTCTGAAGGGTCAGGACTCCACCACAGCTGAGACTTATAGATCCCCTGAGGCAGGCCCCAGCGCTGTAGGATGAGCCTCTTTCGAAGGTGCTGCTCGAACTTCTTCTGGAACCCATCAGTCAGGGGGAAGTCTTTAGGAGAAACTGACCTGGGAGGTTGGATCTTGGAGGACTGTATGGCCAAGGAGAGCTTGGAAGGAGGGAGACAAATTTCTCCCTGAGGTTTTTGGACCACAGCAGGTAAAGCCCACTCCCTGTCTGGTTCCTTTGCCATCACATTGTACTCCAGATGGTGGATTTCCGATTGTAATAGAGTTTTTGTCTCCTGGGATCTGCGAAAATACACACCGCAGACTCTAACCTGAGATTGAGAGGAAGGTGATGGCTCTGGGACTGTTTGAAGCTGAGCCTGGGGTGTGGCAAGCTGGGTACTCTGGGACTGAGATGGAGTCTGTGGTTTTCTTTCAGGCAAGGGCAGAGGTGAGGGGGGAGCCAGGGCTGGGGAGTCTGTGGTTCTGTTGAACCAGATGCACATGGAGGAGCAGTGAGATGACAGGGTAGTGATGCAGCTCATGGACTCGCTGTGGAGATAAGGGAGGCCCCAGAAGTGCTGCGTGGGCATGGCCTCTAACAACTGGCCTCTGGGGGTCTGCACTTGAACAAGCCCCGGCTGAGAATTCAGCTTGCTGAGTAGGGCTCTGGTGCTCCCTAGGGGAAAGGGGTCTCTCGAGTTCTGTAGAGCAGCAGTTGGCTCTGTTTTTTTCTCCCAAACTGCAAGTTCCTTTTGGAAAGGTTTTGCTTCTCTCTTCCCGTCCTTCAGTGTCGGAACGTCAGCCTGACTGTCCTCTTGCCTCTCAAGTATTTTCAGGAGGTTTTCAGGCACTGTGAAATGGGGTGAGGCTTGTCCCTGCCAGAAGTCTTCCGAAGAGTGGTGGTTGGGTATCTCTGCGTTAACTAAGCATTTCAGCTGGGATGGGCAGGAGTTCTGAGCACCATTCTGCTGCTGGTAGGACTCTGGCAAGTCATCACAAGCATCCTTACTCGTTGTTGCATGGAGAAACCGGTCACCATGGCTGCCAGCCAAGGACAGAATGTTTTCTGGTCTTAAAGGCCCTTCTGTTGGCCGAGTGGGAAGCTGTGCTTCTGAAGGAGATGTGGGAACTGGGTGAGGTAGGAGGTGATGCAGTGGGAAGCTAGTGCTTGTGAGAATGGACTCTGATGGCAGAGGGTCACCTTGTGGTGTGCCCAAAAGAATGTCTTCCAAGGAGGCGAGCTTGTTAGTTGAGAGAATGGAGGGGGGAGGGGGAGGAGGCACAAGTGAAAAAGATGAGAACTGATATCCTGAAGGGCTCGGGGAGAGGGAAGAAGAGAGACTGAATGAGTTCTCAGTCACGGAAGCTGTGGAAGCCATGCTGGATGCAGAGGCAGAGCAGTCTTCTAGGCTGGCCCATGAGAGCAGTCGCCTGACCTTCACCGTGGCTCCATTGCACACATCACAGCAGGGATCATGACAAAGCACTCGACGGAAGTAGGAGGGGTCATAGAGCCGTCCACAGGGGCTGAAGAACACACAGAGTTCAGATCTCTCTAGTCAGGATCTGGGTTCCAGTTAGCTTTACCCGTCAACTTGACATAACCTAGCTTCGCCTGAGAGAAGAGCCTCTGTGGAGGGATTGCCTAGACAAGACAGGGCTGTGGCCATGTCTACAGAAGGTCGACTTGGCTTTTCGAAGACCCAGTCCATCCATCCCTAGGCACATGGTGCTGCTGTGTATAAGAAAGCCAGCTGACTATGAGCCTACCGCCACTCAAGCTAGCAAGCAGTACTCCCCACAGTTCTTAGCTACGAGGCAGGTTGCTCACATCCTTGGTTGGAGGCAATGTTGTGTAGAGTAGCAGTCAGCCCTGCCTTCAAGTTCCTGCCTTGACTTCCCTCAACAAGTGACCATGGCGTGGATTTGTAGGCTGAAGTAAACCTTTGCTCATTAAAGTCACTTTTGGTTGTGGTGTTTTATCACATGGGCAGATTCAAAACTAGGACGACCAACATGCATAAAAAGAAGGTCTACCGGCCCATTTCGGTGCGGATACCCAAAGCCTGTGTGCCTATCCCTTTTGCTCTGTCCTTGGCCACCAGGGAGGCTGCAGCCTCACCCCATACCCCCGGTTTATACACTTACTCCTTTGTTCCTTTAGCTATCCTTCCCATGACAAGAGTAGGCTATGCTAAGTCTCCAAGACACATTGACCTTGGGGTAGGGTTTGGGGGAGCACAGGCTGTGGAGGAAAGGGGAAAGAATCACCTTTGCACAATGGACTGCAGCTTCCTCCGCTCCTGCGCTTCTCCATGGAAGCTTCTGAATTCTGGAAGACAGGGGTGTGTAGGTTGTTTGGAATGAAAGACAAGAGAGGTGGGCATCCCATCTCTTCTAAGGGAAGCACCTGCGCTACTGTAGTCTGAAATCGAAACAGGAGAAATGGTGACGTCAGCAGCCGCAGGGCCAGCACCATCTGCTCACCTGTGTTTCTTCAGGAACATCATCTCAGTCCCCATGTGTCTTCATGGACACCACCTCACTACGTAAACCACAGGAGCACCTGAGCTGGGCTTCCTCAGAGATACCCGAGCATCCAGGCGGAAAGTATGCACACGATACTAGGAGGCAGGAACTGGGGCTCCCAAACAACCCGTAGCCCTCCCTAGATGCCTCCTATGCTCACTGCATGGGCAGCACCTCCTGCCCAGGTCAGGTATCATTGCTTCATGCTTGTGGTGAGCTGAGGAGGGGCACAGGGCTCCTCCTCAGTCTTCTCTGAGAGCTCTATTGTCAGGGACAGGGTCTGTCATGGACCTGGACGCTTATGGAGATGACAGGAAGAAAGAAACTGGGGTGATAAGACCCTAGAGCTGGGAGCCTACCTTTAAATGATGTTCTCCTTTCCCTCTTAGCTCTGCCCTGTTGCTGTGAACAAAAAGAAAAACTATTTTTTTTCTTGTCATTTTCCCTAGGATCCCCAAAACTTCCATTAACCAAGAACATTGTAATTTCTGGTCAAGTGAGTTCAATTCCTATCTTTTTTACTATTTACTTTCAAAGGTAATCGGATATTTTCCGTTTTTCCTTCGTTGAGAAAAACAAAGGAGGATTTTTATCTGCAAGTTTCAGAGCTGGGAATATCAAGACGACGCCCTGTGCTGAACAGCATAGACTCTGGGGCCAGAGCTCTGGCGGTGCTCGCCCTTTGTCCTGGGACATAGCTCCGGCTCCAGGTTCTGCTCAGAGGTCCCAGTGGTCAATACTACTCTCCTGCAGCCAGAGTTGGAAGGCCAGGAGAAGGGGGCTGAAGGAACATATGGGGCCTGGGACCCAGTGTCAGCAAACATAGGTCTCCTTTGGAAGACCTGACACCTGGAACCAAGCCATTAAGACCAGGAATGGGTACTTAATGCTGGACATGGACAGCCAGGGAGGGAGGTTAGAGATCCAGAAAAAACTAATGCCTTCCACCCCATGCTTCCCGCTATAAACCCAGTGTGCTCTCCTCTCCGCAGTATTCTAGCTCAGGTACTGCTCTCAGACAGCCAAACTCACTGGATAACGTGAACATAGAAACGGGGACTACAGAAGAAGAGAGTGCCTCAGGAAGTCTCCATACAGCCTTACCTTCCTGGTTCCTTGGCTGGTCTGTGTGGGTAAGAAGGGTTTCAGTATCAGGTACCTTAGGGACAAAAACAGCAGCCCTACTACACTCAGAATGATGCATTTGGGGTAAAGGTCCACGAAGACCGAGCTGAAACTCAACCATGATTCTGTAACGTTAGTCAGAATGGAGCTATTGAGAATGGAGCTATTGAGAATGGAGAGAACCTTCTTCATAGTGTGAATCTCAGGGGCTGCCTGAGGCAGCTGAGATCTGAGGTTTGTGGGCTCACTGTAAGTGGGCAGGCCTGCATCACAGAGAAGGGAAGAGTCATAGAGGGATTGTGAGGGTGGGGAGGAGGGTGAGCCCTC
>NW_022196913.1:64563983-64570089 GCF_008632895.1 Mastomys coucha
GCCCCTCCTTGCCCCCACCCTGATTTCATCACTTCTACAGGGAACTTTTCGGTTTGCTCACTCTGTGTCTGGGGCTTTACTTCAGTCCTTCACTGTTTGCAGCTCTTGAACTGGACCCATGTAATTCTCCCGCCTAGAAACCCTGACATTAGATCTTTCTGGAAAAGTTTGCTGTTGTTTAGTTGGCCTCAACAGGAACACGGTCTTCCCATGTATCTTCAGGACTATTTTCCCTCTCACCAAATTAGCTACAAGATGGACTTTCTTTTCCATGGCTTTACTTGTAGAGATCCTGGTAGGCAAGCTGAATAGAAATGGGAGAAATTGTGTGAGCTTGGGGACAATGTATGCTGGGCACACAAATGCCCAATGACCAACCTTTGTGTTTGAGTCATCTTGCAGTGTCTTCAATCTGAGGGACAGACTAAAATAGCCAAGCTGTCATAAACGCAGGATATACACAGTTAAAATTTCAAACCTTCTTTTGTGTATGATTATACCGTTTGCTTTTAGTGGCGAGACAGTTGGGAAGCCAGGTCAGGAAGGATTCGGGTCACAGGGTGGTCTGTGTTGGGTGGTATAGGGTAGAGTGGGTGACAGTATCAGATGGCAGTCCATCCAGCTGCAGTCTTAGGGAACCCAGTAGTCTGTGTGACCTGTGGACCATTGGGAATTAAGTATGCTTTATAGACCAGGATGAGGTAGAGTTCCTGGTAGGCAAGCTGAATAGAGACCAGAGAACTCTTGTGAGCAGGGGGGAGAACTGTATACAGATGGATACATTGTATAGCCATGTCTTTACACAAATGGATGTATGTGGGATGGTCACACTGGGTAGAGTTGAGCACCTGTGGATGGAGCAGTCTAGGTAGGAGGGAAGCTGAGGGGCAGTGTCCATCAGATACTGGAAAAGCAGCTAATTATTGGATGGCGGGGCAGGCTGGCAGGTCAGCAGGAAATATATCAGGATGAGATGAAGAGCAAGGCTGACTGTCATAAATGGTTACTGTGAACTAAACTGGGTTGGAGAATGGGACTGAATATGGTGAAGCAGGAACTAAGGCTTCTGGGAAGACGAGGCTAATAAGCGGAATGGCAGGGTAGGCTAGCCGGGTATGTTGTTCCTGAGTGGAAGAGGGCAAGCAGGGGAGCAGGGCAGCCTGGAAGACTAGGATGTGGCTGGTGGTCAGGTGGCCAAAAAAGGTGCCATAGCTCTAGATCTAGGGACAGAGCAGGATAACATGCTAGAGGGCCACAGACTAGGGTGAGATGGGCGTGTGAATATACAGGGGTGGGGCATAGCCTGATACACTGACCAGTGTAGTTTTTGAACTGGCTTTCCTAGAAGGTAGGATGAGTGGGGGGGGGGGGGGGGGGGGGGGGGGTGAGGTAAGGTTTGCCGTGTGTTTAGTGTGTACAGCCGGTGGAGAGGACTTGGCACATTGGGAAGTGAGGTGAGCAGGGGAACAGGCAGGCTAGCGACTACCGTGTGTCATCCCTATAGTGTGTCAGGGAACAAGGGAGGCTGTGGAGACAGGCAGAAGCAGATAATGGTGAGGACAGAAATGGCTGTTGGAAGCTGAGGGAACAAAAGGCTAGGAGGTAGGTTACAAGGACAGGAGTCATGGCTACGGGGGGTGACACCACTGTGAGCTTGGGCACAGTGGTTAGACTTGGGTAAATCAGGACATTCTACAGAGTACGAATGGGAGTGAGTGGTGGCACCAGGCACTTGCGATGTTAGGGAAGGGAATGTTGGTGGGTTATGTGACGTCATAATCGAGGGATTTGGACAAGAGCTTCGTGAGAGGAAAAGGGATCCAACTGCTTGGCGTCAGGCTAGGGTGACTCATGTAAGTTGGTTGGCTGGCAGCTCAGGTAAGGTAGGGAGCTAGGAGGAGATGGGGAGCAGTGGGGGCAGGTGGGACGGGGAGCGGGAGGCAGCGAGTACTGTGGGGTCAGGTACAGAACAGGTTGGATACTCTAGTGTGATGTAGTGGAGTGGACACTAGTGTCTTGGCTAGGTTTTTCCATTGCTGTGAACAGACCCCATAACATAAGGCAACTCTTACAAATGACGTTTAATGGGGGCTGGCTTTCAGTTTCAGAACTTCAATCCATTATCATCATGGTGGAAAGCCTGACCGCCTACAGGCAGACTTGGCTCTGGACAAGTGGAGAGTTCTACACCCTGATACGAAGGCAGCCAGGAGAGGAGCATCTTCCAGGTAGCAAGGAGAAGGGTCTGCAAGCCTACCCCTGCAGTGACACATTTTCTTCAACTAGGCCACGCCTCTTAAGAATACCACTCCCTATGGGCCGAGGGTATTCAAGCTACCATCACTAGGGTGCAGGGGGGCATGTTCTGAATGGCACATGGATGTCCTTCCCACTTATGGGCTTGTGGGAGTGTGGGCACTGGGCAGACTCACAGATTAAACACATCAAGGACAGATTGATATTGGAAAGGTGCACCAGGGTGATTGGAGAACAGTATGTAGTTTTGGATGACAATGATTTGGGTTCCGGTGTTTCAAAGTCTTGATGAGTTTGCAGTTCCTTGGTGTGTAGGGTGAGAAGAGGGGGATCTAGTTTAACGTTCTACATGTAGACATGCTCTCTCTCTTGAAGATGCTGTCAACATCCTGGTGTGTATTTATTATTCCCAGTGCATATTGGGGATTGAACTCAGGCTCTTATGCCTGTACAGCAAACACTTTAACCAACTAGCCCACCTCCCAGCTCCTGGATTTTTAAATTAGTATACTAGACTCCTATTTCACACACTGAGCCCTAAGTTGAGCTGAGCCCTAGGTGTGTGCATGAATTTGCACATAGCTGTATGTGCACATGTGTGTTCAGATGTATGTGTACATGTGTGCATGTATGTGGGGGGATCAAGTCACTGTTTTTTGCCTTCTATTGCTTCCCATTTAAAAAATTAGGTGTTATTTAATATTTATACATGTATATAATGATTAGATCATTTATTTTACCTCTAGTTCCTTCCCTATCCTTCTCTTTCCCAACCCCCCCCCCCAGCTTCCCCTTCTCTCCCTCTCCCTGAAGAAAGCAATTGTCCTTTCTCTGGCAACCACCAGCTATCAGTGGCTCCTCAGAAGGGATGAGGATTTATAAGCTGCTCCTCATCCGTGCCAGGTTTGTCTGACTCCCTCTTGTGTAAGGCTCGTATATGCAGTCCCAGCCATTGAGGTCATCTGTACAGTTGTGCTGACGTGCCTGGTAAACACAATTTCTCTGAAGACCTCTGAAGTACAGACCTCTTGGTTGCCTCCCTCAGGTTCTTACAACCTTTCCATCCCGTCTTCTGAGCCTTGGGGGGAACAGAGTGAACTATTCCACAGTTTCTTACTCTCTGCATGTTGGCCAGTTCCACCTAATTTTGCTGATGTTTTGTTTTTGTCTTTTGGGGCTTTTTTTTTTTTGGTTTTGTTTTGAGACATGGTCTCATTATGTACCACTGACTGTCCTGAAATTCACTATGTAGACCAGGCTGGCCTCCTGCCTCATGTTTAAAAAGTTATTTGTACTTTATGTTCGCTGGGGTTTTGCTTGCATGTGTCTGTATGACAGTGTCAGAAGCTCTGGAGTTAGAGACAGTTGTGAGCGGCCATGTGGGTACTGGGAATCCAACCTGGGTCTTCTGGAAGAGCAGCCAGTGCTCTTTACTGCTAAGCCATTTCTCCAGCCTCCTACCTCAGTATGGAGACAGTCTCTTTCACTGAACCTGGAGTGGACCGGTTTGGATAGACTACCATCTGATCAGCAAGGCTCCACCTCTCCAGCGCCAGCGTCACAGGCACATGCCACTGTACCCAGCTTTTTATGTGGGTGCAGGCAATCTGATGTCAGATCTCTGTGCTTATGTGGCAAGCATGTTACAGGCTGAACCTGTGGGAGACCTTGGAGATACAAGGCCATTAGCAGAGTTTAGTCTGCTTCTACCTGACGAGATGATTCCTGATGTCGGGGCTTGTTCTCATCCAGAATTCTCTCAGGACAGAGAAACAGCCATGTAGAGGACTTTTCCTCAGCAGCACAGGACGGTAAGCTGTGGAGTTCATTCCTAGTGCTCAGGAATTCTGCAAGTGTCTCGGACTCCAGCCTTAGCCTCAGGCTTTCCCAGATACCTCAGTCAGCAGGCTCTTGCCTGTCAGCCAGTTGAATTAAGTAGGTTATCTTTTGGATCCAAAGTATACATCTTTATATACAAGGACTCTCCACCTGACCCAGGTAAACCTTCTAAATGTAGGTAGCTTTCTCTGTCCCCCAGGATGTGCTTGTGTAAATGAGAAGAGAAAAACACATTTCAAAGCTCTGAAGAGATGGAATGAGGTGTAACCGTGCAAACCCACCTGCACTCAAACCCTGAAGTAAAACTGGCAGTGTGTAGTTTCTCTAAGTTGAACTAACCCTGCTTAAGTCCCCATGTTAAGTGCAGGACAGTCCAGCACTGGTCTTTCCTGCTCCCTTGATTACAATGTTCCTTATTCAGTGTTGAGTCTCAGGCAGTGATCGTGCAATGTATTTAACTTGCTTTGTTTTTCTCCAGCTTTCCCACACAGTGGGGCTGCATGCAAATTTTATTTGATCCCACAACGAATCTTGCTGCTTCCTACAGGTGGCCCACCCAAGGCCTTCAAATTTATAACAGAGCCCATTTTTAGAAACTAGTTTCAAAACTAGAACCATAGCTACCATGAAGGAGCCCTTTCAGTGTGTAACACATTGGTATTTCTGTCTTGCTAACAAAAATCTCTCCTCCCCTGCCTTTGATGAAGTTGCTATCACATGGGGTGTGCCCATCAACAGGAAATAGAGGAAGGACCTTAGTCAGTAACCAGTGAGCAAGTGACAGACTGCCTCAATGAAAACCAGAGTTCCATGAGAGAACCTGGAAAGGGGCTGTCCCCCAATCAAGCCTTCCAATTCCAGCCTTGTAAAAGATCCCCATGGTAGGGAATGCAGGGTTCACAGAGACTGAGACATTAAGTTAGGTTCTAAACTAATAAATAGGTGATTATTAATACATGCCGGGATCATTGTGACTTCAGATGGGAGGTGTAAGGAGGATAAAAAGAGACAAATACAGAATCCAGCAGCACCCCGCAGGGACAGTCTCCATGTTGAAAGGTACTCCCTCCACCCTGCACTGCTACAGTTAAACTTTAGCATTTTTGTACTACATGGTCCAGTAGGTCATGAGCTGTTGGATGGAGGAGGTTGCAACAGTGAGAGAATGGCTCCCTTCCATTGTTCTTCTCTCCTCTTCCAAGTTCTGACTTTTTGATTCTTCTCAGTCTCCTTTATTCTCAAATACAGGGTGGCCATGCAGGCCATCTCTACAGGCGATTGTTGAAGGGCTTTTGTTCTGTGGATTCAGGAAGCCAGCATCCTGGGAGGTTTTCTGAGACAGGGAGGCTCTCCCTTCCCCTTCAAAGTACCCATAGTGTAAAGATACCTCATTTTTCTTTTCTTTCTTATTATTATTTTTTTTTTTTGGTTTTTCGAGACAGGTTTGCTCTGTGTAGCCCTGGCTGTCCTGGAACTCACTCTGTAGACCAGGCTGGCCTTGAACTCAGAAATCCGCCTGCCTCTGCCTCCCAAGTGCTGGGATTAAAGGCATGCGCCACCACAGCCCAGCGATACCTCATTTTTCAAGTTAGGAAGAGGAATAGTCACTGTCAGAGACAGCAACATGGCTCCATAATGATAGTTCCTGGAGCTTGAGCCAGCCCCAAAGCAGTGCTAATTTATGGACACATATCTCACTCATTGACTATGCAGGTCTACACACATACACACACCTCACACAATAACTACACAGGTCTACACACACACACACACACACACACACACACACACATGATCTACACACATACACACACATACACACCTCACACAGTGGCTACACAAGTCTACAGACACACACCTCACACAGTAACTACACAAGTCTACACACACACATACACACACCTCACACAGTGGCTACACAGATCTACACACATACACACACCCCTCACACAGTGGCTACACAGGTCTAAACACACACACACACACACACACACACACCTCTCACACAGTG
>NW_022196913.1:64570289-64581549 GCF_008632895.1 Mastomys coucha
CACCTCACACAATAACTATACAGGTCTACACACACACACACACACACACACACACCTCACACAGTAACTACACAGGTCTATACACACACATATACACACACCTCACACAATAACTACACAGGTCTATACACACACACACACACACCTCAAACAATAACTATACAGGTCTACACACACACATACACACATACACACACACACATACCTCACACAGTGACTATGCATACAAGTCATTAAGAATGGAACATCAGAAAAACCTTAGCTCTGGGCCCTTTACAGCTTTCTTTCTTTTTTCTTATTTATTTATTTATTTATTTATTTATTTATGTATTTTGGTTTTTTGAGACAGGGTTTCTCTGTGTAGCCCTGGCTGTCCTGGAACTCACTCTGTAGACCAGGCTGACCTCGAACTCAGAAATCTGCCTGCCTCTGCCTCCCAAGTGCTGGAATTAAAGGTGTGCGCCACCACTGCCTGGCACAGCTGCAGAGTCTTTTCTGTATCTGTGAAGAGCAGATAAAGAGGGCCTGTCAAATGTCACCCTTTCCCACTAATGTAAGACTGGAGAGCAGGGCTCTCACTACATACACCCTTCGTGAGGATCCAGTCCACGAGCTCTCCAGCCATGGAAATGGCTGTGGTCATGCCTGAAAATCCCATCAGGTGCACACCAGGAAGTATGCCTGCCTGGCAGGTCCATATTGCTGCATGCAAAGCTTAGCACTTGCTGGGTAAGACCATTGGTTTCTGTTATCCTATAGCAGCCTACGTAGCCCCTCCCAGCATCAGAAGAGCTAGGCAGCTACAAGTTTCCCAGGCGGTTTAAAACTGATTTCTCTATGCCCTGTGTGGTGTCTTTAGCACTAGGGTGTTGGCAAGCAATGGCAAGAACCGGCGCCATCTTGGAGACCTCTGGAGCAGCTTTGAACAGATTTTCAGGGAAGTATCCCAACCCTTACATGTACCCCTGTGGACCTGGGCTGCTTTCTTCAGCCTTGGTCGGAGAGGCCTCTTTTGGCAATGGGCAGCAATCAGTCCACACACACACACAGAGCTGGGCAAGGTACTGAGAGCAAGAGATGTGCTCAGCCCTAAATGTCACCAAGGCTCAGGAGACATCAGGGAAGAGAGAGTGAGGAGGTGTTACTTGCGCAAGGCCTACACGAGATCAAGCCAGCCACAACCCCACAGGTGAGGTAGACAATATCCCTGCCCCACCCCATACTGAGGGGCTTTTGGCAGTGGATAATTGCTGGGGAGGTAGAACCATCTTTTTATGGGACTGGAGAGATGGCTCAGCACTGACTGCTCTTCCAGAGGTCTTGAGTTCAATTCCCAGCAACCACATCTGTAATGGGATCCAATACCCTCTTCTGATGTGTTTGAAGGCAGCTAGTGTACCCATATACATAAATAAAATCTTTTAAAAAAAGACATATTTATGTGTAAGTATGTATGTTTCCATGTCTGTCACCTGTGTATGTGAGTGCCCACAGAAGTCAGAAGTCATTTCCCCTGAAGCTGGAGTTACATGTGTTTATAAGCTACCTGCTGTTATGATGGGAACCGAACTCAGGTCCTCTGGATGAATGACAAACACTTTTAGCCACTATGTCATCCCTTTTTGAAGATGTGGTCACTAGTAGGTTCTGCACGGTCCCAAGGATGGTCTATTCCCTCCCATATATGGGCAGCACTCACTGGCCCTAGTGGGTTATATATAAAAGACATGCAGTTGGGAGGGGCTGTGTGTTGGGGGAACCACTGGGGGAGGATGTTGGAATAGATATATTCCATTATGTACATGTATGAAATTCCCAAAATAAAGAAAGAAATGTTTCATAGGCTCCAGAACTAAGCTGGGAAGGCCATTGTTAAGCAACCTTGCAAGGGACTAGACATCTATTTTAATGGATCCCCTTTTCACCAAGCAGCTTCTGAAAAGTCCCCCAGTCCAGGCCCACAGTTCAAGAAACAGAGCACTCCAAACTGTCGGAAGAAACATTTATTCTTGGTTCTATTAAATACATTATTCTCATCACAGGGTGTGTATAGCTCTGAAACTAATAAAGAAAATTTTAGACGAAGACGAGATTCCATTGCGGAAGCTTCTCCCTTCAGGTGAAGGGTCGCGGAGCCTGTGGCAGATGTGAGGAGTGGGAGGCCCAGGATGCACCTTCATGCGAGCGGAGCTTGTACGGAACTAAGTCTTTCCAGAGCAGAGGGAGGGTGCTCGAAAGATATGTGTTGATGTTTCCGCCCAAGGCCCAGCAAACGACTTGGACCAGGGGTGATGTCTGTCTGGGGACAGGAGCAGTTACTCGCTGCTTCTCCATGATGGGCATCGGCAGCTCCAAGGTTGGAAGGTTGTCCCTTGAGCTCTGGCTGAGCTGGCAGGGTCTTCCTCTGGCTCCACTGCAGGAACTCGGATTTCTGCCCACACATCAGTTTATCTTCCAGGAGTTTCCCAAGGGAGGCCATGAGCTCATGGGCTTCAGGAGGCCCACAGCTCATAAAGAGAGCCCGGTCTTTCTCTGATTTATGTCTCGTGCTGTCTTTGCTGGAATAAAGCCACTGGAAAAATTGTCCCATCTTCTTTCTGAAGTAACCGTCGGGAGGATGTTCCCTTTTGTCTGATTTCTCTTTACGAGGCTGGCTCTTCTTTCCTGCTTTGGGGGTCTGGGATTCCTCACGGTCTTTTCTACCATCTTCTTTTCTGGATCCCGACAACGCCAGTCTCTTCTCAGCTGGTGCAAAATTCTTTAAGATATGTTTGAAGACCCTGGGCTCCTGCCACGGATCCACACTAATCCCTGTGCTGTACACGTGGTTTTGCATGTCCATGAAAACGGAGACGTCTACGCTAGACACACTGTTGGAAGATGACGGTGAGTAGCCGGAGAAGCTGTCCGAGACAAAGCTGTCCGAGACAAAGGATGACTCATTCTCCCAGGCTTCACTCTGGCCCTGTGGCTGATTCTCCAACTTCCACCTTAGTTCCTTAAACAGCTGCTTCTTAAAGTCCAATCTTGTCGGTTCTTCAGGAAGTGACATCCTTGATGGGTTCTGCCCTGTGGCCATTGTAGTGCTTGATTTGCTCTCATCTCTGTCTGTCTTTCTGGAGTTTTCTGACTTGACACTACAGCCAGACCCTGAATGAACTCTCACCTCCTGGGCCTTGAATATTTCTTTGAACATGTTGGGTGTCACCATGCATTGTGGATGTTTTTCTACACTCTGTTTGCTTTCAGCGGTCACTAGATGAGAGGAAGAGCTTGCTACCTCATTCTCTGATTCAGACCTAGCCACTTCTTCCTTGATGGGCTGCTTCTGCTCGGGTCTGCTTTGTAGTACGGCCTCATCCTGGCTCAGGTCTGAGTTGCTGGGCCTGCCATCCTCAAGTGTCTGAACTGTCTCTGAAACATTGGAGGTGGTGCTAGAGACTGACTGTGTCAGGGACCCCTCTCCTTCGCTGTCTACATGTAAGAGGGTGAGAGAGTGATCCGTGGAGGAGGCTGAATCTGTGGTCTCTATCTTGTCTCCATAAAGAAGGTTGGAGCCTCCCCTGAGGGAACTGAGAAAGTTACTTTTCAAATCCAGCCCAGGAATACTGTTTAACCATAAGGGGAGATAAGACTGAGGTTGGGGCCATGTCTTTGCTTCCCTCAAAATACAGAATTTTATGGATTCAATAACCTTGGTGGGGAGGCCCCATTTCTGATTCACCCGGAATCTTATGATATGGACTTCCAGTGTCTTCTGGGTCTTGTGATCAATAAAATGTATTTCTGGAATAGCAGTATTGCAGTGAATCTTCTCCAGGGGTGATCTCCAGCGAGATGTATCTTCAGCGAGCCATGAACAACACACCTCAACTGGGATCCGACCCATAGTGATCTGCCAGCACTTCCTGCTCACGTGTAACCTCAGAATGCCTCTCATGTGTCTTTGGTCCGAGTTCTTCCTTGAGACACTGAGCTGTTCATTTTCCAAGCCGGTCCTTGAATGACATGTCCATCCCCACTCTGTCTCAGGGATAGCTTTCAAATCGTTTAGTATATAACACCCTGAGATCATTTGTGGGTTGTCTAATGGGCATTTCCCTAGGATTTGGCCAAGGTTCTTAGCTGCATCCTTTCTTAGCTGTGGCTTCATTGGGACCTTTGCACAATAACTTTCTGAGTGACTTAGTTCTCTAGTCCTGGGGTCAGTGCAGATGTTGCCCCAGTGTATGCAGCATTGAGGCTTAGCGTGTTTGTAGCAGTAGGAGGGTGCTCCTGTTGGTTTGAACGGAGTATCCATCATTTCTGGCACTCCTGGCCTATTGCACGGCTTGAAGCACCAGGGTGATATTAGGTCCTTTGGTCCATAGGGGTCCAGGCTGTTCTGATGTTCATTGCTGAAATGAAAAAGGCCAGACTCGGGGATGGAAACATAGGCCTGCGAAGGCTGGCTGTCCAAGGGAAAACCGTGAACTGGAAGACCAAAGGCAGTTTCACATCGCTGACATTCAGGGACCAAACTCCACCAACTATCTTGAGGATCCTGAAGCAAGTGGTATTGCAAGTGTTCTTTCCTGTTTAGGGTGTCAGAGACGGTCCTGGGCTGCGGTATCTGGAGGGCACTTCCACAGGGCAGAGACGGCAATGCCGTGGCAGACAGTGGAGATTTCATGTGGGCATGGGGCTTTCCCTCAGTAAGAGTCTGTGGCTGGGGAGCGACCTTAGGAAAAGGTTGAGGATGGACCAGGGTGAGAGGCAAGGGCTGGGGCTGGGGCTGGGGGAAGGCTGGAAGACCATAGCTCAGGACTGGGGTTGTAACAGTTTTACAGACCCCATTGAACGACACAAGGTAAGGCTCTGCTGAGTAGGTGCTCACGGGGACCAGGAGAGTAGCCATGATGGACTCACTGTGCAGAGAGGGGAGACCCCAGAAGAGCTGGCTGGGTTTCCGGCCCAGGTCTCCCTCTGGAATCTTCACGCACAGGAGCTGGTCAGAAGGCCCCAAATGCTTTCGTTTCCCTTTCAGCTTCAAGTTGATTTTTGGGACCTGGGTGTCCAGATTAGTGACGGTTGAACCTGGTGAGATCCATGGGGCTGTGAGTTGGCCTTCCAACCTCTTGGGGTCTGGAGAAGTATCATCTCTCTTTTTCGCCTTCCCCAGAGTCTGGAGGGACACTTGCTTTTTCATCTGTCTCTTCAAGAGTTCCTGCATGTGAAGAGCAAGAGAGGAAATCGGGTCTGCTCCCCCTTACAAGGCACCACGCAACCCCACGCACTGGAAAGCTTTCTCCTGCTGAGAACCAGTGTGGCAATCTCCTGAGGCAAGAGACGTATGTTCTGCTAAGGAGAACCATGGATCTGCTGCATTTGAATGGCAATAAGTGTTGATCTACCTGCTGTGGTCTGGTTGAATCACAGGATCATCCTTTCTAGTGTAAAGCATTCCCAGGGATGGGGGTGTGCCCAGCTGGGGAAAGGAATGGTCCCTCAGAATTTCAAATCCAAGGGAGACCTAGGTCCTACTGTCAGAGAGCTACCCAGTGAGAATGAAAGCAGCCCCTTAAAGGGGATGCCCTGTTTAGGTGACAGGATGGAGGGGAGGGTGGGAAAAGGCCCAGGCAGAGGGGCTTAGATTGGGTTCCCAAGAGAGGCCAGGGACATTGAAGACAGCCACAAGAGCTACAGAAGCCAAAGGGAGCAGAGATGGGGCAGTATGTGCTGTCAATGTTAGGCACAGCAGATGGCTGACCTCAGCAGGATGCAGTAGTTCCTGTAAGTAGCTGTTGTCATACTACTCACACATGGGGCATTAAAGTCCTTGTAAGGACCAATACAAGGAACAGACAGCCATATGGCTGACCTCAGCTAGGATCACCTGAGACCTGTCCACAGTCTGCCACATCTCTGACCTAAAAAACCTCAAGTTTCTACAAAGCTTCCAGCCACTTGTGCTTTCCAGAGACGATCCCTCCCAATACTAGGGAGGGAGCAGAGACCACGTTAGGAAGGCAACAAGGCTAAAGGGAAATACTTGAATCACCTTCCAGAACAAACAACTTCTTGCCGCCTTCTGTTTCTCTCTGGAAAGCTCTCCAACCTGGAAAACATGAGCAGCAGTTCATAAAGCTTGGTGGTTGTTAATCTAACACGAGCAGCAGTTCATAAGGCTTTGTGGTTGTTAATCTCAAGTGGTAATTTGGTGGGATCAATAAGCCTTAGAAACAAGTCCTTGTGCTGGCTGTGAGGCATCTTCTAGATGAGCTTAATGAGATGGGAAAACCCATGCTAAATGGCAGCCCTGGTGAACAGGCTGAGGCCCTGGACCTCCTTGACAAGGAGGAGAAAGCAAGCCCTCATGGATCACGGCCTCCTGACTGCAGAGACAATGGAACCAGCTACCTCAAGCTCCCCCTGCCATGACTTCCCCACCAGGACAGAGTGAACTGTAAACCAAAGCAAACTTTCAGTAAGTGACTTTGGTCAAGGTATTGTATGGTGGCAACAGTAAACATAACTAATACAGAAATGAAGGTTGAGTCACAAAGATTCTCTAAGAGTCCTTTTATAGAAAACAGAAGACATCTGAGTGCTCAGGAGGAGCATAGCATGTTACATGATGATGTCAGGAGACAGAAGTCATGACTTCAAGTGACCAATAGGCCCTCTTAAACTTCTCTTGGCGAGCAAGGAGAAGGGTTCAGTGCTTCTTAACGACTGCCTCATGTTTCTGTATTAGCCACTTCTCTATTGCTGTGATAAAATACCATGATCAAAGCAACTCACAGAAGAAAGGATGCACTTGGGTTTACAGTTCCAGAGGATTTGAGAGTCTCCTGTGCCAAGAATCCCGGCAGCTGGCCAGTAGATATGGTGGTAGGAACAGCAGAAAGCGCAACCTCTCGAGCCTCAAGCAGGAAGCCGAGGGAGCAAACATAAAATAGTGTGAGTCTGGAAGCTCTGGAAGCTCATCTCTGGGGACATACTTTCCCTTCAACAAGGCTATGCCTCTGGAGCCTCACCCAAAACAGCACCACCAATTGGAGACCAAGCATTCAAATGCCTGAGACTATGGGGACATCTCACTCAAACCACTACATTCCAAGAGCACAGGGGCTTGGAGAAATGCCCCAGGTGTGACTCTGTAAGCCATTTCTGAGAGCTGTCTCCTGAGAGGAACTGTGCCTAGCAAAGGACATCATCAGACTGGGACCAGGGATCTCAGAAGGGGGTCTCCTCGTGGGATTCAGGTGGAACAGAGGGATGTTGGCTTTCATGTTACCCACTGTTATTCTGTTGGTCTGCTCTGTACTAAGAATGAAAGAACGAGGGAGTAGTGACTTTTCCTGCTTCTCTTGGACATCTAATACCCAAGAACATGGACTTCAATAAGTTTCCTGTCCTAACTTTGAAAAACAGTCAATTGTTCTTTGGGAAACTAAAGGAAGAGTTGTGACATCACAATGGGTGCTCTCAGCTACAAGCGCTCCACTCCAGGCATTGACTCTGGCCAGCAGTCCCGGCTCAGCACCTCGGAAAGCTCCGAGTCTTAGAGACAAAAACGTAGACTCCAGGCTTTGCTCAGAGGCTCTCAGGCTTCTCAGGCAGCCCAGCTAACAGAAGGCCTGGTGAAGAAGCTCAAGAGGTGGAACAGGACAGACTACGTGTCAGGAGACAACCCACCTTCTGGAACTAAGCCAATAAGACCAAGAATCAATGTATCCAGAGAGGTGACTGTGGGCCCAGATGAAAACCATGCTCCTCCTTGAATCCCTGCCCTGCCAGACCCCATTCCCTAGGGAAGCAGTGTTCTCTTCTCTCCTCAGCATCCCCCTTCAGACATCTCTGTGAGACAGCCAAAACTCTAAACTCACCCAATCCTATCAACCAAGACTTGCTCCAGAGAGCTCACCGTTCCTGCTTCCCCTTTCGGAGGCCTTGCTGTTTCCACAGCGACAGAATGAAGTCAGTGTCAGGTGCGACAGGCACAAGAGAAGCAGCTCCCGCATTCAGGAAGGTAGAGTGGTCCAGTGTCCAAGAGCTTTGAGCCAAAGCTCAACCATGATTCCGTAGCGCTACTCAGAATGGAGAGAACCTTCCGCATAGTGTGACTCGCACAGCTGCCTTGAGAGCTGAGGTTGTGTGGGCCTCACTGTAAGTGGCCGCGCTGCATCACAGAGCAAGAAAGAGTCATAGAGGGTTTGTGAGGGCGGGGAGGAGGGTGAGCCTCAATACCCCTACCCCAAGTTCCAGCGGGACAGGACCACAATGTCTGTGTGCATGTATGTGTGTGTGTGTGTGTGTGTGTGTGTCACAAATGTCTTCCAGTCCATGTCACTTATGCAATGGCTTCTTTTCACTCAGATGAGGAAGAAGATTTCCTTTCTACTTTTATAAATGTTGATAAGAACATTTTCATGTTTCTGACAGTACTTTCACATCTTTAATCGGGGTAGGCTCAAATCATCAAACTCATATAAAATATGGATTATGCTAAATGGATACAATTGTATCTTCAGGCATCTTTTGGTATGATTTTATTTCCTTTATTTTTCTGAAATTAGTGAAACTTCAAGTGGACTGAGAGTTACACACACACACACACACACACACACACACACACATATATGCACACACTGAGGCACACAGACGCACAGAGACACACACACATGCACAGACACATACAGATATGTACACATACACAGACACAGACACAGACACACACAGAGACACATACAGACACACAGACACACATTCACATACAGACACATGCACAGACATACAGACACGTACATACAGACTCACAGACACACACAGGCACACACTGATACACACAGACATACACACACAGAGACACATACATACAGAGGTACACATAGACACACAGACACACTCACATACAGACACAGACATAGGCACAGACACATACAGACACATACACACTCAGAGACACAGACACACAGAGACACACAGACACACATACACAGACACTCACACAGACACACATGCACAGAGACACATATAGACACACATAGACACAGATACACATAGACACGTACACACACACACATATATGAGCTTATTCTCACAAATCAGTTTACTGTTTCATGTGAGAAGAGCCTGTCTTCCCTCCTTTCGTTTTTCCCACATGCATCATTATTTTGATCCCAATTTCTCCATGGCCATGTCAGTGATTGCATAGGTGGTCCATGATCCCCTCATGGGGCTGATCAACAATACACCCTTAGGGTAAGCCCCCAAGTCCTTGGTGACAGAATGGGACTCAGGGTTGTCAAAGCCAGACTGATTATTTCTAAAATATACTTGCTATAATCGCCTGGTAGTGTCCTCCAGTCCCCAAACTGAAGAGTCTGTCACATGTTATCCAAGCAGCATTTCTTCTCAGGGTTAAATAAACCCAAGATTGAATGACCCACCACCCACTTGACTCCCCCGCCCCCATCCCAGCTCTAGATGCTCTCTTCCATCTGCTGTGCTCCAGCCTGTCTGCTTGTTTCTTATGCCTCTTACCAGTTCCCCTGTGAGGGGATAGACTCCAAGTGAGGCAGAACCCTGCCAGCTAAGCACACACGTCCAGAGGACAAGCTCCACTCCCCTGGCTTGAAACCTTGGCCAAGTCTTCACGTAGAACCTAGGAGAGAGATCTAGACACTTGGAGGTCACAGGCTTGGGGGCAGGGGCTCACAGGTAGGTGGAAGAAGTGTGTTCCACAGAGGCCAAAGCTTCAAGCCTGAAGAAAAAAGTGCAACCCCTCAATAGCTGCAAACCACCCCGAGTAACCTGAGGGGTGGATCCGGGGCTGTGGGTGAGCACTGCACAGACACCATTGCCTAGCTAGGCTTCCCTGACCATGTCTGGAGCTTCCTGCTAGGAACTAACAGTCCTTTGGCACAGATGGCCAAACAACACTGCCTTTTAAAATGCCATCGCTGGCCAGATATAGTCATATACTGTGCCAAGAGTTCAAGCCCACGTAAAGTTTCAGTAAAAGTTCTTTTCCCCTAATTATACTTTGGTTTGATTTTAGTATCTCCCAGAAGTTCCTCCAAAGCTAAAAGGAATAAGAGAGTAAGGACAGAATTCTCTTCTTGTAGATTTGCAACAAAGGAAACTATTAAGATGTAATTGGACACTTTGTGGACACATTGTGCTTGCCAACAATAACCTCCATTAACATGGATTGATAGACCATTCTAATACTTAACCCTCCTTCACTGACTGCAGCTATCTCTAACATAATTGCTACCCAACTCTAGAGCACCCCCACCAGAGCCTGTGACCTCCAAATGTCTTCCAATATTTTCAGTGGGCTCTCTTAGCAACCCAGTGAATAGACAGGCAGGCACTGGGGCATTTCTCAATGAATGAATGTAAGCTCAGAGAGATTAAGTAAAGTCTCTAGGTGGCACCTAGAGACCTCACAAATTCTTATTTTTTTCAATCATTTGAAAAGTGTTAGGCTGGGCGGTGGTGGTGCACGCCTTTTCATCCCAGCACTTGGGAGTCAGAGGCAGGTGGATTTCTGAGTTTGAGGCCAGCCTGTTCTACAGAGTGACTTCCAGGATAGCCAAGGCTACACAGAGAAACCCTGTCTCAAACAAAACAAAACAAAACAAACAAACAAAAACAAAAATAAAAAAGTGTTAAAATGTGATTTTTTTAAAAAAAAAGATTTATTTATTACTATATCTAAGTACACCGTAGCTGTCTTCAGACGCACCAGAAGAGGGCATCAGATCTCATTACAGATGGTTGTGAGCCATCATGTGGTTGCCAGGATTTGAACTCAGGACCTTCAGAAGAGCAGTCAGTGCTCTTAACACTGAGCCATATCACCAGCCCTAAAATGTGATTTCTTAATAACTAGATTCTAAGGGCTGGAGAGATGGCTCGGAGGTTGGGAGCACTGACTGCTCTTCCAGAGGTCCTGAGTTCAATTTCCAGCAACCACATGGTGGCTCACAACCATCTGTAATGAGATCCAATGCCCTCTTCTGATGGGTCTGAGGACAGCTGCAGTGTACTCATATAAATGAAATAAATAATTCTTTAAGAACAAAACAAAAACAACTAGATTCTAAGGGTTTTTTTTTTAAAAAAAACAATTTACTTCATGTGCATTGGCGTTTTCTCCGCATGTATGTCTGTGTGAGGGTGTTGAACCCCAGAGTTACAGACAGTTGTGAACTGTCGTGTGTGTGTGTGTGTGTGTGTGTGTGTGTGTGTGTGTGTGTGTGTGTGT
>NW_022196913.1:64581803-64589404 GCF_008632895.1 Mastomys coucha
CTTGACTTTTTTTTTTTTTGCTTGTTTGTTTTGCAAGTCGTTTTTAAAATTCACTTTATATCCCGATTGCTATCCCTCTCCCAGTCACCTTCCTACAGTCCCTTCCCCTTCCCCCTTCTCTAAGAGAGTGGAGGCCCCTCTGGGTATCCCCCCACCCTTGCACATCAAGTCTCTGCAAGGCTAGACGCTTCTTCTCCCACTGAGGCCAGAAAGACTGCCGAGTTAGGAGAGCAGATTCCACAGACAACCGCTTTAGGGACGGACCCCACTCTACTTGTTCAGGACCCACATGAAGACCAAGCTGCACATCTGCTACATATGTGGAGAGAGGCCTAGGTCCAGCCCATGTATGTTCTTTGGTTGGTGGTTTAGTCTCTGAGAGCCCCCAAGGATCCAGGTTAATTGACTGTTGGTCTTCCTGTGGAGTTCCTATTCCCTTTGGGGGTCCTCAATCCTTCCCCTAACTCCTCTGTAAGAGTCCCAAAGCTCCATCCAGTGCTTGGCTGTGGGTCTCTACATCTGACTGAGAATATGACTTTACTATAAAATATTGGCTAATTTGGGAAGTAGAGTTGTTTTGTATGTTCAAGCATGTGCTGTGTTCAGAAACTGTCTCCTGTTTTTGAGGCCTGCGTGGCACACATATCCCGGGGAGCTGTGGGCTGACGACAGGTTCAAGTGCCTTCTTTCCAGGGAGCACAGTCAGTTTAAGAGTTGGGTGTGTTCAGAGCAGGACATTTTAGGACCTCACAGAGAGTAAGGGAGTACCCTGTCACCTCCCATAGCATATCCCTGATGACCTACATTGCTACACAGAAGTCTCTTCCTAAATTTCTCCACACGCTTGCTCATATGTCTTCAGAGAGAAGCGTTTCCCCAACACATGGCCAGAGGACACACTACTTTGTCCTTTGTGATCCTTAGATACAGTGTTCTTGGGTTGAGATTCTTAGATATGCTTGGACTCCTAAAAACTCTGTTCGGTGTTCCCTCCCTCTCAGCCTGTCCTGTGACGCTGGGTTAGGTCAAGTGGAAGCTATGATGTACAGGTAGAGAAGCAGTCTCATACACACACACACACACACACACACACACACACACACACACACACACACACATTTAAAAAAATGTGTATGGGTGTTTTGCCTGCACGTACGTATACTTGGTCCCTAAAGTGCCAGAAGAGGGCGTGCGATTTCCTGGAAATGAAGTCACAGACCTCTGGGAAAGGAAAGTAGCAAGCACCCTTAATTCTTGACAAACCTCTCCAGCCTCTGGAAGGTTCCTTTTCGAATATGTAGAGAATGCAAATCCGCATGTGATGAGTTGACAAGACTCTAATTTCTGCAATGACAGTACCTTTGACAGGGTTTTTTCTTTTTTGTCAAAGACATGGCATAATGTTAGAGTAACAGTGTGACATACTTCTGCCATAAGTAATGTCTCTTGTCTTCTAAACAGAGAGTCTTGCAATAAGAACACAGTGTACTAAAACATTTTGAATGCCAGCATCAATAAAGGCTGTTTATAGAAAACAAAACCTGCAAGCTTTGTATGAGTTAAAAAGTGCATATACACTAACCCTTCCTGTCAAGGCTCAGGGATCTCTTTGGGAGAGGGAGAGGAAAAGCTGTGAAGGACAGAGGTGATGAACAACCGGAAAAAGGTGTGCCTTCCAGATGCGACAGGACTGATGTACACACAGACTCTTGAGACTACGATACTATGGCCAAGACCTGCCTAGTTCCAATAGGGCAAAAATCTCAGCACGGCAGTGAAGACAGCTGTAGGTGAGCCTGTAGGACATTTCCTTTAGAAGTGCCGGCTGTGGGAGGTCCCAGTGCATTGTGGGAGTTACCACCCTGGGCTGCTGATCCTGGGTTCTCTAAGAAAGCAGGCTGAGCAAGCCATGAGGAACAAGCCAGCATCCAGCATCCAGCATCCTCCATGGCCTCTGTGTCAGTTCCTGCCTCCTCCAGGTTCCTGACCTAGCCTTCCTCGTTGGACCTGACTCAGGACATGTAAGCCAAATAAACTATTTCCTCCCAAAGTTGTTGTTGGCTCTGGTGCTTTACCACAGCAATAGTAGTCCGAACTAAGATAGAAAATGGTACCAGGTTTATGTGATATTGCTGACACAGGCCTGACTGTATTGGTTTTGGGGGAGGATTTTAGGACTCAGGAACTTAGCGCTAGGAAAGCCATGGGTTTTCGAAACTTGGTTAGTTGGTGTAAGAGCCTGCAAGATTAGAGGAGAGTGCTGAGGACAGTGTTCTGAGGGGGGAGCTGAGGGAGGACTGGCTTGGGATTTTTTTTGGAGGGAAGCAAGGCCTCTTGTAATCCCACTTGCTATTTGGGATTAAGAATCTGTGGTTTTGGTCAGCTCAGGCTCAAGAACCAGCTGTGTGTAAGAGACCAGAACCACTGAAGCGATCCTTTCCATCCCTGGAACAACTGATGCTGCTTTGTTAAGGAATTGGTGATGATTATGCAGCTGCGTCTTCACGTGAGACTCCTAAATTGGGAGCAAGGGCTGCCTCTGAATACACTGCCTTGCTTTCCTTAACTGGGCTGCCTGGTCTAGCCTCAGTATAAGGGAATGTGCCTAGTCTTACTTCCACTTAATATGCCAAGGCTAGTTGATATCCATGGGAGGCCTCCCCCTTTCTGAGAAGGGGAGGAGGGAGGGGGAGCTGAGGGGAGAGGGAGGAAGGAAGGGGAGCTGAGGGGAGAGGGAGGAAAGGAAGGGGAAGCCGCAATCCAGATGTAAATAAGTAACTTAATTAAAAAGAGAAAGAAGAGAGGCTGAAATTTTAGATTTTGGAGCTTTACAGACTTTGGATTTCTTTTTTTTCTTTTTAGTTTTTTCGAGACAGGGTTTCTCTGTGTAGCCCTGGCTGTCTTGGAACTCACTCTGTAGACCACGCTGGCCTCGAACTCAGAAACCCACCTGCCTCTGCCTCCCAAGTGCTGGGATTCAAGGTGTGCACCACCACTGCCTGGCTGACTTTGGATTTTTTTTTTAAGCAGATCGAACTTCTAAAGTGATTAAAAGACTGTAGGATTTTTACGACTGTAATGTGTTTTATGATATTGATATTAACAAGAGCAAATAAGAAAGAAAAAGGTTAGTTGAAAGGGGATGTGTTGTATGTCCATGTGACATAACATTGTCAACTTCACACAAACCAGAGCCACCCTGAGAGGGGACCTCGGTTGATAAAATGCCCTCCGTCAGACTGGGCTACAGGCATGCCTGTGAAGTATTTTCTTGATTAATGGTTTATGTGGGAGCTGAGGTGGTTCTGCCCCTGGATAGGTGCCCTGGGTTGTACAAAAAGGGAGCAGGCTAGTGGGCCATGGATGCACTCCTCAGTTCTTCAGGTTCCTGTCTTGAGCCCCAGCTGGTTTTGGTTAGCGTTTTTTTATCGTAGTAAAGGAGATGCTGCTAACCGGGGCACTGAGAACACAAGGATCAAGTTTTATTTTCTGCACAGTGAGATCCAGTTTTCCAGAGGCCCCTCATTGACACCATGTTTTCTGCCAGGCCTTTTTTTTTTTTTTTCCCATCTTTGCCAAAAACCATATAGCTGTGGTTGTTATGAATTGGTGTCTGGCTGGCTGGTTCTTCCCACTGCTCTACGTACGCTTTCCTGCCAGGGCTCGGATGTTTCTAGGATGATGGCTCTGTGGTGTAACTTGAAATCAGGCTTGGTACTGTGTCAGCATTCTTTCCTCAGGACGTCCATGCTATTTGGGACTTTGTTCGTCAATATCGAGAGTGCTTCTCCAACCTGAGGAAGACAGTCCTGGAGTTTTGGCTGGGAGTGTGTGGTGGTGTGAATAGGTCTGGCCCCCACAGACTCCTGTTCGAATGCTTGGCCCACAGTGAGTGGCACTAGTAGGAGGTGTGGCCTTGGGAGAGGAAGGGTGTCACTGTGGGGGTGGGCTTTGAGGTCTCTATGCTCAAGCCTCACCCAGTGCGGATGCCAGTTCCCTCCTGGCTGCTTTCAGAAAAGTCTCTTCCTGCTGCCTTTGGATGGAGATGCAGGCAGGCATGGATGGAGGAACTCTCAGTTCCTCCAGCACCTTGCCTGCCTGCACATCTGCCATGCTTTCGAGATAATGGACTGAAGCTCAGAACCTGTAAGCCAGCCCCAATTAAATGCCATCCTGTATAAGAATTGCCTTGGTCATGGTGTCTCTTCACAGGAGTAAACCCTAACTAAGACATCGTCCGTGGCTGTCTTCTAGATTTCTTTCAATATTAATGTTTTTATTGTAGAATTCTTTCCTTTTCCCAGTTAGGTTTATTCCAAGACACATGTTTTGTGGTTATTATGAGAGAGATGTTTTCTTGATTTCTTTTGCCGTGTTTGACGGGAGTGGAGAAAGCTGACCCTTGTCACATTCCCAAGCCGGCAGTCTAGAAACTCTTTTTCAGTACTAATGACAGGAATGTCCCAGGACAATTCTGACCTCATGAAGAACTTATTTCTGGGAAGTAGATTCTTGGAGTGTATGCATATATGACTGGGTGTGCACAACTGTGCGTGTGTGTGTATGTGCTTGCCTCAGGAACTGTTTCAAAGATGTACTGATAAGCTTCCTGTGTCTTTTACCTTCCATTAGATAGCTCTATGCTCAAGAGGTAACTTTTTTTTTTTTTTTAAGATTTATTTATTTATAATATGTAAGTACACTGTAGCTGTCTTCAGACACCCCAGAAGAGGGCATCAGATCTCATTATGGATGGTTGTGAGCCATCATGTGGTTGCTGGGATTTGAACTCATGACCTTCTGAAGAGCAGTCAGTGCTCTTAACTGCTGAGCCATCTCCCCAGCCCCTCAAGGGGTAACTTTAGAGTTCAAAGAGTCCCTGAAAACACTAGTCACATTTCTCCAAAAGCAAAATTTCCAACATAATGCACAATCACACAGCTTTACCAACCACAGGAAGCAGGTTCTGAAATTACCCTTGACAGCCTCCCAAACGCTTGAGAAATTACTATTTCAGTTTCACGAGCACAGCTTCGAATTCTATGGGCTTCGGGACAGATGAGGTCAGGACAGTTTCTAAGTGTGCCCATTCACAGCCTCCCTGGCTCAGCTGGCAGAACATGATCCGTTCCTCTCCTGTGCTCATGGTCAAGGATCTAAAATACAAATGTGGTGGTTTGAATGAGATTGGCTCCCACAGGCTCATAGATTGGCAAGCTTGGTCCCAAGATGATAAAGTATCAGGGAAGGGTTGGGAGGTGTGGTCCTGTTGGAGGAGGTGTGCTTTGGTGTTTCTCTCTCTCTCTGCCTATGAATTAGTATGTAGCTCTCAGCAGAATTATCTGTTTTGGCAAGCAGAGACCAAGTCCCTCAAAAAGTCACAGGTGAGGGCTTATGCCAAGACAGCCCAAAATGAGGCCTCTGAGATTCTGTCTCTTTCAAGACAGGGTTTCTCTGTATAGCCCCAGCTGTCCTAGAACTCATTCTGTAGATCAGGCTGGCCTTGAACTCGGAAATGTCTCCCAAGTGCTGGGCTTAAAGGCGTGCGCCACCACCGCCCAGCTGCCTCAGATTCTGATGTTTGGCAGACAGTCATGAGCCCATGTTCACCCAAAGCCTGCCAGAATGTCTTTTTGCATGCTTCTCGTAGCCTCTGCCAGCAATCCCTGGCATTCTGGGGTATTGGCTCATCACCCCAACATGTCTGTGTAGGCACAGGGCTATGACCCTGTTCCCTGTGTGTTCTCTTCTGAGAACACCAGTTAAGGTTAAGGGTAGATGGATGCACATCAGTGTTCAACTCCAGACCACTATGTCTAGGGCAATGTTTGTGCTGATCCTGGGCCAAGCCTGTCTCTGGCTCAGGTCACTGCTGTCCTGGAGTCTAAGTGGTGCTCACTGCCCAGTTCAGCCTGACAGACCTGTGTCTCCTGATCACTCATACACAAGAACATGGCAAGAAAGGCTATTTTTGAGGTATTTCCTGCTGAATCAATCCTAGGAAGTTCTGGGTATCTTAGGGACTCCCCCAACTTTGTGGGTTTTCCTGTTTTAGGAAAAAAAGCCATTCTTGTAGTGCAGGGAGGGGGCTGGAGGATTTCAGAACAACAAAGCACAGCAGGCTGGCCTTCTGAAATGCACAAAGGAGTATTTTTAACCACAGTGGCCTGGCTTGTTCAGAGCTTCCTGATTTGGATACTGAGTTTTAAACTGAGGTCATATAAAGCAAAAGATTTGCCACTGTGTGAGGCTACATTTGATAGCCTTACACAAGTGCCACTTAAGGGTGCCAGCAAGTGACTTGCATAGGACACCAGGGTTTGTGTGGATATGTGAGAGCCTTCCTGGAATGACATGATTGTTAGGAATGCTGGCCGAGCCCTTCTGCCCGTGGAGCAAGAACATGGACACAGTCATTGGGCCCCTATCTTCAACGTTTTAATACTGGCCGAAAGAAGAACCCCCAGTCCAGCCCCCCAGTAGGTATGGCTGTGTGCAAATAAACCGAGATTCATGAAGGACTCTGTCCCTTCAGGCTTCTGCCTTCTTCCAGCCCACTCTTTGTGCATGAGTGGGGTTGAAGGTTCCAGATGCTGTTTTCTTTCATTATATGTATTTTAAGGCAAGATCTTGTTGCTCACCCCCAAGTTTTCTCTTGAATGTTCAGCTATGTGTGTAGGCTTGCCCCTTGTCTGGTAGAATGTAGCTGTGTTCTGAGGACCCCATTGCATAGCCCACAGACTGTCACACTGCCTTTCCTGATCCTGTCTTCTCAGGGCTTAGCTTTCCCTTACATCTTTTCTTTCTCTGCGTAGTCCTGGAACTCAGTCTGCAGACCAGGATGGCCTCCTCAGAAATCCTCCTGCCCGTCTCCCCAGTGCTGGGCTTAAAGGTGTGTGCCACCATCATCCTTTCAAACAAACTACTTTTGTTCATCTATTCTCTCCTCTTTTCCTCTACATTTCTTGTCTTTGAAAACTAAAGAGGTCATAGCCTCGAAGCCACTTCCATCTGCCTCTTACCCCTAGAGGTCACCAAAACATGCATTCTATGCTGTACCTATTCAGAGCACGGGGCCCATAGCCTGAGCACAGAGGTTAGCGCTGACCTGGCCACATGTAATTACATAAAATACTATACTCATGTCATGCTTTAGATTCTTGCGTATGAGAAGGGTGCAGTTACAGTCTATAGCTCTTCTGGCAAGTACTCCACATGGAATACACATGGGGTATCGTACCCTTAGTGTAGTCTGGCATGAGGTCAGGGCAGCCTCACTGGATCTGAACTGCTAAGACCCTTCTAGAAGGAAGAGAAGTTGAAGCTTGGACAACAAAAGGAGAGGCATCCAGAGTGGGGATGGGATTCTCTCCTGTGGATGCCTGCAAGCATCTGTGTCGGCTGGAGGGATGGAGTGTGCGTGGTGGATGCCTGCAAGCATCTGTGTCGGCTGGAGAGATGGAGTGGTGTGTGCGTGGTACCACAGTGTCAGGAGGAGGGATGGAGTGTGCGTGTACCACAGTGTCAGGAGGAGGGATAGAGTGTGCGTGGTACCACAGTGTCAGGAGGAGGGATGGAGTGTGCGTGTACCACAGTGTCAG
>NW_022196913.1:64589414-64605029 GCF_008632895.1 Mastomys coucha
CAGGAGGAGGGATGGAGTGTGCGTGTACCACAGTGTCAGGAGGAGGGATGGAGTGTGCGTGGTACCACAGTGTCAGGAGGAGGGATGGAGTGTGAGTGTACCACAGTGTCAGGAGGAGGGATGGAGTGGTGGGTACCACAGTATTGGCTGAAGGGATAGAGTGTGCGTGGTACCACAGTGTCAGGAGGAGGGATGGAGTGTGCGTGGTACCACAGTGTCAGGAGGAGGGATGGTGTGTGCGTGGTACCAGTGTCAGAAGGAGGGATGGAGTATGCGTGGTACCAGTGTCAGAAGGAGGGATGGAGTGTGCGTGGTACCAGTGTCAGGAGGAGGGATGGAGTGTGCGTGGTACCACAGTGTCAGGAGGAGGGATGGAGTGTGCGTGGTACCACAGTGTCAGGAGGAGGGATGGTGTGTGCGTGGTACCAGTGTCAGAAGGAGGGATGGAGTGTGCGTGGTACCAGTGTCAGAAGGAGGGATGTACACATGATGGTATGTATGTGTTACCAGAAACAGGCAGCAAAGCAAGATAGCACCATCTTCAATGTGCGCTCAGGCTTCTGGAGACAGCAGCAAAAAATTGAGATTTTCTGTGGCTTTAGAAGGTAATTACCTGGGCCGGGCGGTGGTGGTGCACGCCTTTAACCCCAGCACTTGGGAGGCAGAGGCAGGCGGATTTCTGAGTTTGAGGCCAGCCTTGTCTACCGAGTGAGTTCCAGGACAGCCAGGGCTACACAGAGAAACCCTGTCTCAAAAAACCAAAAAACCCAAACCCTCTTTGCCAACAAAAGGCACCACTGGGATCATAAAGATGTGTGTTTTTAATTGACAACTCAATCTCTTCATACAATATTGCACAAATTAAGGATGTATCAACAATTCTACTTATGATACAAACTCATCAATATTCATATAAAACTAAGAGTTGATACATTTTGGTGATAGGTACTTTAGTAAATAGAACAAATATTTCACTCAGCTGCATGAGACTCAGCCTTCCACAAAAGAATTCACAGGTTACTTAAGCTGTCCAACCCAAGGCTATCAAGACCACTTAAAGAAAAACTTGGGATCCGGGTGTGGCATCCCAAGCCTCAGAATGTTGAAGCAGGAGGACTGTGCGTTCAATGCTGGCCTGTAGTATACAGCAAAACCATGGCTCAAAAAACTGGTGATAAAAACATTAAAAAAAAATTAGCAATTTCATTTAGGAACCAGAAAGCATATGCAAACTGGCAACTCTAAGAATTCGCATATTCTGCTCCACAGGTCCTGTGCTGAGAATAATCCCACTGCTGCAGATCTTCTCTATAAGAAGAAACTATTGTTTCAAAGTTCGAAACAAACAAGATGGCAATTCACACGAAAGGGTTTACACAAGATTCTATTCAAAAGAAAACTAACAAAGTCTCTATAAATTAAGAAATTCTGGTGAGAGCGCTGGCCAGGTGGGAAGCCAAGGCCACTCTCCTCACCGAATGTCTCCAACAGCACTGCTGTGACCTCAAGGAAGGGAGAGCTGGGCAGGAGCTCTGAGTGAGCTGCTGGCTGCTCACCATGAGCGATTCTAACTGCAAGAACTAAGCAAAACATCATGAAGCATGCCTGAAAGGACAGACTGAAACCAGGCCTAGTGGTTCCCACCTTCTGATACTGGAACTCAGAACTCGGGAACTGTTGAAGGGTTGGCAAATGAGGCATGTGATGATCACATTTAGGTAAAAATGTAATGGGCCATGCCAAAGGTGAGGGAAACAAGGTCCGACTACACTGTTTCCCACAGCTGTCCTGCCTGAGACTGGGGGTTGGCAAAGATTGAGACAGGGACAGGAGACACACTCAAGCCGTTCTGCGATGTAGGTGCATGCCTGTTATCCCATTCCTCAATTCCCAGCAAAGCAATGGCCACGAAGCTGGTTCTAGCACAAAGCAGGCTACAGCGTAAGGGCAGGGTAGGAGTTTTCTGTACAGAACAGAACGGCTCAAGGAACCAACGGCTTCTCAGTTTCTGTGTCTTACAGAGAGTACAGATACCGTGTTTTCGGAACTCTTCACACGTTGGCTTGATTTCCAAATGCGTCACTTTATTTTCACCCACGAGGCAGCCATACTATAACTTCTGAGCACGTGACATCACATGATTTCTTCAGTAAGCTCCAAGGCAGACCCAGCTCTCCTGGAGCTCACAGTCCTGAGGTTTCACACGTGAAAGCTTTCACCACAGCCACAGGTCCCCTTGATGTTGGGGTTATTGAACACAAACTCACTGGACAGTTTGTCTTCCACGTAGTCCATCTCTGTTCCTAACAGAGTTAGCTGTGCTTTCTTCTCGATGAACACTCGGACTCCTTGGGGAAAAGGAAACACATGTCACAAAGCCTGCAGTGTGCAGGACGTGCAAATCAGAGCCCAGAGTCTCTAGTGGGCACTGTCAGCCACTCTGCAGCTGACGAGTGACCCCGGGACCTCCTTTCAGGGGGAAGTGCACAGCTTGCTGCTAGTCCAAACAAGTCTATATGTAATAGGGAGACCCTTTGATATGTGGAAATTCCATGGTACTTATGCAAGTCTATGATTCGCTTTTCACTGTACTTTACTCATTGTTACTCATTGTTTTTCAATTTGCTGTAGGAAAATGTAATTCTATGACCTTTTAAATGATGACATGACATCTGTGTCTGACACCATCAGCCAAAAATACCCACAGTACTGTTGTTTCATGGGGCATTTCTAACCAGACCACATAAACCAAGAACCTGCAATGATCCATGGACTCCAGAGCTCCAGGCTGCTGATGGCCTTACACTTACACATGAACACATACCTGCAGGGGCAAGTGAGGCTTATGTTTGAACTGATGTCATTCTTAGACTTTCATGTGGACGGGTGTTTGCCTGTAGGTGTCTGTGCAATGCCTGACCAGAGGACAGGCATTAGAACAAAAGTTAGAGATGGTTGTGAGCCACACGTGATTGCTGGGAACTGAATCCTGGTTTTCTGGAAGAACTGCAAGCACCACTCCAGCTCCAATATTTTATAAGTGATTAATTTCAGTTAAGTATGATGGAAGTAGAGTTAGGAATATAATTCCTGCTTGTCTAACACAAAAAGGCTTGCAAGCTACCACCAGCATGGCTCAAACGCACAGACCTGAGCACAAAGCTCCTGAGCTCTCCCTTTCTCCAGGCTGTAGTGTTCCTTCCTGTGTCTTACATAAGACCTTGCTAGCCCAGGCTGGCCTGACCTTATCTTGAACCCCAAACTTACAATCCCTATCAATAGTAGCGGCATTAAATGACGCAACAAATCACACCTCACTCTTCAGTAGGTTTTGCAAGATGACAGGAGCTGGTGTCAAATACAGTAACTAATAAAGTCCTCAAAAGCATACTTGTAGTGGAGGGTGTGCTGCTCTTGCAGAGGATCAAGCTTGGTTCTCAGCAATCATCCCAGGCAGCTCACAACCACCTGTCATTCCCGCTCCAGGGAGCAGCCACCTCTGGCCGTCCCAGGATCAGGAATCTGCACTAATAAACACACACTTCACAATACATGCGAAACTTCTCAAAAGAAACAGCTGGATGGTTCCCTTTGTTCTGTGGTTTTAATATCTGAGTGGGTGGTGAGAGGCTCAGGGGTAAAAGGAGTCTCGAAAGCCTGAGTTCATACTCAGAGCCCACAGTAGAGGGAGAACCGCGTCCCAAAAGCTGTCCCCTGACTTCACAAACTGATGTGATCTTGAAAAGCTTATGAGGCTGAGCCTGATGGCAACTGTAATTCTAGCCTTCAGAAGCCGTGGGAGGAGCATCAAGATTCAAGCCTGGGCTATGTAGGAAAGACACCTGTCTCAAACAACAAGAACAAGACAAAAAACTGGGACCAAAATCAGCCAAAGCCTCTCCTAGGGATGATGGTTAGAGCTGAGAGAAGCCAACTGCCCCACAGACTTTGTCTGGACCAGGAGCCTCCCCAGCACTAGGCTCAATGCGACCTGAGAAAAAGTCCCTTCTCTCATTTCAGTGGCTGCACATAGATAATATGCCAAAGAAAGCCTGCCTGCCAAGACTGGGCATGCATGAGAGCCACTCACGGGATACCTAACACAGATAGCAGTCTTTATATCTGTTTTGTACAAGAAAAGTTTTCGTCAGAACAATGTGCCCAGAAAACATTAGAGAGACAGAAACCTCCACTGCTCACCAGAGCCGAGCATGGAGTACATAGCTCTAACTCATCACTGGGAGGTAGGGCAGGAATTGAGGTCATTCTTACACCTGGCCACACAAAGAGTTCAGGCTAGCCTAGGTTACAAAAGAACCTGTCTCAAGAAGACAAGAGAAGAGAGCTCACCATCTTGAATAACTTCTTCATCAGAATCTCCTTTTGTCTTTGTATACTCCAGGCTGTAAGAGAGGCCATTACAACCCCTGGTTCGCACGCCAACTTTGAGACCCACCTGAAAAGAATTGAGAATGTAAACTTAGTGCTAACAGTACAGATTAAAGGACTAATGAAAGTCGTGGCTACAGTCAAGCGTAGTGACTCACTCCTTGAGCCCCAGCACTTGTTTCAGAGGCTGAGGGATGAGGACTTTGGCAAGCTGGAGGCCGGCGTCTCAAGAAAAGGAACAAGGGCTGCATTAGCTCAGAAAAGAGCTGACAGGGCAGCTCCAGAACCTAAGGAAGACCTCCAGAATACACACATACACACACACTAACACAAATACCTGCACGTATTAATAAAATCACACTTCAAGGAAAAAAGCAACCTTTGGTATTTATTCCCATTACTCTCTTTCTCTTAAACTTGGTGGAATGTAACAGATTTCTGGTTACACAATGCTTCTGTAAGAACAAATGTAACAGGAAACAAATTTGAAAACAGACAGCACACAGGAAGAAGCACACAGCCACTGCCATCCAGAAAAGCAGATTTCCTGTTTTCCCCAGTCCTGGTTGCATTTGCATCTGGATTGTTTTTATTATAGCATATTACACATTTTCCTCTTTATTTTACTGATATTTTATTTTATATAAGGTATTAGTTTTAGAGTGTTTGCTTCCTGACTATAATTTGGAGTAATGTGAGCACAGTGAACACTAGTTGCTTGTCTTATAGTTCAGGCTGGTCTCAAACTAATGATCCACCTGGTTTACCCTTCCAAGCGCTGCACCCATGGGTGTATGTACCATACCTGGCTTTTCTTTCTTTTACTTTTTTCTTGTTTTATTTTGAGTAGAGGGTCTGAAAAATGGTATCAACTTGCTATGCAGCCAGCCCTGCTTGGCCCAGAACTCACGACCTGCTTGCTTCTACCTCTCAAACTTTGCGTCCACCACGGCTGGCTTTCTTTTTCTTCTGAGACAGGGTCTCTCTATGTAGACCAAGCTGGCCTTAAACTGAGACCTGACTGTGTCTACCTCCAAAAGCTGGAGTTAAAGGTATGCACTGCCACACGCATCCTTTTTTCTTTTGATGGCAGAGATTTTGTCTTTAAAAGCCAGGCTTCCTTCAAGAGGGCCTGCTCCACCTTTTCTGTGAGGTGTTCTCTGGAGGCTTCTGGTTAGTGAGCACGGAGGCTCACCCTGTCCCCTGGCAACCATCCTGCCTTTTGAGGAGCCTCCTTTTTAGGGCACTTCAGTAAAACATTCCAAAGAAGCAGGAAGCCAAAGATCTCAGTATTTTTGGGTGAGTGTGTGTGTGGTGGGGGCGGGGTGAAGTGGGAGCTGAAGGAGAGGCCACGGAGGGTGCTGTTTACTGGCTTGCTTTGCTCCTTATGGCTTGCTTGGCCTCTTTTGTTTTCTTTCTTCCTTTTAAAAGGAATTATTTATTTATTTAATTATATGATTATACTGTAGCTGTCTTCAGACACACACCAGAAGAGGGCATCAGATCCCATTACACATGGTTGTGAGCCACCATGTGGTTGCTGGGAACTGAACTCAGGACCTCTGGAAGAGCAGTCAGTGCTCTTAACCGCTGAGCCGTCTCTCCAGCCTAGCCTGCTTTCTTATAGTACCTAGGACCACCAACCTGAGACTGAAACTACCGATACCAGCCCTTCCCCCATACCCTCATCAATCACAAATGAAGAAAATGGCCCACAGGCGTCCCTACAGCTCAGTGTTATGGAAGCAGTTTCTCAGTTGAGGCTCCTTCCTTTCAGGTGACTCCAGCTTGTGTCAAGTTGACATAAAACTAGCCAGCACAACACCCTGATGTGATGTTCTAGCAGTATCTATCTATGCTCTCAGTATTGGTGCCTGCCTCTTCTATTAAGCAGCCAGTCAGTCAGCACTTCCCTAAGGCCTGCCCCACCAGGGCACTCCAATCCTGTGAGACTGAGGTGTGCTTGCTTCAAGCTCCACCACAGAGGGGAGCTGTACCTTGTACAGCTTAGACTGAGGACTTATTTATTCTAAGTGGGAATTAGCTCCCTGGATGGATTTCTGGAACATAAGTACTAAGCATTTTTTAGTTTCTGTCTCTGTTCACAGAAGTCCTTAAGAAAGCAGAAGTTCAAACAAGGCAGAGGACATCAGAGTTCTGACGGGGTGAGGGGTGCTGTACAGAGCGTGCTGGCTGAGGTCCTATGCATCCTATGCACACTCTCAGAAACACACAAAACAAAAGCAAACAGAGTTCCTCCTCAGTATTTGAAAATACAGTTTTAAGCCAGGCTTGGCAGCTCACATCTGCAGCCCCAGCACTTGGGAAGGAGAGAGATCTCCATGAGTTCAAAGACAGCCTCATTTAAATAGAATTCCAATCCAAGTTGGTTTAGGTAATGAGTTTGGAAAAGGAGTTGTTAATCGTATAAATTACACATTTTTACACCATCAAGAACAAACACACCTTTATAAAACCTACACAGCTAATTTCATGAAATTTGGGGGGGGGGTGGTCTTGGTCAATGTATGCACTAGAAAGTTCAGAGTCAGGGAGCCGACATTTGTTAGCATTTAACAACTTTCAGGATGGAGCTGTGAGCAGTACAGTCCGGCTGTTCAAGAGCATCCAGAAAACAGCCTCAGGCCTAACAAATGACTACCCACAGACCACAGCTCAAAGCAATTCACAGACCCAATTTAAGTACCCTGCATGCAGGGACGGATTCTCTGTGGACATAGTAAGTCTTGCATCCAGGTCCAGAACACTGGGCCTGGCTCACTTCACCAACAGCCGGTAAATGGTGTCTGTGGCAGACATGAAAACCCAGATACCTTTCACACACAAGGTTAGTTGAACACGTCAAACCTCCTCAGGAATATGTGCAGCCACGAAGGAGGGTGTGATGGTTTGCATATGCTTGGCCCAGGGAGTGGCACTATTAGGAGGTGTGGCCCTGTTAGAGTGGGTGTGTCACTGTGGGCGTGGGCTTAAGACCCTCACCTAGCTGCCTGGGAGTCAGTCTTCTGCTAGCAGCCTTCAGATGAAGATGTAAAACTCTCAGCTCCTCCTGCACCATGCCTGCCTCTGCCATGCTCCTGCCTTGATGATGATGGACTGAACCTCTGAACCTGTAAGCCAGCCCCAATTAAATCTTGTCCTTGTAAGAGTTGCCTTGGTCATGGTGTCTGTTCACAGCAGTAAAACCCTAACTAAGACAGAGTGAGACCTTTAGATAATGACCTGGAAGATCTTCAGGCTGAATTATCAGAGTAAACCAGAGTGAAACCACAGCATGTACTGCACAGTCTATGGAAGCAAGAGAGACCCACACAAGAACACGTGCCGTGCAGGCCAGTGGTTCTCTGGGGAGGATGTTGTCCTTACAACTTAGGGAGAGGGTGCTACTCCCATGCAGCAGGCAGAGGCCAGGGACACTCCAGAATACCCTGGGCCATCCCTAGGCACACAGTGAGCACCCAGACAAGCTCAGGCTGATCTGTAGTCTGGCTGGCTAGGGTCGTGAGCAGCAGCTTTCTATGGAAACACTCCCTCCCTGTGTAAGGTTCAAGAGTTTGGGTGCAGTTCCCTGTAGAACACCTGCCTGGCACTAGTGAGGCCCGGAGTTGAATCCTTGCCAAGGAAAAAACTAACAAAACCAAATACCTCAATCAATGAGAACATACATGCTTGCAACAAAATAAATACATTTGTACTCAAACAGAACTTCAGCTCTGCTAACTTTGAACAGTCACTTACATGCTCAGGCTTGTCTTTAAGAAGTTGTTTTATCTTGTTCACAGCAGAGGGGGTCTGAAAAAAAGAAACAGTTTATCATCAAACTCATCTTCTGGCCAGGCCTTAAGCTCATGTCTTGCCAGGGGACCTGTGGATTTAGTTAAGCAAAGGGAGCCTTCCAGTGTGGGTCAACACATACCTGGGTATCCGGGTGGGCGGCCACTGTATTCAGTGACAGGTTGTGGCTGTGTTTCTTAGAATGCAGCTCAGCCTAGCCTAATAGTCTTCAGCATGAGACCAATGTCTGGATGTACAGATCAGTGCCACCAGTCTCATTTTCTTGTAGAGGATGCTGGGACCTAGTCTGATCTGAAACATTCTTGGACCACTCACTGGGTATACCCAAAGTTACATGTCATGAGCATTTTTTTCTAATGTCTAGGTTCCTAGTGGTTAATGGGTAATCCTTTCCCTAGAATTCTTGTCAAGACTAAATACTGAAAGGCAGGGGTACATCCCAGACAGGGAACCATTCTGGAATCCAGGAGAGGCCCAGGCACAGTGCAGACTGGCAGCTACTGTAGGGAAGGTGAGAGGACTCTTGAGGAGGAAAGAGGGTCCCTGTTACTTTGTGTCCATTAGCCACTCCAGCTGGCAGGATCTTTTGTGATCAAGCTTAATGAGCATCAGGCCAGTGCTGAGGGGACAGATCACAGGCACAGAGCCCTAGTCCGGGTTCTCTCTCTTAGCTGAAGTTTGGACAGATGATGATGTACAAATACAATGTCAGAACCAAATCAAGAGTCATGGAATCAACACTGAAAACAACATGAACCGTGATGCTGTGTGCTACAGGCTGGGAAGGCACCTCACTTGGTAATGTGTGGCTTTGTAGTCCTGAGGACCCGAGTTCAAGTTCCATAAAACAAAACAATAAGCTGGCCTACTTGGGAAGTACCATGCCAGTAAGAAGTCTTGTCCTTAAAAAGGAAGGTGGGGGCCCCTGAGGAATGAATGACACTGGAATGTCCTCCAGCCTCCACACGTGTGCATACATGTACACATGTACCAGCAGCTCCTTTACATATATACCCCCCACACAAAGAGAAAGCAATGCGATACATGTAAAGTAAGTGGCTGCTGTTTAGTGCACTATTTTAAAGTATTATGTATGATATGTGTGTATTTCATTTTGTGTAGCACTGCAAAAAAAAAAAAAGAAAAAAAAAAGAAAAAGAAAAATCACTGCCAGCTGGTCTTTCAAGGCCTGAGTTACATACAGTGCAGCTGACCAGAGAGGCATGCAGGCACTGCAATAAAGGGCAGAAGAAAAGAATGGTAACCTCAAAAAGTTAACAAAAACATTTGTTAAAGTTCAAACATCAAGCTAGGCATGGTGGCACAGGCCTTTAGACCCAGCACTGGGGAGGCAGAGGCCCTGGTCTACAGAGTGAGTTCCAGACAGTCAATGCTACATAGAAAAATCCTGTCTTACACCCCCCCCCTCCCGCAACCCTCCTCCCTTCCCCGTGATGGTTTGTATATGCTTGGCCCAGGGAATGGCACTACTAGAAGGTGTGGCCCAGATTGAAAGTGTATACACCACCATGCCTGGATCTGGGACTTGGTTTGTCTGAGGCTGACCTTGAACTCAGAGATCTCCTTGCTTTAGTCTCCTGGGATCAAAGGCATGCACTACCTTGCCTGGGCCTAAGCTTTTCATGGCTACTATGCCTCAAGATCTTCACGCCAAGATCCAGGTCAAAAACTTGTGTCTTTCAGCCTCAAGATCTGGATCACAGGTGAGCCCTCCAATCCTGGATTATAGTTCACTCCAGACACAGTCAAGCTGACAACCAGGAATAGCCATTACTCCTCTCTCCCCCCTCCCCCAAATCCCACCTCTAATAACAGCACATCTAAGAGCAAGCCTTGTCAGGCAGAAGAAAGGCTGCAATGGAGAGGGGGTGGAACGTCAGTGTGGGGCTGCAGTGACCAGAACTCAGCAAACAGGTGCACGGCAGAAATAAACAATAGAAGAAAACTAATACACATGCCTAGCTTAAGACACTCATAAGTAAGATATGATAAGACTCTGAACTTTTCTCTGGTTATTCGGAAGCTTTTAATGATCACAAATCAATCTAATTGTGATTTTATTACATCTTGCCATATTGTTCTTCTCATAAAAAAAAGGCTACATCAATAGAGATAAAGCCAAGCAAACAAGGCAATTAGAGAAGCTGCCAGGCGAGCTTGTGCTGCTCCATCCCTGGGATTTGAGCATCCTGTGAGGTAAAGCTCCACAAACTCTAGCAGAGTAAGGAAGGAGAGACAACTAACTGGCAGGCTGCTCTTTCAGGAAAAGCCAAGGGGTGCAGAGGGCCACCACGAACACTAACCAACCAGGGCACTGCTACCCGGTGACATCACATGTCCCAGAGTAGACCAGTGTTTCATTTCACAGTTGAAGTGGTTGCTTTATAATATGGCCTCAGAAAAGAGGTAACTTTTAAAGGTGAACTTATTTGGGAAGGGATTAAGTATGTATATCCTACTAGATCTTAAAATTACCTAAACTTAATTCAAAAAGAAAAAATAATTTTAGTGAAAATAAAAGGTTTGTCAGGCTGGAGAGATGGCTCAGTGGGTAAGAGCATTGACTGCTCTTCCAAAGGTCTTGAGTTCAAATCCCAGCAACCACATGGTGGCTCACAACAACTGTAATGATATCTGACTCCCTCTTCTGGTGTGTCTGAAGACAGCTACGGTGCACTTATTTATACTAATTAATAAATCTTTGAGGAAGCAGGGACTGAGTGAACGTGGCCAACTGGAGCGAGCAGAAGTCCTAAAAAAAAAGTCAATTTCCAACAACCAGATGAAGGCTCACAACTAGCTACAGTGTGTACTCATATGCATAAAATAAATAAATCTTAAAAAAAAAAAAGGTTTGTCAAGGAAAACTAGAACATTTTAAAATGTGCTTATTTACTGTTCTTCCAAGTGACTGCCAATAAGCACTTCCTTCCCTGTCTTCCAGTTGTATATTTTCTTTTTTTTGTTTGTTTGTTTTTTGTTTTTTCGAGACAGGGTTTCTCTGTGTAGCCTGGCTGTCCTGGAACTCAGTAGACCAGGCTGGCCTCGAACTCAGAAATCCACCTGTCTCTGCCTCCCAAGTGCTGCGATTAAAGACGTGCACCACCACTGCCTGGTCAGTTGTATATTTTCATGAGCACCTTTCCTACAGGAAATGCATCTATTCTCTGCAACAGAACATGACTTCTGAAAACAGCCTTACAGAGGCTGCTGGGGCTTAAAGCACGGGCTGCTCTTGCAGAGGCTCTGGGTTTGGTTCCCAGCACCCCTGTGGTGGCTCACCACCATCTGTAACTTCAGAGAATCCAATGGCCCCTCTAACCCCTGGGGGGTGGGGATGCCAGGCACTCAGGATACATATACACATATGCAAGCAAGAGACCCATAGACATAAAACAAAATAATCAAAACCAAAAAACTTTGAAGGCACAGCTTAGGGAACCGTGACTGTTGGAGCCTGGGTAGAATGCACAGGTACAACGAGAAAATGAAACTCACTGTACTGTCTGATGAGAACACAGGGGCTTTCTCATTAACTGGGAGTGAGCTTTATCCCCATAAAGTTTTCTTAAGTTGCCTACTTTGGTGTTTTCTTCTTTTCTCAAGTCTCAGAAAACATTTAGACAGTGGCTGCCTGTAATTCTAGCTAATTGGAAGCTGAGGAAGGAGGATCATGAATTTGAGATCAGCCTGATATACAGAGCTAGTTGTCTCAAAACAATTTCAACACAGGGAGCAAAAGCAAGCTATCCATCCACACTGGCATGGACTGCTAATATTCACATCCTGTTTACAGGGAAAGGCATGCAAGAAAAAGTAACATTAAAAGGACCTACATGTCTGCAAGCTGCTGCCAAGTGACCAAACCCCGTCTTACCTTTGCCATGTTCCTCACTGAGGAGCTGTTACTAAGGAGCTCTCAACTAAGAGGGAGAGAGGGACAGCTTAAGCTCTATTCCTGCCTTGTTCTGGAGACAGACTGGGCACTCCAGGCTGGTCTTAGCACTCAACCCTTATGCCTCTGTGAGCCACCATTGTTCAGCTAAGGGACTGTTCTGATTAGTCAAAAGAACTGCATGGCTAGGACGGGGCTCTGCATGGGATTGCCCTTTCTGTTCACAGTAGAGAGCTGGATTTGGTACTAGGAAAGTTAAGTACCCCCTTATCTCAGGTCTGTGTGCACACCCTGGCAGGGGGGAGGTCTTCCCTGAACCCCACTGCAGGTCTAGCAGCTTTCTATTATGTCTGCATTCCCAGACCAGCTCGATCTGAACCTTCCCAAGAAATTTACCAACAAGTAAGTTCTCAGAATTCAGATTACTGAAATCCTGTAAAATCTAGTAATGCCTTTTAATCAGCTCCTGTGTAAACTACCATAGGAACATGGCAGCTTAAAGTGAGTACGTACTGAAGATGTCTCTAAAAACTTCTCAAAGGGCTGGTGAAGTAGTTTGTCAGGTAAAGGAACTTGTGGACATGCTTGAAGACCAGAGTTTGATTCCTGGGACCCACATGACGGAAGGAGAGAAGTGACACCCAGAGTTGTCCTCTGATCACACAATCACTAAGGCACACATGACCATACATACACAATAAATAAGCGTAATTTAAAATATTAAAAACACAAGACAAACAATTATTTATTCCAAGGCTGTTTATTTTGTCAGAATGCTGGGAAATGCACTTCTGGAGTGAATGTTTCAGAACTGCTCACATGGCCTGGGGGGTGGGCCAGTAGGGTGGCTAAAGGCCACCCTGAGCCCCAGCCCTGCCTGCTCTCATCCCAGCACTGGGATTACAAGTATGCACCACCCCCATCCCCCAGCTCTAGCTTTTTTTTTTTTTTTTTTTTAAATCTGGGAACTGGAGAGGAAACTCAGGCCCTGAGCTTCACAGTTCATCCTCTGCTGGTTTAGCCCCCTCCCCCACATAGGCCCCTCCCTTGGGCTGGTGTTTGTTATAGCTCATGCTTTTTTTTAAAAGATTTTTATTTTTTATTTTACTTATGAGTACACTACAGCTGTCAGACACACCAGAAGAGGGCATCAGAACCCCATTACAGGTAGTTGTGAGCCACTATGTGGTTGCTGGGAATTTGAACTCGGGACCTCTGGAAGAGCAGTCAGTGCTCTTAACCTCTGAGCCATCTCTCCAGCCCCAGCTCATGCTTTTAATCTTACAGCTCTGTGGTTAAGATGTAATATAATATTTGCAAGGGCTACTAAATGAATGACTAAAGAGTTAACAATTGTAAAACAAACGAATCACTCTGTACAATGAACACACAATACCCCAGCCACAGGCTTTCTCTCTTCTCACACTATAACCTGAAGCAGCTGCTGTACCACTGGACCAAAAACCTGGCTGGACTCTGCAGGTTTTCCTGGTAAGTTTCTAACCCAGAGGCATGTGCTAGTTGCTGTTCCGAAGATCTGGCCTTACTCCAGTGAAGTAACAGGTCCTTACATACCTCGTGGGCCCTCTCTATCAGGCTGTGCTGGGAAGCTAAGTCCTCCAGGGTCTTCTGTGTATACAGGAAACGAGGCTCTCAGCCCATCAACATAGATGCTAGCTAGGCCCCACCACCACTCACAAGTTGAGCTTTGTGCAGTATGAGCCTCTAGTCATGAAAGTTGACTACCTCTGTCTTGAACAATGATGGAGATAAAGCTGCTCATCAACCAGGAGGCAATGTTCACATTCTTCAGTCATATCTGACTCTGGTCTCTACAAATTCAATTCTATTAACTCCTAGAGATACAGAGGTGGGAGGGAGCCCATTCTTTTTGGATGTGGTGAGCTGGAGCCATTCCGGGCTTGCAGATCTTACCAGTCTACACCACAGTGTAATGGCTATTCCTGGTTGTCAGCTTGACTATGTCTGGAATGCACTACAATCCAGAACTGGAGGGCTCAACCTGTGATCCAGATCTTGAGGCTGGAAGACACAAGTTTCTGACCTGGATCGTGGCATGGAGATCTTGAGGTATAGTGGCTATGTAAAGCATAGGCCAAGGCAAGGTAGTGCATGCCTTTAATCCCAGGAGACTGAGGCAAGGACATCTCTGAGTTCAATGTGGGCCACACCTTCTGCTGGAGGCCTACATAAGGACACTGGAAGGAGGAAGATTCGCTTTCTGCCTGCTTGCACTTACTTGCCAGCACATGTGTTGGAACCTACTTCTACAGAAGACCAGCTGAAACAACTAGCCCCATGGGACTGAGTGGCTACTAGATTTTTGGACTTTCCATTCACAGTCAACCATTGCTGGGGAGACGGACTACAGACTGTAAGTCGTTATAATAAATTCCCTTACTATATAGAGATAATCCATAAGTTCTAGAGAACCCTGACTAATACACACAGCCCAATGTGCCAGCCCATCAATTCTGTCCAGGACTGGCATCAGCTCACAGATAGTTGGTGTTTATGCTTTATGTTACACCTTTTCCAGTCATGGCTGACTTCTAGTAGACTCTACAGATGCTGCAGTATGCTAGGCTTCCTGCTGGCAGGCTGATGGACGGGCCAGGCAATACCTAACTCTAATCACTCTGGTTTGCTAGTTATCTCTCTCTCTCACACTTCAGGCCTTTGGCCACCTCGTTGCTTTTTCATTTGCTATATGCTGGGGTTCAAAATGTTTACCAGACACTTGAAAAACAAGCACGAACCTCGACACCTGCCAACTGCTGTGCTGTTCCGTGTCCTACGAAAATCAAGGAACGGTGATTCTAGGACCAGGCCTAACACCACAGACTCAACAGCTGAGGCGGGCAGCACGGGCAGAGGGTGTGAATTGAGATCTGCTACGACAACACATAATGAAACAGAAGATTACAAAGCACGACACACAGGCCAGGACTGTACAAACGAGATGTTACTCCTGGTAAGAATGTCCTATGGAGGGTGGGACCCAGGGAGCTCAATTATTTCTAGACATGAAAAACAGCGGGTCTTGATAATGTATGCTGAAGAGGGAGGAACGGGGAGGAAAGGGGCGGGTCGAAATTTCCCAAGTAACATGTACTATGCCAAATGGTGATTAAAAAAAAAAAGCCTAAGCAAGCAAACAAGCAATGACAACCACCACCACCACCACCTGTCCTGTGCTTGACTTTTCTAGGACCTACTATTTATTTACTTGTGTGAGGATTCTGATCTATGCTCAGTAAGATGAACATAGCTGGGATTGTGCTTGCCCAATCCTAGAATTCATGATATACCTGCGGAGACGAAAACTAGCTTGCTTCACAGGGAAAATCAACACCGAATACAGTGTGATTATTGGGGCAAACTGAAGGGCCAAACAATGACCTATCATAAAAACAGATTCTCTCACTTGATCACGACTCCCTTCTATTTTGCTTCAACTAATTATTGGCAAC
>NW_022196913.1:64605119-64622924 GCF_008632895.1 Mastomys coucha
GGACTCTGGAAGGAGCGGATTCCATGGAGGCGTCTGGACCGAATGAATTCCCGGTCTCACGCAGGCTCGATCCTGAGCTTGCCTCAATCCTGGGCTGACGCCTCCAGGGAGGTTAGACGGAGCCGCGGCGTTCCCTGCGTGACCTTTCTCCCGTAACACCGTGACCTCGGCGGCAAACTGCCGTCCTCCGCCCCGGCCGCCCGGTGGCAGCGCCCTCAGCCCGTCCGCCCCACCAAGCTCCGCGCGCGGCCCGCCGGGAGCCCCTAGTCTGCGTCTAGGCTTGTTCTGCACCCCGCCCGCCGCCGCCGCCGCCGCCACCTCTCCGAGGACGCCAAGGTGACTCACCAGCGTGAGCGCCGCCCGCGTGGGCTGCAGTTTCCTCTTGCTCACGGCCCGCACGGTGGCGCGGACCAACGACGCCGACATGTCCACGTCGCGGCGCCCGCAGCCTCCGGCTGGAGCGTAGGTCCTCAGCTTCTCTCCATGGACACAGCGGGCACTTTGACGACACAAGCTCCTGCGCAGGCGCCACAGGCCCCGCCCCAGCCGCCCGCCCCGCTCCACTATTGGACAGCCCGGGTGAGTGACGGGCCGGGCCGATTGGCCGTCATCTGTGACGAGGTACGGAGGTGACCTGTGACCTTGCGGGCTTCGCGGTCACTGTGCTACCGGAAGTGGAATAGCTCCTTCCGCACGGCGCACCTCAACGACAGGTCCCCGGATGTGCGTGTGTGTGTGGGGGGGGGGGGGGGGGAAGACACCGTTCTGTGACCTTGAAGCAAGCGGATAGACGCCACACGACAGGTTTCCAGTTACTGTAGTGTCACTCTTGTGTAGCAGTTTGTGTCAAGACAGCTGAGCACGTATGTAGCTACCAGCCTCGCAACAGACGAGGATGGAAGCACGGGCATGGTGGCTCTATCCGAGCCTTAGAGAGTGCCCTGGACGCGAACCAGTTCTTGATTCCGTATCCCGGGTCCCGTGCACGTTTAGCTAGCCTTTCCTGCAAGCGGGACCCACGCCAACACACTTCGGCTTCCTTCGCGACCCTTGCGATGGGCTCGTGATGACGTAAGAACAGGAGCTCTTTTATCTCGGAGCAGCAGCTGGCTGGGTGTTGGAATTGGGTAGGCGTGGGGAGTACTGAGGAGTTTGCTAGCCCTGAACGCCCCCCATGGTTCCAGGAAGGCTGAGGGAGGGAAATGGATTCGGGCCTCAGGTCTAGACTGAAAGAACAAGTGCTTTCTTTCCTAGTGTGATCCCACTGATCTGACTAGAAGGAGCAGTTTTCCCGTCAGAAGTGAGGACTTTGCCATGCTGAAACGCTGACAGAGTAAGACAGTCTACCTTGCTGCTGCTTAGATCTGCCCAGGAGCTAAGAAAATGTTCTGATCCTTTCCTCATAGCTTTACAAGAGTAGGTACACCATGTTTTCAACTCTATTTTTAATGCCTGAACACTGTGAACTCCACTCAATCATTGATCTCTCTTGCAAGGACTTTGTTCCACTTGGGAAGATTTTAACCCCTAAGATAGAAGCCACTTCTGAAGCAAAGGAAAAATAGATTGAAAAGAAAATTTTAAGTACATTGGAAACACATCTTTTACCAGGAAGCTTGTCAAAGCAGTTCACAGTGAGAAAGAGATTGCTAAAAAGTGAAGATCGGGTTTTCAGAACTCCTGCTATAAAGCCTGGATTCCACTGGAGTTTCCACTGTTTTAGTGCATCGGGAACTGCAAAGGCTTGCAAAGGCAGCTTTGACTTGGCCATGGTTGCGAGCACCCAGTCTGGGTAGCTTGCTCTCATCTGCTGATAAGCATGCCTCACTTGTCTAACAGTATCAGTGTAAGCCACCAAAACCTCGAGGCTGTTGGGAAGAATTTCTTTTAAAAATCAAAATGTAGGAAACCTTTTAAGGATAGAAGAAAATATGACAATTCTGTTTCTTAATTTTAGGGATAAGTACACTCCCCTCCCCCAACAACCAACAAAACATCCAAGTAGAAAAATAACTGCCAGGTTAGATAAAGGTTAGTCTGGTTGCATATTTCTTTTCCGTTCTAGGGGCAGAGAGAGAGACAAGACTGAGAGCTTTTCAGTGGGTGTGGCTCTGTTCTGGCCAGAGCAGAGTGCTGTCACTTCACAGCCTGAGGCAAGAGGCGAGCAAGCAGGACCGAGCTGAGCAGTCACGTAGCAGGGAGGCCCAGGTTGCACAACTCATGAGTTTGATGGTCACCATTTTTATTTTTTTACCATGATTTCCAATTTCTCAAAGACTTCATTTTGACATGACTCTTCCGTAACTAGACTATGAACAGAAGTTCACACATATATGCATCTTCTGAGTCCTCCTCACTGTGGCAATGTCCTCAGGAAGCTCTCAGCACCCGGTCTCCTGCTCCTATACCCCAGACCCAGTTGATAGCACAGCTATCAACAACTCCATACACACCAAAGGGGGAACAGCAAAGACATCCTACCAATGAGATTTGTACTATCAGATCTTTGATTGACTTTTCTAATGATTCGTTTATAAGAAAATAATGTGGATAAAATTACACATTGAAAGTTCGACTTTATTTCAAAATGATAAATAAACTGGCATAGTTCTGAGTCTGTACTATTTCAGAAAGGCTTGTGAAGTTCATTAACAGTTTAGAGAGGGCTCCAGTCAGACCAGAAGGTTGCCAATCAAACTTGTGATTGGCAGAGACAGCAGCCTCTTTGATCTTCAGAGGTTTGTGAAAGCTCTCCACCCTAATTTCTGAGTATCATAAAAAGTAAAAAGCACTTTTATTCTGTCCTTTTCCCCTTTAATTTTTCTTTTTTAAACCAGCAAAAAGGACTACTTATTTTTATGACTTCATTTTTATGAGCACAACAGTTCTATGTCAATTACTTAGAGAAGGAAGCCCTCAGAGATGTGTTGTCAGTGGTGATGCGATTGGCCCACCGAGGCCCACACTGACAGGTGCTTGCATTCCATGCTATCATTTCTACAAAGAACCATGAAGAATGCTTGCAGACCCTATGTACAGCAGTATAGTCCACATGTCCTTAATGTGCGCCCATACCACGATCCAGTAACAAAGAGAATCCCCTCTTGGAAATCCCAAAGGGGATGTGTAGGGAAAGGAGGCCGACTCCCCCATGAGCAGCACGCTATTTTTAGAGTGCTCTGAAAGAACTAAAAACCATGACACTGTAGTCACTGAATACTGACCCTCACTTATATTTTTCTTTTAAGTTGACTTTCTATTAAAATTTTCAAATCTCTGGGGATTGATGGTATAGTTAGACTATATTAAAAATTTTCTTTTCCTCATTAACAATTTCATTAAAATTTAAAAAATTATGATGCCCCTCAACTGTTACGTTGAAGCCTGATCTGTGTCACTATGTCCTGTGACATGAACCTAATTTCCCAAGTGGCCAGGGACACCTGAGTGGCATTTCCAGCGCTGCAGTTCCTTCCCTCATGATTCTTGCTGCGTCCTCTTCACTGAGGCTCTCCCCTGAGTCATATATTTACTGGAAAGGCTACCTAGGAGGGAAAACAAAATCCAACATAAATGAAAGGAACACTATTTGAGCAAAGTCACACAATACTTATTGTCAGTTACTCATAGACATGTGTCCCACCACAAAGGGCATTGTCCTGGACATTAGAGGCATCAGGCAGTGCTTAGACCCTGTTTCCTCAGTGCTGGTAATAAGTTACAGCCGTGGGGTTGCTCAGTGCAGCTGAAGGCTGGCGCCAAGGCTGGAAGAAACATTTTGAAAGTTTTTTTTTTTAAAAGATTTATTTATTTATTATATGTAAGTACACTGTACTGTCTTTAGACACTCCAGAAGAGGGCGTCAGATCTTGTTAAGGGTGGTTGTAAGCCACCCTGTGGGTGCTGGGATTTGAACTCAGGACCTTTGGAAGAGTAGTTAGTACTCTTAACCTCTGAGCCAGCCCCTGAAAGTTCTTTATATAGAATATTTTTTTTTGTTTGTTTGTATCTACACAGAACACAGAATTCACTGGCCAGAAATTAGTACCTCATACCATTACCCTTTAGAAGTCTAGTGATACCTTATGGATTTACAAGGAGGAAATAGAATTCTCTGTACTTAATTAGTGAAGCCATCCACACCTTACAACACTTACTGTGCTCTGGAGTCTGAGCACAAGAAGGGACGAGAGCCCACATGACTACTATTATACAATGACGGCTCCATTCAAACCAATGGAAGGAGTGCAAAGGATTTAGTGACTGGTACCATGCCAGCTACAGTTTTTTAAAAAGCAGAATTGCACTGTGAGGCCTTGCATGGCTTAGAATTCATTATGTAGCCCAGGCTAGCCAGGAAGTGAAAGAGATCTGCCCGCCTCTGAGTGCTGGAATTTAATACTATGACCAGCACACTTGGCTCGAATCTGTAACTTCTGAGGGGGAGAAGGAAGTGAGCTTCCTTCTCAAACTGTCACTCCAAATGAATTGCAGAATTAAATGAAAGTGAAGGAGAGCCAAAGAACAGCAGTAGCACACATTTCCAAAAGCATGGACGGCTCTCCCAGAGCAGGCTTTGGCAATGGTCTACCTACACGCTTTTCCTTATTTCATTTTACTCAAGCTGCTCGACATTTTAAAATTCAGAGATATTCTAAGAGATTGGTAGTTATCTGCCCCATCTATGTTTATGTATATTTATATAACTTTATCACTGACCAGAAATTTGTAATAATAATAATAAGTTATTATTATTATTAGTTTTTTTGAGACAGGATCTCTCTGTATAGCCCTGGCTGTCCTCGAACTCAGAAATCCGCCTGCCTCTGCCTCCCAAGTGCTGGGATTAAAGGCGTGCGCCACCACTGCTGGGCCACTAACCAGAATTTTAAAGCCTAATTATTAAAAAAAAAACAACAACAAAAAATCACATCACCACTGAACCCTTCCCCCAACCCCCATATAACTGTGTGTATGAAATAGTTTCATGTTTGTGCATGCTTATTATGTGTTTGGATACTCTTTGTGTGCATGTGTGTGTGTACTCGCGCATGCACATATGGAGTCAGGGCTTCATACTGGAAGCCTTCTCTTCATAGTCTCCTCCTTATATAAGGAAGCCTTCTCTTCATAGTCTCCTCCTTATATATGGATGCCTTCTCTTCATAGTCTCCTCCTTATATATGGAAGCCTTCTCTTCATAGTCTCCTCCTTATATATGGAAGCCTTCTCTTCATAGTCTCCTCCTTATATATGGAAGCCTTCTCTTCATAGTCTCCTCCTTATATATGGAAGCCTTCTCTTCATAGTCTCCTCCTTATATATGGAAGCCTTCTCTTCATAGTCTCCTCCTTACAGAGGCAGGTTTAGTTAGCTATGCAGTTTGCTCTGGAGCTCCCTCCCTCTACTTCCTATGTGATGGATTCCTAGCAGGCTGCCATGTTTCCTAACACTTACATGGATGCTAGGATCCAAACTCTGGCCCCCATTATACCTACTGAGCCATCTCCCCGGCCCCGCCAATGGTCTTTATGATAATTTAAAACAAGTACTATTTTCTGAGACATCTGAAACAGAGGAATGCACCTGTTAACCGAGATGGCAAAGTCAAAGGTCCATCAACAACACATGCTCACTAAAGGAAACCAGAGTGGGTCAAAGACATGATCTACCAAGGGGCTCAAGGGAAACTAATTCTACCTACAACACAGACACGGGTCACATGTTAACTAACTTACTGTAGGAGCTATTTTATTGGCAGGGACAAATCTTAGCCATCTATAATTTTTTTCTTGTATAAAATAGAATACAATTTATAATAAAACTTCCCCATAAGACATTTTTGTTTTGTTTTGTTTTTTTCAAGACAGGGTTTCTCTGTGCAGCCCTGGTTGTCCTGGAACTCACTCTGTAGACCAGGCTGGCCTCGAACTCAGAAATCCTCCTGCCTCTGCCTCCCAAGTGCTGGGATTAAAGGCGTGCACCACTACCGCCTGGCTCCCCATAATAAATTTTAAGTTAGTAAGTTTTTAGGCTGTAGGATTTTTTGTACTGGGATGAATAACTTCTTTATAACTAAGTAAATGTTAGTTGGCCATGCCATTTCTAGGTTTATAACATCCAGAGTTTTCTTCCACTTTTTTAAAACTTGAAAAATTATAGTAAAGATGTGTAACCTCTTAAGCCCAGCAGTGCTGCTCTGGGCAGCCTTGGGACCAGGAACCTTTTCTCTGTGCTCACACACACAGCTACTGTTTACATATGGCTCCTCTGAAACCCCAGCTCAAAGCCGAGACCTGAGGTGTGTGCAGGACAAGGAGTGTCTCCAACACAGGAAGTGGAAACCAGACATGTGCAATAAACTGCACAACAGATGTTTACAGTCTTTGTTCCTTTATATGCCTGACATCAGGAACGTCAATATTTTTCCAATGTGAAATGTTCTGGGAATATCTGCTTAAGGTCAAAGCTGCTTAAAACAACATTCTTTTAGTCTGATGATACATGCACATCTCAGATCTTCAAACTCCGAGATCTATAGGGAAAATGAAGCTATTGACTGGTAGTGTCTGTAGCTCACACCATTCCAGAATGCTAGGGTCATTTGAAAGTCAGTGTGATTATACAGTGTAGCCCATCTCTTTTTCCCACCTGTGATCAGCTTTACTGTGGGGCACCATTCCCCTTTCACTTATGTCTACTGGATTTGGAGGGTCTCCAACAGCATTCTTATTGTGAAATAGTGTTCCATGGAGAATGGTTACAGCTCTCCTGAGAAGTGCTGGAGCTCTGTTCCCTTACCCTCTTCCTACGTATCTCTCAGTACAATATTCTCCTTGAGGTGTGGGCGCAGTTAAGATTTGGAGAGTTCTGTATCCTTCAAGTCACATGCCCTTATTCTGCACACCAACCACAATTCCCAAGTACTTTAAATTTATGTAAAGAAATATGACACCAGGGCTAGGAATGTCACGAAGACAGTAGAGTGCCCGCCCACCATATATGAAACATTTCATGGTACACCCAGGGCTGCATGAGGCCCTAGTTAAAAAAAATAAAAAAAAATCTATCATTTCAGTGTTTCCCTTTCCTCATTAAAAAAAGTAAAGCAATTGCAAATACTTAAGATAATGCGTCTTGGTGTTGAAAAAAACTTAAGGAGTCAAATACATTAACAATTCCACCACTATTTTTTCCCCCTATGAACTGCATTCATAGTAAAAATAATAATAGATACTCTTAGCCCAAGGCTTCAACTTTCCCAGAATGGGCAGTGTCCTTGCCTTGACAGAAGAGGTCAGAGAGACCAGGAGAAACAGCTCATCCTGAGGAGTAGGCGAAGACTTCTTGTTCTACCAAAGTCAACACTAAAAAGTCAGTACTTTAGTCCTAGCATTAGGATGTCATTCCCAGAATCCACAATGGATGCCTGAAACTGCAGCTAATCTGTGTTCTACATGTTATATGCATGTTCTTACACACCTACTCTGTGACACTGCTGTAGTAAAAGTTGTATAAGCGTTGTCATTAGAAATTTCACTTTTCTGGGTTGGAGACAGCTTAGCAGTTAAGACCAGGTTTGGTACGTAGGACCCACACAGTGGCCTACAAACATCACATCTGTAACTGCAGTTCTAGGGAATTTAACCTCTTTTGACCTCCACAGGCACCATGCACAAATGAAGCACACATACGAACACACAGGTAGAACATTCATATACATAAAAAGACCTTGTTAATTTTTAATAAATGACACAAGAACTGCTCATGCTCTTTGTGCTTAACTGCCCATTGTTAAGCACTCACAAAGCACCCTCTTCCCTTGCACTCTGAGCTCAACTCTGGCTCTTTCTGCTCCTCCTTTGACCATCTTTGTTTTTTGGTCACATGCATCCCTGTCTCCCATGTGCTTTTACTTGCTAGGAGACCTCCGTTGGAATGCAATGGCCACAATGACAATATTACACTCCTTTCTGCAGCCTGGACCAGTTAAATGCCAGGCTCACTGTAATGGCTATTCCTGGTTTTCAGCTTGACTATGTCTGGAATGCACTACAATCCAGAACTGGAGGGCTCACCTGTGATCTAGATCTTGAGGCTGAAAAAACACAAGTTTTTGACCTGTATCTTGGCATGGAGATCTTGAGGCATCGTAGCTATGAAAGGCTTAGGCCCAGGCAAGGTAGTGCATGCCTTTGATCCCAGGAGACTAAAGCAAGGAGATCTCTGAGTTCAAGGTCAGCCTCAGACAAACCAAGTCCCAGATCCAGGCATGGTGGTAAACAACTTTAATCTGGGCCACACCTTCTGCTGGAGGCCTACATAAGGACACTGGAAGGAGGAAGATTCGCTTTCTGCCTGCTTGTACTTACTTGCCAGCACATGTGTTGGAACCTACTTCTACAGAAGACCAGCTGAAACAACTAGCCCCGTGGGACTGAACAACTACTAGATTCTTGGACTTTTCATTCACAGTCAACCATTGCTGGGGAGATGGACTACAGACTGTAAGTCGTTATAATAAATTCCCTTACTATATAGAGACAATCCATAAGTTCTAGAGAACCCTGACTAGTCCACTCATATACCCAACTGGACATTCGTCTTCTCTCGCCTAGAACTCCAGCTACCTTAAGTTCACCACTCCTATTTCTCCTCAAAAATTTATTTTATTTTTCTGATTCTTAGACAAAGACTGTCGTGTCATTTGAGCCTCACTGTGTATTCATGTCACAACCCAATGCATTAATTTTGTTGGTGTTGTCTTCAGAATACAGATGTGTACCACATGGTTGTCCTCCCTGGCATTCTCCACCCACACATGACCCATTGTCTCTACTTGACTACCTTGGTAAATACTTTAGTGGCTTCAGCATTCCTGTCCTAGCCATTCACTACTTCATGTAGCACCATTCCTCCAGCTAAAAGTCTCCAGCAGCTCTCCTCTCACTGAGCAAAATGCTTTCCATCCCTCCATCACTGCTGCAGCTTCAAGAAGCTAGACTCATTTACTGCAAGTTCACCTCTCACTGCTTCTACATGCCGATACCATTCCTGCCAGGATTCCGATAAAGAGCAGGAATTGCTAACAGTTAAAAGTCTACCCCCCTCCAGCCAGACCCTCATCTCCTGTGACTCAGCTGACTCGGCATGGTATTTTATTAGAAAGGATACTGCCATCAGCCCGACCCTCATCTCCTGTGACTCAGCTGACTCGGCATGGTATTTTATTAGAAAGGATACTGCCATCAGCCCGACCCTCATCTCCTGTGACTCAGCTGACTTGGGATGGTATTTTATTAGAAAGGATACTGCCATACTCAGCATCATCTTGTGCTTTTCCTGCTTAAAGCATCTGTCACCATATAATTATCCTTTATTGTTGCTTACTTCTCTCTATTGTCTACTCCTGACAAGAATGTAGAACAGCCTTGCTGCTCACTGAGGTATGTTCAGTGCTGGGGCTGGTGCCCTGCAGTTAGAGACAGTCTCAGTAGATATTTACTGAGGAGATAAATAAATGAAATAGTTGTCTGGAGGTTCTAACTTTCTTTCCTTATTCTGGAGCATGGCAGATAATGCTCACGAGGAGAAACAGTGAGGGCAAGACAACAGCAAACCCACAGCAGTTACAAATGTACAGTAAGGCTTCCATGGGTAAGGATGGCAATTCTCCCTCAAGTGAGGCAGTCATCCAGAATATTAGAAAACTACACAGGCTGCACTTACCCACTGAACAATCAGATAAGGATGCAAGGTGGAAGCAAGGCAAGAGGGTTTTTTGTTTGTTTAAAGTTCCCTTGAGAAGTTCTGATATCCCTGTCAGAACCACATAGGAAAGGAAGCGTCTCAAAGGCATGTGGTAAAATATTCAGAGAAGAACACAACACATATCTGACCCTTTAAAACCACATACCTGACTGGGGACTCAAAAATATGGTTGTTTTTTGTTTCTTTTTGTCTTCATGTAAAAGCACTGCCTAAAAAATGAAATAGACTGGTTTACAAAAACTGAAGGTAAAGCAACAGAAACAGCCTCAGACCGCATCCAAGAGGAGCTGGGGTTAGGCATGGGGGTGGCACAAGTTTGCACATTAGTTGGAAAGACAGACATGTATGCAGGAGCCATCCACCAAGCCCCTACTACCGGGGCCCAACAAGCCTTCCCGCAAAGTATGTGGGACACAGAAAGAGTGAGGAGCAGAGGCCAGCCAGGAGAGCCCAGCACACAGCTGCAAGCACTCCAGAAGGCTGCGGCAGTGAAGAGGATGGAGGGGCTCCCCTCTCAGGGTTGGGCTGGCTTTTACCTGAGCAACTGGTCTCAAAGGGTTAGGTGAAGAGTATGCAGACACATAATCTGACTTACACAAACCTACAGAAAGAGAGGAACACTTTTGTTCCTACTTTAAGTTAAAGCAACAGTCTTGTTCTAAAATGTTTTAAGAAATATTTTCTGATGACATGATGGAATGATAGGGAAGGGCAGAGAACACCAGGCATAGAACATCCGATTACATACTTAGCACCATGTAGCACTTGCCATTCTCTGAGCCCTTCTGCTCTCAGATGCCGACTGCTGACATTAGCTATGAGTCCTGCATGGGAAGTAGGCAGGCTTCTAGACCAGGGCATTTCCTTAAGGTTGGCTGCCAGGTGTACTGTCAGGCTGACAGAATCGCCACTCTTAAGCTTGTGTGTATGTATGTGCACATGCATGTGTGTGGATCGGTGTACACGTATCTGCCAAGAGCTAACTTCTGAGTTCACTCCTCAAGAGCAATCAGTTTTGTTTTTCTGAGGGAAGGGTCTCTTACTGGGACTCCCTTAGTTAGGCTAAGCTGGTTATTGAGATGCAGGGATCTGCCCATCTCTGCCTCCCAGGCACTGGGATTAAAAGAATCTACTACAATGCTTTGCTTTTTATGTATACTGGAAATAGAACTCGAGTCCTTGTGCAAGCATGCTACTAACTGAGCTATCTCTCTTTCTTTTAACATTCTTTTTAAAGAGGCCATGCAGCATTTTTTTCTAAGAGTTATTTATTATATATACAGCATTCTGCCTGCATATATGCCTGTAGGCCAGAACAGGGCACCAGATCTCATTACAGATGGTTATGAGCCACTATGCAGTTGTTGGGAATTGAACTCAAGACCTCTGCAGGAGCAGCCAGTGCTCTTAACCTTTGAGTCATCTCTCCAGCCTCCCTGAACTATGTCTTTAGGCCATCACTCTTAAAACAGTTTTGAGACATGTTGGTCAGGAACTTGAAGCTTGCTACTAGACAAAGGGATGTACCCGAGGGGGAGGGACAGGACAACTGTGCTGGAGGAGGAGGAGGGTACAAAGATCTGCTTCATGCTGTTTGTAAAGACGAATATAGTATATAACAATTTTGATGAAACTATGTTAAATAGTATCTATACTGTCTAGTTCCAACTAGTTTTAAGGAGGCAATTGTTTGAGCTAAGTGAGATAATCATTAACTATACTTCTACTGAAATAGTGCCAAACTGACCCTGAGATGCATGTCAACTGAATGCTAACAGATGTCATCATTTTAATTTCTTTAAATCTTGTCTCCTTTTTTTCCAAGATAGGGTTTCTCTGTATATCCCTGGCTGTCCTGGAACTCACTCTGTAGACCAGGCTGGCCTTGAACTCCGAAATCCACCTGCCTCCGCCTCTGCCTCCCAAGTGCTGGGATTAAAGGTATGTGCCACCATTGTCCAGCTAAATCTTGTCTCCTTATAAAGGAAAATCAAGGCAAATGTTGGGGTAAAGTCCTGAGCTACTTAGAAGAACAAGGCTAACTCAGCTGGGGTTCAGTTGACTCAGGCTGGGGTATCCAGAGCCAAGTCATCCATAAACACTTGAGCATTGGATAAATTCTCTCTATAAAGCTCCTTAGGAAATAATGATGAGAAGCTGGGCATGACAGCACATGCATGTGATCCCAAAGGAGTTTGAGGCCAGCTAGGGCTATGCAGCAAATTCTAGGCTGGCTTTTGACTACAAATACTAGTAGGCAAAGACTACTATTGGAGTCTTTGCCTAAAGACCTGGGGGTGTGTAGGGTAAGAAAACAGGGGATGTAAAACTTTCAGTCTTAGAAGTTGAGACAATTTGCGTTGCAGACTCGATTTAATAAATCTCTCTCAGCACCAGAGTGCTCAGAGGAGCCACAGAGCTGCCCTCACCAGCACCCTCAGCAGATGAGCAGTGACAGCTACTCTCTAGTGTTCCTTATCTATGATCATTCATCTCACCTAGGCTTACTCTACAAGCCAGTACAGTATGTAAATTGTTCTGAAGAACATAGCTCACACAACTTAAAGGCACCCAGACAGTGTCTTAACAGTCCATTAAAAGGTGCTCATCATGGACACAATCTATTCAAGTGACCAGTTCACATCCAGAAACAAAGGGTCAATATTTAGAGGTGGTTTAGTTTTGTGTTCAAGACAAGGTCATACTATGTTGACTAGGCTGCTCTTATTCTCCTGGGCTAAAGTGTCCTTCCTGTTTCTGTCTTTTAGGTAGCTTTGACTATAGCCATGGACCACTGCATTGAGAAGACTGTAGCTGATTCTCATCTGTGGATCTGTGGGCTGTTACTATGGTCATTGATAGAAAGGTCTTTAAATAAGGCCTAAAGATGAAACCCTCCCCAGTTCTTTGCAGACAAGAACACTCTCAACATCCATCTATTGTCTTTCCTGTTTAGAGTATATGGATGAAAATATACTCGTTTGTACGTGGTAGTAAGCTGCCGCCTCACCCAATGTCTAGACAGCGCTTTGATTCACCGATATCCATGGTGAACAGCCTCTAGGTGTGACTTGCTTACTGGGTACTGAGACAATGTTTACATGGACTGGGGAGAAGACTATCATTTCATTGACAATCTTAGACTTTCATAAGGCTACCTAAACCAAGGAATAAGCAATTCAGTTGTACAGAGGGTAAGTATTAAAGATGCATGTGTGTGAATGGGATGGGGAGGTACAGCACTTCCTTACACAATATTCCTTAAAGAAACTGATACAAAATGTGAAAATCCTTTAGACCTCTAATATCCCTTGACCATGAACATCAAGGTTTCTGGAAAGGCGTACCTGGAGAGCCTTTGAACTGTGGGCATTCCTTTTTAATGTGTCCTTCTCTTCCACAGATGAAACAACGCTTTTCTCTTGAGTCTCTGTCATCCTGTCTCTTCCACTTTTCTGCTGGTGTCCTGAGAAGCTTCTCCCGGCCCAGGTCAACAGCTGCCCTCACTGGCTTGGCTTTCGCAGCTGCACATGGTGTGAGCTTATCTTCTTTTGCTGACACTTCCTTTTCTGTGTACTTGTTCTGAATCTCTTTGTCCTCTTTGCTTCTTTTTTCTTTGCTCTCTGAGTACCGTTGGTTTGGGGTATCTTCCTGGTCTCTCCGTCGCCTCACTCTAGTGAAGATAAAATAGTAATAGGGAAAGTGTCAACAGAAACTTATGGGAGTATCAAAATGTGTCCAAGTGTAGAGATAGCTAGGACCACAGAGTGTGAAAAGGAGACCTAGAATGTGACAAAGCCCGGCTTCTGGATTAAGATCTCTGCTGTCCTTCAGCACCCACAGAGTGAGTGGTAACAGGTGGCCACTCAGAAACGCAAACTCACAGTTGCCCCAGCCCTTACACAAAGTCGTGTGCTATATGCATGATGCACACACATCCTCTCCCAGTTACACTGCACTGTGGAGGGACAAGAGAAACAAGTCTATGTATTCTGAACCCAGATGTATGAGTTTCCAAACACCCTGCTCTACAACTGCTGGGGCTGGACTCTTCAGCACAAAGCCTGCCCAGCAGTGCTACAGGCAGGGCTTACTGCTGAGACTCTTGAGCTCAATGTCTGCCTTTTAAAATGAACTTCTTTAAATTTTTTACTTCATGTGCATTGGTGTTTTGTTTGCATCTATATCTGTGTGAGGGTGTTGGGTCCTCTGGAACTGGAGTCACAGACAGTTGTGAGCTGCTATGTTGTTGTTGGGAATTGAACCCCAGTCCTGTGGAAGAGCAACTAGTACTCTTAACCATTAAGCCATCACTCCAGCGTCAATGCCTGCTTTGATAATCTGCGTGATGAAACTCAAATCATACGTGTGGTGGGATGCTGATTAGCCTTTCTGATATATTAGCTTTTACTAGGCATGAAAATTTGAACTGTAAGACTTGAATCTCACAGGAAAATGTTAACAATGGTTAAGGAAGGAAAAAGATAGGGACAAAGGAGGCCAAGAGAAAATCACCCTGAGGATACACATGGAACAGAGCAAACAGAGCAAGACTCAGTTTGGCAAGTAACTCAGGGTGTAGGTTAGAACACTAACTCAGGTCTATGGCTGGGCGTAGGTTAGAACAGTTGAGAACCTGCCCTGTATAGTGCCGACAGCTTGTTAATAAAAATAATAGGTTTCTGTATCTTTTATTTGGGAAATATATGGGCCAGAGTGGGGTGGAACCTCCCCCCCCCTAAAATTACTCTAATTTAAGAAGCTTATTTTCTCTGTATCAATAGACCTACATTTAGAAACTGGTACAAGAAAATCAAAACACCACCCCTTTGGAACATATGCTTACTTTCTCCTCATGGGACAGTCCTTCATGAAGTGTCCAATTTTCCCACAAATTCGGCAGCACCTGTCATTTGGGGCCAGTTCTCCCTCAGTTAGGACATCCGGATCAAAAAAGTATGCCTACAAGAACACGGCTGTGTAAAATGAACTGTGAACAGGAGCACGGCACACCAAGCGACCAGTGTGAGAACAGGCTGGTATTTTAGTATGTGCACCATTTATCCCCAACACACCTGCACACCAGAGAGGCACAGAGATACACTAGCTGACACAGACCGGAACAGTTGGAGGGCACTGACATATAAAACATAATAGTGGCTTCAACACAGCAGCAGAAGCTGAAGCCACATAGAGCCTGTCATGAGACGAAATGGCTACACTGCAGTGAACTGAGAAACACAGTGCAAATTCTGTATTAAAGTAAGGCAAAGAGCTGCACACCAGTGCTGCTGCTGCTGCACGGCTTCTTGAGGAAAAGTAACATGGCTGCTCAGTGTGTGGTGCAGGAGGCTGGGATGCCACCCTGCACACCTACTGTAGAAAGCAGTCATCTGAGCGAACCACGGGTGAAGGAGCTCTTGAACAAGCACGAGAAATACCACTGTAATGTCCAGAGCAGTACTGACATGAGCCTGGCAATGATGTGCTAAAGTGTCTACTCGCCCACATGCAGCAGCTGTGAATCAGAGTCTTCCTGAGTGTGCCTATTGTTCAAAGGGGACAAAGTTCTGGACAGAGAAGGAACATGTCTGGGGAAATCTATTGCAACACAGTAGTTACAGTCAATAATACACATTTCAAAGTAACCACATATATTTCAAATGCCACACCACGAAGTGACACAGGAGGAAACAGATACACCAGCCAGCTCAGTTCAACCATTCCACATTGCAGACTTATTTGGTGCTTAAAATATGCATCTTAATTGTTCTCTGGCATTTCTAACAAAAACTTACCAGTTTTGAGGGGTTGTCCTTTGGAAATCCTTTGACCGGAATTCCAAATACTCTTCTGCCATTGATAAAAGCTTTCATTATAAAATTTGTCACTATAAGGAAAATAGTAAAAATTCAATTACAGGCATGAAGAGAACAAGAAATGGCACCAAGTTAACAAACAAGAGTAACTTACTTTTCCTCGATAATCCAGCACCAAGATTATGATTCAAATCAAAGGGATCTGAGTAAAGAAAGAGACAGGTAAGCGCACAGAGTAGACACTGCCAGCACTCATCTCATTATCTAGGTACACACCACAAGAACAGCGTCACATTCTTTGCTCTTCAGCTAGAGTTATACACAGCTCAGCAACAAACAAACCTGCACATCAGGCAACATCTCCCAGAAGCTTGAGTAAGAAAAAAGCAATGTGTCATCCTTATGGTCCTTATAAAGCTCATATTGTCCAGATTGCCTACTTCTGGAAAGAATACTGAGGAAGACTCTTAACCAGGTCATTTAGTGATGTTCATTTTGTGTTCACAGTAGAAGTTGCAAACATAAATAATCCAGGAATGGCAGTGCATGCCATGCCTATAATCTCAGCACATGGGAGGGAGATGTAGAAAGACAAGGAATTGGAGGCTAGCCTGGGCTGTATAATCAAGTTCCAGGCTAATCTGAGCTAGAGAGTGACACTGTATAATAGTAAATATTATCAAGGGCCAAGGAGATGATTCACAAGAACCATTAAGAGCCAGAGGCAGTAGGCAAGAACACTGGGATGAAAGAGGCAAGTGAACAGGAGCAACTGAGCGAACTTACTCTTCAGCACGCTTCTAAACCCAAGAATTATTTTATAGATGATTTAAAATACTATACACATGACTAATGATCTGGTCATGGTTATCATACGAAGACTGATATAATTTTCTTCCTAAAACAGCACAGAAAAAGGAGAAACCAGGATCCATCTTTTTAGAGCCCTCCACGCGGATGTCAAGGGCTACATTTGCAGAGCAACACAGAGGGAGTCTGAGAGTGAAGCTAAGCACCATGATTCTGCCAACAAAGCTTCCAGAGGGCAAGCACCAAGCTAGGGAATTTAACACTAGGAGTCACAGTCAACTGGAGCATGGATGACAAGTGCTATTATCCCAGTCTTGCCCTTTTCTGCTGGTGTGTGTGTGTGTGTGTGTGTGTGTTGCAGTTTGAGTGTTTGCTGGTTATAAAAGACAGATTGTACATTAGTTACCACATAGTTGAAAGCATTAGTACTAATCAGGCCTGGTGCTTCGTGCCTGCAACCCCAGCACTTGAGAAGCTGAGCGAAGATTGCTTTGGCTTTTAGGTTAGCTTCCCAGTGCTGGAATCAAAAACCATCACACTCTCAGTTTCTTTTTTCTTTTTAAAGTTCACTTAGTATGCTGAGCAACAACAAAAGAAATGGCAATCTGAGAAGATTTCCCTCACTAATCTGTGCTTTCATAGGATCCTCTAGAACACAAGTCCCTACCAGGTAATGCTCATGGCACTGCGTCCAGTACTGCCCAAAGTAATGACATAATCAGAAAGTCCGTACACCATCTACATGCCAGTGCATAAGAAAAAGGATCCTGTGAGACCAAGAAGACATTTTCTCAGCCCCTTCCCAGCTCATTTTTAAAGCATTTAACCTTCATTTTGTCTTCTTAAAAAATTAAATCCCTACCACTTAGAAACAACTAACTATAAATGTCAATGGCTCCAGTAGACTGTTGGACTCAGCAGGGTGGCCTGATCCAACTGCCTTGGCCTCCCAAGTGCTGGGGGCGGGGTCACACAGGTTTGGGATCAGGTCAGCAGGAAAGGCCTTTCTCTTGGTCAGCATTGAGAATCATTACAGACAGTTCTTTTCCCAGCAGTATGTAAAGGGCTAAGAATCCACTTCTAGTGGTGTTCTCCATCCTTCAGTAAAGTCTTATTTTTATTTTAGTTTTAAACTTTCTTATAAAAATACATAAAAATATCACCCACAAGAATTAACTAGACCCAAAGTCTATATAATTCTATGAGTGTCCAAGCATTTGGAATAGGCATTGGAGTCTAGAGCCGTGGAACTGCACATTCAGCTTTACATGTTTAGTACTGGGTGCTCTATGCACTTACCATGACAGAATTAGACTAGAAAGTCACTCACTCTAGGCTTTAAACCTCCACTGTCCTGAAGCTGCCTCGCCTCTACTCTTGTGCTCTTCTCCTGCATGGGTCCAAC
>NW_022196913.1:64660129-64663236 GCF_008632895.1 Mastomys coucha
TCTTGCAGAAGACTCAAGTTCAGTTCTAACAACCCATTTTGGGTGGCTCAAAACCACCCGTAACTCCAGTTCCAGGAGGGTACAGTGCTTCTGGCCACCTAGGGCAACTGTACTCACACACACATACATGCATGCACATAATAAAAATAAAAACTATTTGAAATATTATTCATTTGAGGATGTAGCTCAGATGGATGAATGCTTTGGATCCACTCTCTAGGACTGAAAAAAAAAATCATACTGAGGACCTAGCACTAAGAAAAAACATTACTGACAGCAAAATAAACCTGTCAGAATATATTGGAGATTTATATTAGTCATGAAAATTCTAATGTAGTTGAAACGTTTGGTTTGGATTTCCTTGGCAATCCTTAAGAGGAAGACAGTTTCTTAAAATGTCTGTGGCATAGCTTCAATAACCTGGAGCAGAAACATGGGAACAGGAGGCAATAGATCGTCACAGATTGTTCTACGAATAGTGACACTGCCCTTCATGTTACAATGTCTTCTGTAGGGAATGGAAGTTGTCTACTAGGTTACATTTGTAACAAACTCTTTCCTTTGTTCTGTAGGTCTGAGAAATCAGAAGTCTGTACAGCAACCGTCTTCATAGTTTTATCAGCTGTGTGTTTTTTTCTCTTTCTCTCAATGCTTTTTTTGTCCACTTTGTTAGTAAGTTATTACAACTCTTCCTTAAATATTCCCGGGAAAAGAAAACAAAAGAAAGATAAACATGTCCAAAGTCTAGTGACTTCTTACCACCTCTCTAGGCTGCAACCTGGTGCCAGCTGCCAATCAGCCTGGCTTGGCTGGCTTGTCACAGTCTGTAGAGTTAAGCTCCCAGAGAGTTAAGCTTGTCTTACATTCTTGTTGCTTCTAAGGGTAAATGCAGGTTAAAGTGTGCACACAACTCTGTTTACCATCAGGTACACGCTTACTACACTTCATGAAGGTAAAACAGGACATGTATTGGATCTTTGTTTTCTGCCCTTTTTTGCTTTTCTTTACAATCTGATAAGATGAAAGCAAGTAAAAAGGTCAAAAGACTTTTATTCCAAGTAGATTCCAAAGAGATTAAGATGTTTTAAACCAGTTTTCATGGTGCGTTCCTATATTGTCAGAAAGCTGAGGCAGGAGAATTCTCTGAGCCTGAGGACATCCTGGGAGACACTCCACACACACACACACACACACATCCCCCCCATATATATATATATATATATGTATATATATATATATATATACATATATATATATATATACATATATATATATAGAGAGAGAGAGAGAGAGAGGGAGAGAGAGGGAGAGAGAGAGAAAGAGAAAGAGAGAGAAGAGAGAGGTGTAATTCCAGTGCTTGGGGCAGGAGGATTACCATAAGTTCAGGACTGTTTGGTCTATATAGCAAGTATCAGGGTATGCAGGACTTTATAGCAAGATCCTATCTCAAAAGAAAAGAAAGGCTGGGCAGTGATGGCACATGCCTTTAATCCCAGCACTTGGGAGGCAGAGGCAGGCAGATTTCCGAGTTCGAGGCCAGCCTGAGTTCCAAGGCAGCCAGGGCTATACAAAGAAACCCTGTCTTGAAAAACCAAAATAAATAAATAAATAAATAAATAAATAAATAAATAAATAAAAGTTTTAAAAAGTGATCTGACTGTAAATGTGGTTTATAATCTTGTTTGTGAGGCTCAAAGAAGAGTGCAGGTTTATAGCAGGAAGAAAACTGCTAAACTCAAAAGTTATGCATTTTGACCTTAAGTGGCTCTCTGGTATTCACAACTATTTTGTTGCTGTTGTTGTTGTTGTGAGTTGCATTAAAGTTATGGACTTTCAGCCAACAAGTAAGATGTTTCTTTTCCATGTTCCACAATTTCCCATCTTTCTCTGCTGTTTCAATCTTCCTTTGAATATGTGGGTCACATCCTCTTGGCCTTTTTTTTATTTCTGCTCAAAGGTCGTGTTACATCGCAGTTCCCTCTGAGCCTCCTTTCTCCCTCCCCCTCCCCCCTCCCCCCTCCCCCCTCTGCTGTGCTGGGAGATGCAGAAGTCAGGCAAGTCAGCATTCTTATCACCTAGCTACACTCCAAGCCCATTTATTGTTTATTGTCTTGAGACAGGGTCTCACTCTAGCTTGGGCTGGCCTGGGACTCACTATGGTAGCCCAGGCAGGCCTCAAACTCGCAGCAATTTTCCTGTCTTCAGCCTCCTGAGTGCTGAGACTGGGGCTTGGGATCAAGCTAGTAGTGAGCTAGCTGTGAGAGCGCAGGGTCTGACCCAGCAGCAGCACCCTGTCCTTCTCCACTTCTTCCTTTGTCTTGCTCCATCCTTACGATGTTTCGCTTGTAGCACTCTGTAAGCGTACCAGATTCTTCAGTTACTCATCACAATTACTTGCTGTCCTAGTCCTCCAATACAAGTTTATTTTTGAACTTTTAAAAATTGAAAATACATGCGTTTCTTATCCAGTCTCAGCCACAGTTTCCCTCCCTCCAGTCCTCCTAGCTCCCCGCCACCTCCCCTCTAACCCAGATCCACTTCTCCCATTCCCTCTTCAGAAAAGAGAAGCAGGTTTCCAAGAGATGACAGCTAGACAGGCCAAAACAAAATGCAATAATACAAAACATAAGCTCTCATATCAAGGCTAGATAAACAACCAAATAGGAGGAAAAGTCCCAAGAGCAGCCAGAAGAGTCAAAGGCACACCCACTCCCACTGAGAGGAGACTCACAGGAGCACCATGCTAGCAGCCATAACATATATTCATGTAGAAGACCTGGTGTAGACTCATGCAGACCCCGTGCTTGCTGATTCAGCCTCTGGGAGCCTGTGTGAGCCCTGCTTGGTTGACTCAGGGGGTTATGTTCTCCTGGTGTCCTGCATCCCGTCTGACTCCTACAGTCTTTTCTCCCCCTCTTCTACAAGGTTCCCTGATCTCTGAGGGGAGAGACCCAATGGAGACCTCCAACCTACATACTTTTCTCAGCATAATGTTGGGCTGTGAGTATCTGCACCCACGCCCATCTGCTGTCAGTGGAAGCCTCTCTGATGACAACTGGACAGAGTACCAATCTAGGAGTATAGCAGACTATCATTAGGAATCATTT
>NW_022196913.1:64668619-64669039 GCF_008632895.1 Mastomys coucha
TTCTCTTGATTTTTTCCTCGTCTCCCCACACAGGGATCCTTCACTTCTACCTTCATGCACATGATCCTGGGAACTGTGGAGAAACCCCACATGCTTGTGACATGCAGGGACTGGGCAGGAATAGATAGGATGTATGCTTGTATGGTATTACTGAAGAATAAATAAATACTGCTCTTAAGCAAAGGTGTTATCTTTAAAGACATCCACCCATTCTACTGTGTTTGTCTGCCAGGGTTATTTGTTTGTTTCGTTGACATTGAGACAAGGTGGCTGCCATCCATAGGGGATTCCTGAATTTTCCCCACTGTGGGCCTGCCTCCCACATCTGTGAACATCTGGGCTGCATTTCAGGTTTAGCTGCTTGGGAATCAGTGGCCTGGGCAAGGATTTCTCAGATGGGGAAAGATGGGTGGGAAGTCT
>NW_022196913.1:64669049-64669373 GCF_008632895.1 Mastomys coucha
GTGGTTTCAGGTCTTCTCTGTAGACCTCTCCACACTGCAGAGGACTCAGTCTCTTCTCCAAGGCTCCTGTCACACTGTATATGACTCCATCTCTTTTCCACAGTCCTACCCATATATGGGAATACGACTGAACATACACTACTTCTCACATGTGAAGGTCAAAGGATAGCTTTCAGCAGCTGGCTCTCTTCAAACTCAAGTTGACAGGCTTGGCAGTAATCACCGTTAACTTTGAGCCATCCCAACAGCTATCAGCCATATTCCTCCCTTAAAAGACATCCGTGCTTCAGGTGTCCAACTTTGTCAGCTCTTTTTGTTCTGCCT
>NW_022196913.1:64671335-64671723 GCF_008632895.1 Mastomys coucha
AAAAAAAAAAAAACTCCAAAAACATCAAAAAGTTCTAACAAAATAGCATCTTGATGATTTAAGTGTAAATATGTCAGGGACACATGGTTTCTATTATTCTTGAAATAACACATGGGTTTAGAAATCAAAGGGAAAAGTGTTTGGTAAAACACATTAAGGACTTGGCTAAATGTTTTTTAAAGACCGTCTCTGAAGCCTCAAGGGAGAAGCACAGAAGGAAATAAGTGCAGGCGCCTCCGTCCCTAGGCCCTCCCTTATTTGTCTCCTTCCTTGAGAGGAGATGGATTCTGTGTATATTCCCAGCAGGTGGTTGTTGATGAGGTTTGAGGCGAGGTGTCTCTTGGGGTGACTAGTCAGATTCATGGTAGACTGAAGTTACTATTCTGAT
>NW_022196913.1:64671733-64671955 GCF_008632895.1 Mastomys coucha
ATAGGGAAAAGATCTCTCAATGATTACTTAAGCAGAGGTTTATTACTGCTTCATAAGAGACTTTAGTAAAAGCACACAGATATTAAATTTAAAGAGATGATCCACAAAATGTTGTTAGCTATTCTTGTTGGGTTAGTCACCTCATGGTAGGAAGCAAGTATCAGGGGGAAGCTGGTCACCTCACAGAGAGAGAGAGAGAGAGAGAGAGAGAGAGAGAGAGAG
>NW_022196913.1:64673609-64673930 GCF_008632895.1 Mastomys coucha
TGACAGATGTAAGATGGGATTTTAAAGTCATTTTGATTTGCATTTCCCTGATGGCTAAGGACATTGAACATTTCTTTAAGTGTTTCTCAAGCATTTGAGATTCCTCTATTGAGAAGTTTCTGGTTAGGTCTGTACCCCATTTTTAAGTTGGATTTTTTTGTTTTTTAATGTCTAGTTTCTTGAGTTCTTTATATATTTTGGATATTAGATCTCTATCAGATGTGGAGTTGGTAGAGATCTATGTAGGTCCTGCTCTGTCTAATTGATGGTGTCCTTTGAAGTTTATCAGTTCCATGAGGTCCAACTTATTGATTGTTGATC
>NW_022196913.1:64673940-64674324 GCF_008632895.1 Mastomys coucha
ATAATGTTCTGTTCAGAAAGTTGTCTCCTGTGCCAATGTATTCAAGGGTCTTTCCCACTTTCTCTTCTATCAAGCTCAGTGTGTCTGGTTTTATGTTGAGATCTTTGATCCCCTTGGACTTGAACTTTCTCCAAGTTGATAAATATGGATCTATTTGCATTCTTCCAGAGGCAGAAAACCAGCTTGACGAGTCCAATTTGTTGAAGATGCTTTCTTTTTTCCACTGTGTATTTCTGGCTTTTTCATAAAAAGTCAGGTGGCCATATGTGTGTGGACTTATGTCTGGGTCTTCAATGTGATTCCGTTGATCAATGTATCTGTTTTTATCTTAATATTGTAGTTTCTATTACTACAGCTCTGTAGTACAACTTTGAAATCAAGGAT
>NW_022196913.1:64674386-64674859 GCF_008632895.1 Mastomys coucha
TTTTTGAGTTCCTTCTTTTTATTAACTCATACACAACTACTTATCTTCCGGTTTGTTGAAACAGTAAGCCAGACATCACTTGCCACAGTAATGCCTGTCAAAGTGGCTACCCATGAAAACTCCAGCACCACCTTCATCAGAAGGACACCCTCAAAGAAGTTGGCTAATTTTGCCATTTTCACCCACCTTATAGTCTTTCAGCACAGCCAACTTAACCTTCTTCCTCTTATGCTTATTCTTCTTGGGAGTGGCGTAAGACTTCTTCTTCTTTTCCTTAGCACCACTACAAAGTCTCAACACAAGATGAAGGAAAGGTGAACTCCTTTTGAATGTTGTAGTCAGACAAAGTACAGCCATCTTCCAGCTGCTTACCAGCCAAGATCAGCCTCTTGGTGGATTTTTCCTTTGATGAATATGCAGTGTCCCTCCCATTTTTTTTTCTTGAGACAGGGTCTTCTATAGCCCAGGCTGGC
>NW_022196913.1:64676697-64676962 GCF_008632895.1 Mastomys coucha
AGGCTGACTTCAAACCCACTGCAATCTCTCTAGATTGCAGGCCCCCAAGTTTTGGAATTTTAGGCTTGAATTACCATATTTGGTTTTGTCAACAACCCTCTCCCCCAGTGTGTGTGTATGTACATGTGAGTGTGTGTGTATATACATGGCTACCGATGCTCAGGGAAGCCAGGAAAGGATGCTTGACTCTATGGAGCTGGAGTTGCAGGTGGTTGGGAGCCACCGACCATGGGTATTGGGAACTGAAATCAGGTCCTTTGCAAAA
>NW_022196913.1:64676972-64677163 GCF_008632895.1 Mastomys coucha
GTCTTACCAGCTGAGCCATCTCTCTTTAGGCATGGTCCCTCTCTTTGTGTTGTGGTATCTGCAAACCGGGCCTGGGTTGGTCCAGCCCCACTAGTGTGCACCTGCCATCTTGGACTCATTCTTCACAGATTGTCATTGCATATCCCTCTGGAGTCTGGCAGCAACTCAGAGGTGACTTTCTGCACTGTCTC
>NW_022196913.1:64677173-64677464 GCF_008632895.1 Mastomys coucha
ACTCCTGGCTACTTTGCCATTGGTCTTTCTTGGCACCAAGAAAAATCTTGAAACACCTGGGTTTCTTCTGAGGACATGTGGATTCTCAAATATGTCTGAAGCTTCCAGTCCTGCTGTTACACAGCTTGACTCTGTCTTACTGTTATTTTTAAAATGGCAAAACTATTGTAGGTGGTCTTCTCCTCTGCTCCAGATGTATTTATATTATACGTTTTGCTTGCATGCATATGTGTGTGTCACCTGTGTGCAGTATCCTTGGAGGCCAGAAGAGGGCATCAGATCCTTTGGAAC
>NW_022196913.1:64677474-64677571 GCF_008632895.1 Mastomys coucha
GATGGTTGTGAGCCACCGGTGTTGGTGCTGGGAACCAAATCCAGGTCCTCTGGAGGAACAGCCAGTGTTCTTAATGGCTGAACCATCTCCAGCTTCT
>NW_022196913.1:64677581-64677667 GCF_008632895.1 Mastomys coucha
ATTGATTGACTGATTGCTTGATTGATACTGGGTCTCATGTAGCCCATGCTGGCCTTGAATTGACCATTTAGTTGAGGATGACCTTG
>NW_022196913.1:64677677-64677862 GCF_008632895.1 Mastomys coucha
CCTCCTGCCTTTATCTCCCAAGTTTGGCCTGCTGTCTTATTTATGAGGCAGGTTTTTAGTAGGTACCCAGGCTGTCTTTGAACTTGAGATTCTCCTGTGCCAGCCAGGAGTACAAGATGATCTTTGGGTATATGATGATTTTGAAGTCAGTCTGGATTACATTATATTGTTGTTTCTTTTTTTTT
>NW_022196913.1:64677994-64678133 GCF_008632895.1 Mastomys coucha
TGTGAGCCACCATGTGGTTGCTGGGATTTGAACTCAGGACCTTCGGAAGAGCAGTCAGTGCTCTTTCCGAAGAGCTGAGCCATCTCTCCAGTCCCTTGCTGTGTCTTTTAAACAAAACAATGACAAAGATTGGTGACAC
>NW_022196913.1:64679654-64679919 GCF_008632895.1 Mastomys coucha
CGCCTTCTCTTGTTCTTCTCGGCCTTCACCCTGCACTGTCTCTTCTTCATCCCCTTTCTGTCCTTCTCCGTCCCTTCTTTACTCCCTGCTTTCTCTGGCCCCTTCTTTCTCCCAACTGAACACACTAGAAAGAAGACCAATTTCTGATTATCCAACAGGAGCCTCTCTGAGTGGCTCCTGTTTCCAGTGGATCCCTGGAAACCCAAATCTTATTGTCATCTTTTTTCCAGGAGAATATAAAATATAGCACATTTTAAAAAAAAGT
>NW_022196913.1:64681882-64682026 GCF_008632895.1 Mastomys coucha
CTATGAGGACAGAGTTCCAGCGGAACCTACAGAGAGAAAAATTACCCACTTGTAGGGTGCAGGCAGAAGGATTAGGAGTTCAAGGTCATCATGGCTACAGCGCAAGTGTGAGGCCAGCGGGGGCTCCTGGAGACCCTTCTTACA
>NW_022196913.1:64682036-64682205 GCF_008632895.1 Mastomys coucha
AGAAAAAGACAGAATCTGAATGTTGTGGTTCGTGCCTTCAATCTCAACACTCAGAGGCAGACGAATCTCTACAGAGCAAGTTCTAGGACAGCCAGGGCTACCCTGAGAGACCATGTCTTGTAAAACAAAAACAGACAGTGGACGGAAGACACCCAGAGGCCTGCCCGGT
>NW_022196913.1:64682215-64682473 GCF_008632895.1 Mastomys coucha
CCGGTACCACTATGATAAGCTAGCCTGTGGTGGAGAGATAGGAGAGAAAGAGAAACAGAATGGTGTGAGCCCTAGGAAGAGGCTGAAGCGAGGGCGGTGAGGATCAGCTTGCTGTGAGCAGCCTGCACGGTCACCAGAGACCGGGGTATGTCCTGACCTGCGCTGCCACCAGAGGCGCGGGGTGTCCTGACCCACTGCTGCCATGTTACTGCCGAAGGCTGTATGGATGTCACTGGCCTGGGGCCATGTTGTTGTTTA
>NW_022196913.1:64682585-64682788 GCF_008632895.1 Mastomys coucha
GCCCCTCACTGGCTGCAGCACTCAGGAGAGCCGAGCTGGCCCTGGTGAAGGGGCATGGGTGAGCTGCTGGGCAGACTAACTCAGCTACCACCCAAGCACAGATCTAGGGCTTTGAGTTGGCCCACCCCAACATCTTCCCCATGTATGAATTGCTGGAGCACGTGAAGGGGTGAGTCCTCCAAAACCAGAGGCGCAGGATCTCC
>NW_022196913.1:64683673-64683823 GCF_008632895.1 Mastomys coucha
GCTGTTGAGTTGCATGCATTGCATCCTAGCCCCTCTTTTTGGTGACATCTCAGAGGCCAATTCATGTGCAAATTGGTAGCTCCAAGGAATTCAGTTCTTTAGAGGATTTTGAAAATTAGGAGGAATGTTGTTAAGATTCATAATATAAAA
>NW_022196913.1:64684101-64684243 GCF_008632895.1 Mastomys coucha
AAAAAAAAAACTAAATAGGAAACTAGGACTGTGCGTGTAGGAGTGAGGTGGTTTTTGCTGGAGTTTTGACACAAGGCACGGATTCTGGGATTCCATTTCCTTATTTGTGATGCTCAGCTTCTTGTGGTCCCCAGGATTGATG
>NW_022196913.1:64684275-64684453 GCF_008632895.1 Mastomys coucha
CACGAAGCTGATTAGAGGAGGAAGGGAAGCGGTGGGGGAAAGATAGGAAGGGTTTGGTTGTGAACAAGCGAAGACAGGGCTGCTGGGTGTAAGCAGGGATTCTGCGCTCTTCTCTGTCCCTGGGAGAATGACTCTGGGTCGTTGTCCAGCTCAGAGGACACCGTGTGTCTGGGGAGAT
>NW_022196913.1:64684463-64684529 GCF_008632895.1 Mastomys coucha
ACTCAGCTGGCTTGAGGTCAGAATGTTATGTCAAGTCCAAGTTATCAACACCTGTAGCTTCTAGAC
>NW_022196913.1:64684539-64684700 GCF_008632895.1 Mastomys coucha
TCCTCCCTTTGCTTGATGACTTGAACAGCTGAAGAAACTTAGTGGGTCCAAATTGTACAAGTAACATGGCTCAGCAGTAAAGAACACATGCTGCTCTTGCATCAGGGAGTTTCCCAGCACCACCCTGTGGCTCACAACCACCTATATCACCAGTGGGCAGA
>NW_022196913.1:64684843-64685134 GCF_008632895.1 Mastomys coucha
GAAGAAGTATGTGGATAGAGCTCTCCAGATGGGCTCTTGGTCTGCTATTGGGCCTTAGTGGAAGCTGAATGTTTGGCAATAGGACACCAAGTTACCATGAGACCTGAACTGCCCATCACGAGCTGGGTGTTATCACCCACCAAGCCATAAAGTAGGACGTGCACAGCAACAGTGTATGTATTATCAAATGGAAGTGGTAGTATATGTGATTGGGCCCGAGCAGGTCCTAGGGGCACAAGCAACTTACATGAAGAAGTTGCTCAAATGTATGCTTTCTATTCCTGTTACAAT
>NW_022196913.1:64690517-64690792 GCF_008632895.1 Mastomys coucha
TTTCCCCTGGTTACTTTGGGATTCTAATGCCCTTAAAGCAACAGGCTAAGAAAGGAATAACAGTGTTAGGAGGGGTGATGGATCCAGATTACCATAGGGAAATTGAATTGCCACTCCATGGATGTAAGAAGGATTATGTCTGGAGTGAAGGAGATCCCTTAGGGCATCTCTTAGTACTACCATGTCCTGTGATCACAGTCAATGGGAAATTACAACAGCCTAATCCAAGCAGGATGACAAAGCATACAGACCCATCAGGAATGAAGGTATGGGTC
>NW_022196913.1:64690811-64691080 GCF_008632895.1 Mastomys coucha
CTGCTGAGGTGCTTGCCAACGGTGGAGGAAACACAGAATGGCTAGCAGAGGAAGGTAGTTATAAATACCCATTGAAGGCCACATGACTGATTGCAGAAATGAGGATTATAATTGACATGTGTGCTTGGTAGAGGACAGATTTCCTAAAACTTGAGTTATAGATGGTTGTGAGCTACCGTGTGGGTGTTGGGAACTGAGCCCAGGTCTTCGGCAAGAGCTGCCAGTGCTGTTAACCATGCAGCCATCTCTCCAGGGAGCTTTTCAATTTT
>NW_022196913.1:64691263-64691671 GCF_008632895.1 Mastomys coucha
TACAACAACTAAAAACCTTCCCTCTACTTTGTTATCCTTATCATTGTCTTTATTCTTTCAAGGTAATGAACTTACAGGAATCTTAAGGTATAGAATACTGGACTAGATATGAGCACTGGCTGTTCTTTAAGAGGACCTAGTTTTGGCTTCTCATTTTGGAAGAGGAAACTTCAATTGAGAAAATGCATCCCTGCCCCAAATTGGCTCGTGGGAAAGCCTCTAGTGCATTTTCTTGGTTGATTATTGATTTTGGAGGGCCCAGCTTGCTGTGGGCAGTGCCATTCCTGGATGGTGATCCTAGATGCTTTAAGAAAACACACTGAACAAGCTATGAGGAGCAAGGCAGTGAGTGAGCAGCACCCCTCCATGGCCTCTGCATCAGCTCCTGCCTCCAGGATCCTGCCTTGA
>NW_022196913.1:64692561-64692776 GCF_008632895.1 Mastomys coucha
CTCCCCCAAACACAAAATGATTTTTGTCGCTACCTCATAACTGTAATTTTGCTACTGTTATGAATCATAATGTAAATATCTGATGTGCAGGATGTCTGATATGTGACCCCTCTGAAAGGGTCATTTGATCCCGAAGGGGTCACGACCCATAGGTTGAGAACCGCTGCTCTGAAGGTTTCGGGTTGAAACCCTCTGATGCATTCTCAGGTCAGATG
>NW_022196913.1:64692786-64692969 GCF_008632895.1 Mastomys coucha
GGTGGGTGGCTTGAGTTCTCAGGTCAGATGCAGGCATGCTGCGGGTGGTGGGTGGCTTGAGTTCTTAGGTCAGATGCAGGCATGCTGGGGGTGGTGGCTCTATTTGCTGGAAAGAAGGCAAGGCGGAGAGTGCTGTATGTAAAATGACTTATAACGTGTCTAATAATTTTCCTTTTGTGGTGG
>NW_022196913.1:64692979-64693135 GCF_008632895.1 Mastomys coucha
TGGGCCTTGTGTATATCACACACATATGACTTAACCCTCTAACAATGTTTGAATCTGGGTGATTTGTACTTAATAGTTGGTTACACTACTCCTTGGACCACTTCTGTCATGACCAAAAATTTCCACAGTAAAAAAATGTATACATCACCAAAGTAA
>NW_022196913.1:64693145-64693323 GCF_008632895.1 Mastomys coucha
TGAAACTAATGTTAATTTTTAAACCCTGGGATAAATGGCTGAGGGACTTATTTACCGTAGCAAAGTGGACCTGGCCTCCAGGTTCCCCCAGCATCCTTCAGGCCCTGCCTGTTACAAAGTATGGCTGGCATACCCTGCCCTCAACTCTGAGCTCTCTAGCTCCTTCCCTCAGAGAGAG
>NW_022196913.1:64695370-64695705 GCF_008632895.1 Mastomys coucha
AAGTCTACAAAGATTCTGAGTCTCTGTTAAACTCGTTGGGAGAGGAGGATGGTGGGATCCACCTTCTAGGGCGATGGCCACAAAAGCAGCTGATACTGGGCACCCGGTGGCGGGGTCGGGGCTGGGTGTCAGTCAGCATGCTTAGCTTTACAGAGGAGGAGGATGGATCTTGAAGCATGGAGTCCGAGGGTCAATGCACCCTGTGAGAAGCCTTTGGCTTGCAAGCCCTTTACAGTGGTACTCTGTATGCCTCCACCTAGTCAAGCATGGTGCTAAGGACATAATAACCGTTCAGAAATTAGACCTCCACAGATGGCAACAAAGCCTTGTGTAGC
>NW_022196913.1:64695834-64696103 GCF_008632895.1 Mastomys coucha
GGAGTTGAACTTGGGCTCTGTGCATGCAAGATGTGCACTCTACCAACTGAACTATGTTGCTGGTCCTATTAAAGCCTTTTCTGGGGCTGGTGAAGGGGTCAGTAGGTAAGAGGACTTGTCTTCAAGCATGAAGACTTGGGTTCAAATCCCCAACATGGACACATCAATCCCACTATGGTAGCATATGCCTTTGGCCCAGCATATGAGGGTAGAGAGGGAAAGATCCCAAGAGTTCCTTGGGCAGTCAATGTAGTTCAAATGGTTAGTAT
>NW_022196913.1:64696156-64696414 GCF_008632895.1 Mastomys coucha
ACACACATCACACACACACAGTAGAAAGAAACCAAACCAAACTAAACCAAGAGCAACCCCCCAAAACCATTTTTTAAAAAAGTTTGAGCTTATTTTAAAACAAATAGCGAAAGTGGTTCTAGCACACAACAGGAGTAAATGGAGAAGGAAATAAGTACATGGGTCGCATCACACTGGATCATAAATGTAAAAGTCTAGGGTAGTTGAGGTCAGGGAGCTTTGGTAGATGGAACTGTGTGAAAGAAGGAGGTTGAAGAG
>NW_022196913.1:64696554-64696723 GCF_008632895.1 Mastomys coucha
AAAAAAACTATAAATAAAATAAATAATAAATAATTACACATTTACAATAAAAGCCATGAGTCAAACGAAGGAGGTCTGTGCGTGGAACCTGGTGAGAGTCTGTGCGTGGAACCTGGTGAGAGGAGCCATGAAACACACAGTCCGCTTCATCTGCTTATTTTTATCTGAG
>NW_022196913.1:64696776-64697050 GCF_008632895.1 Mastomys coucha
AAAAAAAAATTGAAATGATTTGGAGAGAACAAACAGAACAAACAAATTGGGGAAGTAGCGCATTCCCAAGAGTTGGTGGGAGAGGATCAGAAGGCATCAAGACCCAGAGCTTCGAGTGCAAGGCAGAGCCGAAACCCAGCCTAAGTGGTATTTGTGAGCCACGAGAGGGACACTCTGTCTCCACAGAAGACTGTCAGCCAAAGGGCTGGGTTCCTGGAGCCGGTGATGCGGTTCGACATCACACCGAGGGTTGGCTTGGTACACACTGACACTC
>NW_022196913.1:64697488-64697777 GCF_008632895.1 Mastomys coucha
AGCACCTTCTGAAGGATGTTGGGAAAGAAAGCCTTTTGTGCTCTGTGATTCCTGCTGTGTTAGACTTTCCTGGAATGGTCTCTAATCATAATTGAGTCTAATCCTCCTAAACTAGTGCCCTGACCATCTATCATCTTCTAGCTATGGCTTAATTACATATGTGTCTTCCTCTATTTCCCTCTCTTGAGGAATTCAAACCCATACTCAGCCCAGATATATGGCTCATTTCATAATCCCAGCACTCAGGGGGATCGAACTTTTCATAATTAGTCTCATCTACATTTGAGCT
>NW_022196913.1:64697849-64698501 GCF_008632895.1 Mastomys coucha
AATAATAATAATAATAATAATAGTAATAATTTAAATTCTAAAAATTCAAATTCCATGAACTCTTCCTTAACTAACTGGGGCCCTGGGTCTCATACCAGTTGTGATCTTCATTTTTAATGAAGGTCATTAATTTAAGGTCATTAAGCTCCTTTGTGTTTCCAGCCTAGAGATGTTATGCCTGCTATTGCCTCAAGGATTTAAATATTTAATTATTTTACCCCTACTTGACTTTCCACATATATCTATTTTCACTTCAAATAAATTAAATAAAATTTATTTTAAGCAAGAAATGCATGGTTTGACAGAATAACATGATACATTCTAAAATGGTATAAAAATAAATTTAATAACTTGCCTCCTCTTTAGTTTTTGAGACAGGATCTCATGTATCTCAGGATGGCCTCAGATTTGCTATGTAGCCAAGGATGACACTGACCGTATGATCCTCCTGCCTTCACCTCTCCAGGGTGGGGATTATAGGCATGCACCACGATGCTTGAATCCAGAGGCAAGTAGTCTCTTAGCTGAGCTACACTCTTTTTTTTTAAGATTTACTTATTTTATGTATATAAGTACACTGTAGCTGTCTCAGACACACACCAGAAGAGGGCACCAGATCTCATTACAGATGGTTGTGAGCCACCATGTGGTT
>NW_022196913.1:64698511-64698608 GCF_008632895.1 Mastomys coucha
CTCAGGACCTCTGGAAGAGCAGTCAGTGCTCTTAACTGCTAAGCCATCTCTCCAGCCCCGCTGCTGCTACACTCTTAACCCCTACTTTTCCTTTTTG
>NW_022196913.1:64698618-64698738 GCF_008632895.1 Mastomys coucha
TGTGGGTGCTTGCATATAAATCCCTTCACTTGGAAGGGAAGCTGGAGAATGAGAAGCTTAAGATCAACCCTGGCTACATGATAATTCTCAAAACACAAACAGGGTTCTTTCAAAAAATAG
>NW_022196913.1:64698802-64699535 GCF_008632895.1 Mastomys coucha
GAGGCCAGCCTGGTCTACAGAGTGAGTTCTAGGACAGCCAGGGCTACACAGAGAAACCCTGTCTGGGGAAAAAAAATAGTTTTAAATAATTGGCAGTGAAACCTTGTGGACTATCCAAATAAGGCTGGTTATTAATCTAGAGATGGATATCATCTCTACCCCTCCCCCTCTGTCTTCTTGAGTCTAGGTAGTGTTGCTTGTACTACATGGGCTTAGAGCTTACCACTCAGGACTGGATAACCTACCAGGAGACTTGTTTCCCCTTCTGCAGCTATTGATGGTCTTTAGCTCTTTACCTAGGGGTGGGACCCTGTGAAATTTCTCCCACCCATGCTCATGGTCAGTGCTCAGGTCTTGTTAGGATGACCATACTATTGTGATTTCATGGACACAGCATTCCTGCCCTGTCTGGAAGAAATGACCTCATGGCGGGCTTCCTAGTCCTTGGGCTTTTGCAGTCTCTACTCCTCCTCTTCCTTGGTGTTCTCTCTAAGCTTCAGGTTTAGGGATTGTGTTGTACATGGACCAAGTGGGCTGGGCACCCAGAGGTCGCTTTGTCTCAGCCTTTAACCAGCTGGGCATCTCTGCAGTAATCTCCATCGGGTGCAAAAGGAATGAGAGGCAGCCTTAAGTGTAAGTATAAGTACTTAGAACGCAGACGCTTTATCTATCTAGAAAAGTATCAGTAGTAGATTGTCCTCTAGGGCTTCGACCTCTCTAGCTACAGGTAGCT
>NW_022196913.1:64699909-64700294 GCF_008632895.1 Mastomys coucha
AAAGGGAGGTAAGCATCGGGTCCAGCCCACTTTCTCTGAGAAGAAGCTAGTGAGGCAAAAGCCCATTTCCGGGTTCAACATCCACAAAAAGCAAGTCCAGGCTAGCCCCGACTCCAAAGTGACCCTGCATCAAAACCAAAACCAAACCAAACAAGACAGAACAAGCTTCCTTCAGACTTGCCCCGAGTCCAAAAGAAATGAGCAGCAACCACAACAAGAACCACACAAAAGCCCCTTGCTGTCTGTCTTCTGCCTTTTGGTCGGTAGGGAAAGGTGTGTCCAGAGACTGAGGCGCATCGCCTTCCGCCTCCGCATGGCCGGTAGAGGGAGCAGCTCACCAACTCTTCCTTGATTTCTGGACCCGATGCTAAGTGGATAGCCGACT
>NW_022196913.1:64700304-64700599 GCF_008632895.1 Mastomys coucha
CAAACGTCTCCGGAACACAGACTTCTAGAGACAAAATAGTCTGGGACTATGATTTGGGTTTTTGCAAGTCATGATTTTCCGTTAAGTTATTCACAGAGTTCTAGAATTACCTTATTATAGTTGGAGAGTGTTTGAGGGCGCAGCCTAAACATTGTCCTTCCGTTTCGCCTCCCTTAGAAAAAGTCATTTGAGCATTTCATCCCAAGTCCACAAAAATCTGGCCTGGGTGCTTACCCCATCAACTGGGTTAGATTCTCAGGGCCAAAGATCGGTTGTGCAAGGGTTGGGTTGAACT
>NW_022196913.1:64700609-64701117 GCF_008632895.1 Mastomys coucha
CAATCTTTGAGTCTTTGATGTGGCTGCGAAGTGGGAACTGGGCCGAGTTCTTCCTCCCTGACTCAGCTCCCACAGCTTGGGTGTCTCCAGCGTCCTCCGGGCTGGGTCTCTTGCTGACTTTGCAGAGACGGCACCCATCTCATCGTATCTCAGCTCACTCTCCCACTTTATTCTTCACTGGCAACCGGGGCTATGACCAAGCAGCCGCGGCTCGCTCGGCCTCAGGGCTCTTTGCTTATTCTCTCTCCAGTCTGCCGTGCACTTCCGGTTCTGGTCACAGGCTTATGCCGGGCTGTTTTGCTTCTCTCTTGGAAATCCATCCTTTAGCTTGTCCCAGCCCCTCTTTGCAAGCCTTTCTAGCTTGTCTTGTGGTGCCCCTTCTGTTTTCGCCATCTTTTAAAAATATTTATTTTAATCTAATGTGTATGAATGTTTGGCTGTAGTATATATGTATACCATGTGTATGGAACAACCAAGGAGGCCAAAAGAGGGTGTTGGGTTCCCTAGA
>NW_022196913.1:64701830-64701980 GCF_008632895.1 Mastomys coucha
TATAAACATAAGTATTTAGTAGGACATTTGACAGCATGTCCATTTGGCAAAATAACAGTAGCAGGCTCCACCCTGGGCCCTATGACTTCCCCAGTGTTTGACCAGCATTACAATACTAGGCATGACATTCCCTCCTGTGGATAGGCCTCA
>NW_022196913.1:64701990-64702089 GCF_008632895.1 Mastomys coucha
GAAACTGGATAGTTACCCTGTAACATGTGGCAGTGGGCACCTGTTACTTTGCATGTCCATATTTGTTGGGCGCTGTTGGGCACTCGCCAACACCAGCCA
>NW_022196913.1:64702223-64702498 GCF_008632895.1 Mastomys coucha
ACAGTGGTCAGCAGACACTGCTGAGCCAATCAGGCATTGACACATCCACACAATAGGGTTTATAAGCCTGCTGCTCCAGAGGGCGGGGTTCTTCTCTCACTTCAAACTTGGGTGCTCCTAGTAAAGTGTGGTTGAGAAGAATCCTGCTGTTGTCGTCATCCTTCCTGTTGGCAGGTGGTCGCGACACATATTGCAGTGTTTAAGGTCCATGCTAGGTAAGATCGTTTCTGCCTTTTTGTCCCCAGCAGCTTGCATAGCTGTACCTTACACAGCGG
>NW_022196913.1:64702741-64703080 GCF_008632895.1 Mastomys coucha
TTCTACCTGCCCGTCTTCTGCCATGCTTCTTGCCATAGTGGACGGGGATTGTAAACCCCAAATAAATGGCCTTTTTTATAAGAAGCTTTAGCCATGGTATTTTGCCTCAGGAATAGAAACCTGACTAAGACAGCACCACAGGAACTGCCTAACAGTGAGAAACTTTTCCAGTTAATTTGAGATTTGAGAGTCCTCCCTGTGAGATGACAGTGCAGGGCTCAGAGGACCCAGAACAACATGCTGTTGTCAGTGTTCTGGGTTGTCCCCCTACCCCCAACCTCCATAGTGACATGGTCAGACCCTATTGCTGAAGACACTGCACGCTTTGGATGCAGGACA
>NW_022196913.1:64703090-64703167 GCF_008632895.1 Mastomys coucha
TCTTTTAAACTTTTTAATACTTTTCTGCGTATATCGACAAGATCTTCATCAAAACCCAGACATACTTTGCAGGATTC
>NW_022196913.1:64703177-64703420 GCF_008632895.1 Mastomys coucha
AAAACCACTATTTTGTTGAATGAATGGCTTTCATTTGTTCATATAAAGTTTTTCAATGGACATTACTAAGTTTTTAAAAACTACTGTGGCCAGTAAAATCTGTTGGTACTCAGGATATTCTATTTATTTAGTTATTCAAAAATTGGCAAACATTTTGCTTCTATATTTATGGGATGATTCTAGAATTAGAAAAAATATTTACCAGCATTACTGTCCTAAGATAACATATAATTTACTGTATGT
>NW_022196913.1:64703430-64703682 GCF_008632895.1 Mastomys coucha
CACACACACACATGCACACACATGCCTGTGCACATAAAAGCATGTGTGTACACACAGACTCAAACACATAAGCACACACACATATACATATTTTCAAACATACAGATTTGCACACACAACCTGCAGAGCTGTGCCAGGCCATCAGTACCCTTTTCATTTACTTTCTGTTTTTCTGGCAGCAGTTGCAAGTGCCCCGACAACACACTTTCCAATATAAACACTTTGCATTCTAGGCAGGAGAGAGCCATCCTC
>NW_022196913.1:64703692-64703951 GCF_008632895.1 Mastomys coucha
TGGAATGATGGATACACACAGCTGTGGCAACACCATATAATTACTTAATTTGTTTTTGACAGCTCCCATTTGTAGAGGAAAGGAAAATATGAAGCTCACATGGCGAGGGCTGACGTATGTCCCAACTCGCTTGCTTGTTGTGAACATGCTCATATTTTCTTGGGAAAGGGCAAAGAGTATGACGGGGAATTGAAGTTGGCAGAACCCTGTTCTCATCCCAGAAAGGCTCAAGGTTTCTGCTGCCTATGGAGAGATGAAG
>NW_022196913.1:64704206-64704517 GCF_008632895.1 Mastomys coucha
CTAGAAGATCAGCAAGTGCTCCCAATGCCTGAGCCATCTCTTTAAGCCTCAGATCTTTTATTTTTTTGTTTTGTTTGTGAGACAAGGTCTCACTCTGTATAGCCTTAAGCTTGGTAAGTGTACTCATATGCATGCAATAAAAATCTTGAAAAAAATGAAGACTGCCTGAAGACTGCCCAGGAGGCAGAGGCAGGAGGATGTCTATGAATTTTGGGCCAGCCAGGGCTGCATGGTGAGACCAAAACAAAAAACCAAAACAAAAACCTAGTTGGAAACTGTTATTTAAATTCGATAAATCTAATTAGGTAACT
>NW_022196913.1:64704527-64704636 GCF_008632895.1 Mastomys coucha
TAGGACCATTTCTAAATTCTCTTGCAAAAGAATTAAAGAGGGAAAGAATCAGTCAAATGTACAGTAGGAAAAAATTCCAAATAAAACAGTTTAGATTATCGCCACCAAA
>NW_022196913.1:64704710-64705047 GCF_008632895.1 Mastomys coucha
GACACGCTGCTGTGATTTGTAACTGTTCAAGGCTGTCCTCTGAGGAGTCACATGTTGGAGGCTTGGCAGTGGAGAGGCTGAGGGACCTTTGGCAGGTGGGGTCTAGTGGGTGGACTTACCTTAACTGGTGGTTGCCCCAAGAAGAGATGGGGAGCTCTGGCATCTCTGACATCCCACTTTTCATTGAGATACATTTTTTCCCATCCTCCTCCACATTTCTTCATTAAAGCCACATCAGGGCTGGTTTGTGGCCCTTAAATCTCTTGAGCTGTGAACTAACAACCCTTTTCTTTTTCTTCTTTTTTCTTTTGGAATTATTTATTTTATGTATATGAGT
>NW_022196913.1:64705137-64705539 GCF_008632895.1 Mastomys coucha
CCGGGAATTGAACTCAGGACCTCTGGAAGAACATCCAATGCTCTTAACCGCTGAGCCATCTCTCCCGCCCAGCTAACACACCTTTTCTTTGCATTGTTAGCTACTTTGCTTATCTCATCCTGGCGATGAGACTGGTTTACTGTGCTCTCCATTGCTCTTTAACTTGTCTATACAAGAGTAGCACACGATTGTTATAAATAGTGAAGCAATAAGAATGTGATGCCTGTAATTCTCTTTGCAGTAATTACATGTCAGTGTCTCAGAACAAATGCTTTTGCTCCTTACTTTCTTTGCTCACACATGCTCACACAGTAAGATACCAAACACACAGGTCATTGTATGAACCATGTGCCAACATGGGGGTTATTTGTAAAAGCAGGATTATCATACACACACACACAC
>NW_022196913.1:64705549-64705813 GCF_008632895.1 Mastomys coucha
ACACACACACACAGATCCTACTGTGATTTTCTTTTTTTCTAATTCATCCAGTAAATGACTATAGATCTGAACTTACTTTGCAAATGAAAAGTGTGGCTCACCAATATGGCAGACTTAGGCTGCTGACTGCAGACTTCCTTCCACACACTGTACTATGATGTAAATGGTACAACAGGGCAAGCATCAGAAGCCGGCTGTGCCTTATCCATTCTGGGGACACAGCACCTTGAGAGGTTGTTAGGTAGCAATTTGAAAAACATGAAC
>NW_022196913.1:64705823-64705945 GCF_008632895.1 Mastomys coucha
GTGCCAAAATAGTATATAGTCACCCCAGAACCCTGTGCTGAAATGGGGTGTGGAGGAGGTAAATTACATCTTTACTAGAGAGACATGCTGAGTAAACTGGCCCAGGCCTGTAATCATAGCTG
>NW_022196913.1:64705967-64706255 GCF_008632895.1 Mastomys coucha
TGCAAGTTGGAGGCCTGTCTAATGGCAGAGTGAGTTTGAGGCCCCGTGGTTATTGGTGGTTATTTTTTGTTTGTTTTGTTTTGTTTTGTTTTTGTTTTTGTTTTGAGACTGGGTCTCATGTGAGACATACAAGGAAAACTTAATAACTTAATCAGATCTGCCTCAAAAAGTTTTTTGTTTTTTGTTTTTTTGTTTTTTTAAGTAATAAGAGAGGGTGGGGTGGAGCTTCATGGTACAGTGCTAGTCTAGCCATGTGAGACTTTATGGGTTCAGTGAGAGTTTATGGGT
>NW_022196913.1:64706266-64706771 GCF_008632895.1 Mastomys coucha
GGGGGGAGAGAAAGAGAGAAAGAGAAAGAGAAAAAAGAAGAAGAAAAGAAGAAAGAAAGAAAGAAAAGAGAAAGACAAAACAACTTGAACCAATTACAGCTACAGTGGCCAAGGGACATAAAGGATGCACAATATGTGTTTAGGTAGCCAGTCATTATGGCTCACACTATGATCTAGTCTTTGGCTAAAGGATAACAAGTTTAGGTGGGGGTTAGGTGATATAGAAAGACATGCACATACACACAAATGCACGCACACACACACACACACACACAAAAGCACACGCACACGCACACACACACACGCACATGCACACATACAGAGCAAGAGCAAAACAAACCCCCAAGCTGGATGTTGTGGCAAGAAATGTAACCAAGCAGTCTCTAAGATGTGGAGGCCGGAGGGATCTAAGGAGTTCAAGATCACCCTTGGCCAGACAATTTGAGGCCAACCTGAGTTACATGAGACCCTGTCTCAAAAACCCAACCCAAACCCAAACACCAAC
>NW_022196913.1:64706781-64707050 GCF_008632895.1 Mastomys coucha
GCAAATGAGGGAGGAGCGGGGATACAGGAGAAGTATATTTATGCGAGTTCAACTCAGGTCTAAGCTAGCCTGCTATCAGTATACGGAGCTTTATGTAAACCTTGTGGTAACCACAGATCTAAACCCCTTACTTAGACACACAAAAGTAAAAAAGAAAGGGCTCAAAGCATGCCTCTTGTGGTGGCTAATCTTCGTTTCAACTCCATCTGCTTTAAAATTCCCATGGGAAGGAACTTCAGGATGTGCTTGTGTGGATGGTTCCAGGGAAG
>NW_022196913.1:64707060-64707225 GCF_008632895.1 Mastomys coucha
AGGAGGCTTGGCTGCTGTACCTCAAGAGCTGGATCCTGGATGGGACAGAAGGATGGATGGATGCAAGCAGAGGCCAGGATCCACGACGTGTCTGTTTCCTGATGCATGCAGCTTCCCACTCTCCTGCTGCCACAGAACTGCTTGGCTTGCCATACCCACTTGCCA
>NW_022196913.1:64707235-64707354 GCF_008632895.1 Mastomys coucha
TCCTTCCTTCAGTCACTTTCTATATGAAGGTACACTGTCACTGTCTTCAGACACACTAGAAGAGGGCATCAGATCTCAGTACAGATGGCTGTGAGCCACCATGTGGTTGCTGGGGTTTG
>NW_022196913.1:64707364-64707466 GCF_008632895.1 Mastomys coucha
CTTCAGAAGAGCAGTCGGTGCTCTTAACCGCTGAGCCATCTCTCTGAGAGCCCTTCAGTCACTTTTTGACAAATATTTTGTCTCAGTAACTGATAGGCCACT
>NW_022196913.1:64707476-64707716 GCF_008632895.1 Mastomys coucha
TATTTACGGGTTCAGTGGTTGAACTAGCGAGTTTTTCTCATCAACAAGGATGAGCAACATCTGCCTATAGTGTTGAAATATATACATATAATATTATATATTATACATAATGATGTATAATTTATATGTATATGTGTTTATATATATTATATAAATGTTATATATAACTGTTTATATATATTTATATCTATATCTATCTATATCACTATCTATCATCTATCTATCTATCTATCTATCTAT
>NW_022196913.1:64707726-64708027 GCF_008632895.1 Mastomys coucha
TCTATCTATCTTTTCACATTCCAGAGGCAATTGTGCAATGCCTCGTCCACACAAGAATCCTTGTGTACAAGAAGCAAACATCCTAGGCACTGTTGGTTGGAGTGGAGCGAGCATCCACCCAAGGTGCAGTGAACACACAGACCAACCAGATCCAGGATGCTCCTCTAACGATGAGCTGGATGGCTAAGTGGGTTATCCAGATCCCTTGGAGACTTGAGATTGGCAGTGTGGCCCTGTAGTTTGCTCAGGAGTATGCTTGTCTCCATTTAGACATGCCTGAATGAAACATTTTTGGTTTTAT
>NW_022196913.1:64713325-64713533 GCF_008632895.1 Mastomys coucha
GTGTTACCATAGGAACAGAACAGTAACTACTACAGCAGTTGAAGGCACTCGTTACTAAGCCTGAAGACCTCAGTTTGATCCCCAATCCCGCAGGGTGGAGAGAGAGAACGGACTCCCAAAGGATCCACAAGTATGACATGGCATGTACACCCATGCACATGTATGACATGGTTTGTACACCCATGCACATGTAAACAAACAAAAGGCA
>NW_022196913.1:64713543-64713659 GCF_008632895.1 Mastomys coucha
TCTAGAGAAACAATGCCTGAAGCTGACCTCTGGCTTCTAGGTGCATGTGTATATGCATGTGAACACTCATATGTATGTACCCCACCCACATAGCATATATGACACTAACTCCACTA
>NW_022196913.1:64713669-64714075 GCF_008632895.1 Mastomys coucha
TAGTATATATGACACTTATACACACGACCCTGAAGCTTGTGTTATTCTTGCTAGAACCTCAGAGCCTTCAAGGACTCAGAATCTATTTCTTCTCCTGGGAAAATCCCCAAAGCTCTGTGTTACGTGTTTCACAGCTGCTCTGGCCTTGGCCTCTTTCACTCTGGTCACTGTCCATCCTCTCTGACCTAGAAGTTTCTGATCTTGGCTCTGTGTGGTTGTTGTGCCTCTTCTGGTCCCAACCACGGTCCTTCTATTCCAGGTTCTCCCTTACTTCCCTAGTTTTCTTTAAGACCTTAGCCCTGTTCATGTAGGACACTGCCTAATTTCCACCCCGAGGAGCATGTTCCTCTTTCTCCTTGGTAAGGGGAAGCAGAAGCTCTATGCACAGGCCCCGCTTGTTGAGGCG
>NW_022196913.1:64714139-64714406 GCF_008632895.1 Mastomys coucha
CCATCTGACTGATGCCCCATCTGACTGATCTCTGTGTACTTGTTTCAGATGACTGTTGTAGAGACAACCTTTCTGTTTTGAAATATTCTTTCCTGTTTGCAAACCAGCTTTGCTTAAGAGTGGGCTACTGCTGTATACTAACTTATTCCATTTTAACAATAAGATGTCTTGTTTTCCTAGATTCTTTTTCAAAACCCAAGAATTGAATTTTCAGAAATGCCAAACCACATTTCATCCTGACTAATTTGTCATGTGGGCTGGCTTCCT
>NW_022196913.1:64714772-64714907 GCF_008632895.1 Mastomys coucha
ACAGAATGATTTCCTAACGAAGACTCAGCTCTGCTTTTTCAGTAGTCTAACATAACCTTGCCACTCTGTGGTGCCCCTAAGACAGACCTGGAACTAAACTTCAAACTTCTTTTCAAACTGGGTTTAGGAGAACAG
>NW_022196913.1:64714917-64715516 GCF_008632895.1 Mastomys coucha
CTGTGGTGGGCAGACAGATGTGGCTACATTCCTGGGCTTCTCACAGTGCAGCAGGAAGCATTCCTGAACCCTGGGGACTGCTCTCTGTGAAGGGAAGGGAGTTAAATCCATGTGATTCAAACCTTGATGTCATCCAGGTTCCCCAGTTAGCTGTAAGAACAGGCTCTGCTATTGTGTCTCGGGGTTACATTGATTTTTTTCCGGGGAAACATCCTTGTCCAAAAAGTGAAGCTTAGATGGCAGGACAGTCTTCCCTCTGGTCCCCATGGCTGCAGAGGTGGTAAGGGAAGTGTTCCTAAAGGCATCTCATGACAGAAGTGAAAAGGAATTGGGACACAATTTTATTTTGTTTTTAAATAAATAAAATTTGTAATAGAGTGACAGTTTTATGTACGTTAAAAAGTTTTTTTGTTTTTGTTTTTGTTTTTTTTTTGTGTGTGTGTGTCAGTTTGTATGAATGTGTGCCACGTGCTTGCAGGTGCCTGTAGGGGCCAGAAGAGTGCCCTAGATTCCCCTTGTAGCTAGAGTTCTGAGTGTTTGTAAGCCAACCCTGTGATTTGGGTCCTGGAAAATGAACTCAGAGTCTCTTAAAGAGTAGC
>NW_022196913.1:64715529-64715847 GCF_008632895.1 Mastomys coucha
TGTTCTCATTAGCTGAGCTTCCTCTCCAGCAGATCATGTACATGTTAAAGATTTATTTATTTTTTATGTGTGTGAGTACACTGCAGCTGTACATGTGGCCCTGAGTCATCATGTGGCTGTTGGGAATTGAACTCAGGATGGCCCTGTTCGCTCTGACCTGATCGCTCCGGCCTCACTCGCTCCAGCTGCATAATGCATTGTAGCTGTCTTCGGATGCACCAGAAGAGGGCGTCAGATCTCATTACGGGTGGTTGTTAGCCACCATGTGGTTGTTGGGATTGGAACTCTGGACCTTCAGCAGGTAAGAGCAGTCAGTGC
>NW_022196913.1:64719636-64720000 GCF_008632895.1 Mastomys coucha
TAATCTCCCCCAAGTAGCATTTTGTCCTGGTGTTATCACAGCAGCAGAGAGGCAGACTAGGTAACCTTTAAATATACAGACTAGGCTGGGGTGCAGGCACTGGAGGGAAGGGCTGAAGTAGATGGTACTACATTTCTGAGACGTAGACACCGAGAATGAGATCATAGATACCGTTTGCCTGTAAATTGGGTTACTGTGTGATCCTGAGGAGTCTACCCGAGAAAGCCTTTCTCCACTAAAACATGAGAATTAGTGAATTCATTTCCAATTCAACCGAGCAAACATCAGCCCATCAGTGTCTAGACTTCTGCAGTAGACCTGATGGTGTCTACAATGATGTCTTTACCTGAGTTGGCATAGCTTC
>NW_022196913.1:64720010-64720307 GCF_008632895.1 Mastomys coucha
CAGATACACTGCAGTAAGTCATTGAGGTAAAGACTGTCTCGGGTGCTTCAAAATGTGTGAAAGTTCTTGTCATAGCTCTCCAGTTAAGGTCTGGCCTTAAGCCCCAAAACTGTGTAATTAATATAATTCATGTTATGGTGGAGTAAAGAGATAATTTTTTCTAAAAGCAAATTACGCTGAGAATTCACTGAAGAGATTAAAAGGGTTAGTGAAGTTTAGTGTAATCTTACGCTCTGTTTGAATAAATTTGCCGCATCTTGTTGATGTTCAATCCTCATGAGCAACGGAGGTGGTGGG
>NW_022196913.1:64720517-64720729 GCF_008632895.1 Mastomys coucha
AAGACGCTGTCTCCTCGTGCAACCTTTGACCCTGGAGCGGAACTGTGAGCCTCCGTTCTTTTATAGCGTACCTAGCTGGTGGGATGCTGTCCTTAGCGAATCTGAGCTGCTGAGGTGAGCCTTTCTCAAGCACTGGGTTTAGTTAAATCTCCACAGGAGCTGGAGCCAGGAAAGTCCTAGGAGTTGCTTCCTGCCCCATAGCTCTGGGCAGC
>NW_022196913.1:64720739-64720928 GCF_008632895.1 Mastomys coucha
GTGTGTAAAATGGAACGGCAGTACCGAGTGAGGTGTTGAAGCGAGAGTGACTGTAATGTTCTGCCATGACAGTGGATTCCTGTGTCTCCTGTCTAAGGATATGGATGCTACTATTAGCTTCTATATTCCTGGGAGCCACAGAACTGGTCCCGGCTGGAGTCGTTTGTGGAGCACTTAGCGATAGATAGC
>NW_022196913.1:64720962-64721241 GCF_008632895.1 Mastomys coucha
CACTTTCCCCAAGTACTCCGAGGGAGGTCCTTCGGGCCAGCTCAGGCCTTCTCCGGCTCTGCTCCTGATGTACTTTGTTAAGCTAATAAAGGAATGAGCTCAAGATCCTTTTACTTTGATTCTACTTAAAATTACTTTTTTTAGGAAATCATTTGAAGGGGTGCCGATACCAGACTTCTTTTTTTCCCCTTCTTTGGCTTAAAAAGAAAGAATGTGGTCCCTATACCCTTTGGCTGGAGGGAGATTTTAATAAAGATCATTAGAAATGTGCTATCAAAT
>NW_022196913.1:64721314-64722166 GCF_008632895.1 Mastomys coucha
CACTTCAAAATACCTTAGTATTTGCTTTAATAACATTTTTGGTTTAGTCAACTGATGGCTGATGATTTTATTGAATAAAACTCACTAGTTTCATATCAACATGAGATTGCTGTTCCCTCCCCTCCCCCATTCCAAATTGGAAACTTATGAACACAACCTGGAAACACACGCTAATATGATTTATATTCAGAAAATGTATTTACTTTCATATTATTAACAAGATCACTGTTGTGTTCCAATCTTTGTTCTCTGAGGATACATCATCAGCAAATCCCTTCCGGCCACTCCATACTTCAGAGCCCAGACAGCCTAAAGCTGAACGAAGAGCAGTCTTCAGAGAGGAAACCATGCTTCCCGTTGTTTCTCCTTAAATTGTGGGGAGGGCAGAGAGAGGGAGAGGAAGAACTTTAGAACCTGCCTTCTCTGTGCCTGAGGAGGACAGCCCAGAAGGATTATGAGAAACAGTGAGAAACGGGTTCCACAGGGAGTTGCTTCAAATGATTATGAGAAACAGTGAGAAAGGTGCCTTATGAGAAACAAACAGTGAGAAACGTGCCTTATGAGAAACAGTGAGAAACGTGCCTTATGAGAAACAGTGAGAAACGTGCCTTATGAGAAACAGTGAGAAACGGGTTCCACAGGGAGTTGCTTCACTCAGCCTCGAATATTTGATACTTATCTTTCAACTCCAGACCCAAAGAGGAATTTAGACAGAGCTGAAAAAACAAATGGGGCCAGGCCTGCTTTTAAAAAGCTAAAACTAGAACCCACTGGTTTCAGACCCATCTGCCTGCCTTTTCTCTAGAAAGCAACCCTGGAATGTTCCAGAAGGTTTCGTGAGGCTGCGTCTCT
>NW_022196913.1:64722510-64722992 GCF_008632895.1 Mastomys coucha
GAAAGTTTGGGGCTGCTGTCAGAACAAGGCCAGGTTGATTTAGGGCCACCATTTCCTGTTCCTGGATACTGTGACCTTAGAGTCTTAATTCTTGGGATACGGGCTCTTGCAGGTTGGGAGGAGAACCTGCAAGGTTGCCTCCCTGGTTCCAGCAATGTTACTGCTCAATGACTGCCATATCTAGGGAGAACCAGTGACACTTGCATTAAGATCTTAGGAATGTCTATGGCCCAATTCAACTGTATAAATGAAATAATGCTGGCTCCCTGACCTTTGTAAACCATCTCCCCCCACCCCTTTTTTTTTGCTAAAGGGGAAGCAGAGGGTCTGGGTAGCCATGCAATTTCATGCATTGTCTAATAAAGCGGGGACTGATAACTCTGGTTATGGTGAGCACAGAAGGACTCTTTGTTTGCCTTTGAAGGCCTCTTCCCTTGCCCTCAGAGTTGGCTTCCTGAGCTGAGGTAAGGGTGGCTGTCTGT
>NW_022196913.1:64723085-64723373 GCF_008632895.1 Mastomys coucha
AACCTATTCTAGTTGAAAAGCAATAAAGCAACAACAAAATGAGAGGATGATGCTTTCTAAGCACTGGCCATGTAGCTGCTGAATGGCGTCCTGCCAGCTTCCTAGCTCTCCTGAATCCCTGGTCTGTCACTTATGACAAAGGCAGGTGGCAGCAGCAGCCTCCTCAGGAGGAACAAATGAGACAGTGTTTCTGAGAAGCAGGTGAAGGGCCAGGATGGATCTGTGCTCATCCATAAGATCTGTTACAATGTGGCCATCCGCACAGCAGTGGTCCATGAATTGGAAAGG
>NW_022196913.1:64723383-64723734 GCF_008632895.1 Mastomys coucha
CCGAGAAGGTGGGAATGATGCAGAGCACAGAAATGAAGTTTTTACTCTTCTTAGATAATCATTTACTGAAAGTTGAAGAGGCTGAGACTAGGTTGCTCTATGAGCTGTACACCATTCTTTGGAAATAGTTTGTAACTCCGTCAGTATCACTGGCTTGATGGTAACAAGCTGCTATTTTTTGTTTATATTCTTGAGACAAGGCAGGCTGGAACTCACTAGGTAGCCCAGGCTGGCCATGACAATCCTTCTGACTCAGAGCTCTTAGTGCTGGGATTGCAGGTGTGTACTAACTGATGTGTCTGATGTTTTGCTTTTACTTTTTCACTCTGTGTGTGTGTGTGTGTGTGTGTG
>NW_022196913.1:64725040-64725485 GCF_008632895.1 Mastomys coucha
CTCTCCTTCAGGGGGGCTGTTTCTTCCCAGTGTGAAGTGGCTTCTGCCCCTCACTACGGACCTGCTCTGTACTCGGGGTTGTTTGTGCTTTTGTACCGTATTGAGAATTGTATCAGGAACAGCTAATGTTTTCCAAAGACATAGGAACCCTATCATCATGAAACTGTGTGTGAGCTCATGTGGCTACTCACACCATGTCTCTGATGGCAGCGACTTGAGGACATTGAATCATTCTTGCTTGCTTCTTTCTCCCATGGACAGGATTTTTTTTCTGGACCTGACTTTGCTTTTCTTTGGGAAGAGAATTTTCATTTGTGTGGAAGACTCAAGATGCACTGATGTTTATTTTTGGGACCTTTAAAGGCAAATTAAGAACACTTAGAAGCTTATTGTTCTATACTATCTTAACTCTAAACCAAGGGCTTATCTGAGACTTTTCCTGGGT
>NW_022196913.1:64727686-64728804 GCF_008632895.1 Mastomys coucha
TTTAAAACAGGAGCCAGGAGTAGTAGGGCAGGTGTTTGGTTTCAGACCTGGACAAGGGATTGCCATGCGCAGACCTGGCTTCCAGGTTCTCCCAGCATCCCTTGGTCCCTATCTAACATACCCTGCCCCCAAACCTGAACTTTCCAGCCCCTCTCTGCAAGTACACACCCTTTCTCTCTCCCCTAACCTTCCATGTTAACTCCCCTGGATTTAATCTTGGGGCCAGTGCCTCACCTAAAAGCAATTTCCCAATAAACCTGCTGTTAATATAATGTAATCTGGCTGGAATTGGCTCATTTCACTGGCGGAGAAATAACCTATCAGTAGGTACTGTAATCCTGGAGTTTTGGGCTAAGACAGGAGGACTAGGAGTGTGATGCCCACTTGAATATAGAGACTCTCTTGGGGGAAAAAAAAGTTAAGATGTAAGTTTTAACCATTACACATCCCTGGATATTTTGATCTGAACCCAAGACTTATGATGGCTTGAAATACCCACTGTTTGTATTTCATAAAAGGAATCAGAAAATTAAAGGGCCAACTAAATTTTCATTCAAGGTCACAGAAATGGCCTCACAGAACACACTTTTGGGGCAGTGGGAAGTAAAAAGAAATCTGCTTTCTGATAGTCTCAGTGATTTCTCATCTTCCCGTTTGATGGGGTTCGAGTCGCGGGCGGGATGCGTCTGCAGACACCAGGCTCAGGCAGTTCCACGTGTAAGAGGTTTAATTGAGAGTGAGAAAGGGGGTAGCGGCGCAGGAAGAGAGAGAGGGGAGAGAGAGAAGAAAAAAGAGAAAGATGGAGGAAAGTACCCATATATATATATATATATATATATATATATATATATATATATATATATATATATATATATATATATATATATATATATATGTCGAGATGTAGCAGTCCAGGTAAAGGTGGGAGCTGAACCCAATGAATTCTGGGAATATGGTGGCCGTTGCCCTGGCGACAGGTCTGTGGACCCGCCCATATCTGCCGCAGGTTCTGGATGCTAACACCGTTTACACTTACATTCGTACAATTCTTGATTTGAAACAAATACACTCAGTCCTGCTTCTCCCTTAAGATCTGCCCATCCCTCCAGCCTTTCCCC
>NW_022196913.1:64728815-64728969 GCF_008632895.1 Mastomys coucha
TGGTTTTCAGCAGATAAGCAATAATCATCTCATTGGTTTGTCTTTCACCAATATATTCAGGTTTCGTCACATCTAAGTGCTGTTTCTGTTCTGGGAATGTCATTAAAACCTCCTGACAAAAAAAGCAAAATGCCCAGCATTCTTCTTGTCCCGA
>NW_022196913.1:64729128-64729346 GCF_008632895.1 Mastomys coucha
AGTGAGTTATAGGAGTACTCCTAATTGAAGGGCTAAAAGCCAAGTGTTTCTAAAGCCTAAAACATTTTGAGAAACAGCTTGATACTGCAGTGGAAAATTCCACAGCAAACCCCATGTGACCAGCCTCAGCTAAAAAATGCAGGTGCACTGAAAATATTGCACCAAATTACCTCTAGGCAATGCGCATAAATTGCAAATGAAACCTAAGTGATTTTCCT
>NW_022196913.1:64729363-64730031 GCF_008632895.1 Mastomys coucha
CTTTCCCAAGACAGCTCATGATGTATGCAAATATTCCCAAATCTAAGCAATCTGCAATCTGAAACACTTCTAGTTTCTAGCCCTCTGGATAAGGGATGCTAAACATGTATTAACAACAGATGCCAGATGATGAGGAGTTTCTGGGTTGTTATCTAATACCATCTCATAGTGAATCAGGAAGTCCTTTTATACCAAACTCTTCCCTTTGGTTGGCTCACGTTTCTACAGCCCTCCTTTATAATTTCTCTGGGTCCAGTGATTCTCTCCTGCATCCCTCTGGCTTTGCATATGGCTCTGGTTGGTTTCAAACCCCTTGTCGTACCTAATCTCGCCAAATGCTGGGATTACAGTTGTGTGCCCCTGCATCCTGCAGCTTCTATCAGAAACCTGCATGGATGTAGCTCAGCTGCTCATGGCCCTGCTGATGCTTCATGCCATCCAACTGGCTTGGTACCTGGCCTGGCCACAGTGGCCGCCATTCCCACAGACGAAGGAGATGCCATGTATCATTAACCAATGAGCAGTCCTGCCCCTGGGATCTGGCTGGTGAGACCTGTGAGAGTGGTTTTCTCAGTGATGGGGAGTCAGTATCTACAGAGGGAGGAGTCACTCGGCAGAAACTCTGGGGTCTGCATTACCTCCAGGACTCCTTACAAAATCAAAAATGT